>NC_133907.1:17367974-17671503 GCF_964199755.1 Larus michahellis
AGCACTGCAAGGGTGCTGGCCCCACTGGGACACGTTATCCTCCCACCACCGGGAGCAAGTCCCAGACAAGCTGCAGGTGCCTCCTCTCTACAAGGAGCCAAAGACAAGTGAGCTGTGTCCCAAGCTGCCGGTGGAAGCTGAGAACAAACCACAAGCTTGCTCTGAGCCCAGCCGCTACTCTGGCCGTTAATTTTTTCGAGGAATCCAGGCCAAGGTGCCCGCAGGAGCAAGTCACCCAGTCTCTGAGCCTAAGCTGAAGCACTTGGTTTTGTGGCCTTTTTTGATTTGGCCAAAATCATCTCATTTCCCAGCAAAACCTTGGGGAACACTTAGGTATCACGCTGCAGACATCCACCAAGGAAAGGGCTGTGTGAGGTTGTGATGCTATAGGTCTTCCTTCCACTCCCGCTTGTCATTGCCCCTCTCCTGAAGGCTATAGGCCACCCACCACCCTCCTGCCAGCAAGGCTGCTGTGAAGACCCAGGAATTGGGCCAGCATGGGTCATCTTAAACTGCTGGAGCGACCAATGAGCCCTTACCCACTTTGCCTGAAGTGCAACATCTTTTCCCAGTGCTGCCAAGACAGTGACCACCCCCGGAACATCAGCAGCACTGGCCAGAGCCAGGGCCGTAACTCATCACTGTGTGGCTGATGTGGCTCAGCCGGCACTTGTGCCGCAGTCCCACCGCAGCGCGCAACCAACGCGAGTCTGGAGCACCAGCACAGACCCGGCTGCTCCTTGGTGCGGGGATGGAGGGAAGATCAGAGAATCCTCCAGTCTGAACGTAAAAATGTCCCAGGCGCGCCAGCCCAGCAGCCCAAGAGACTGCGCAGGGGAAGCACGCGTGCACGGCCACCCCCCGCAGCCCACTTGCAGCACCCACAGCTGCTGGATGAGGGACATTAGCAGCACCCCCCTCTCACCCTCGGACTCCCCATTTCTGGAGCTATTGCCCATAAACTTCTCTAATCCCTTTTTGACCCTGGAGGGCTCCAGAAGAGCCTGTGTAAAGAAGTATCGTCCTTTATCTCTTTTAACCTGTCTCTTCCAAGTTCCGTTTCTCAGCAGCTGCCTGAGAGTTAAGGACAACAGAAGCAGCCCACAGCTTGGTTTCCAAGTGCTTACCTCGTGCTGATTCCCAAACGTTATTCGTGAACACTGACACCCAGGCTGAAATCTGCAGCTCCAGGCAGACATGATCATGCCTCAGAATTTCACAAAAAAAGACAAGAGACGACCACGGGAATTGTATTTATTATAACAGAGGAGAGGCTGCTTTACTGATTCGTATTTACAAATCTGTTGGCAAAGAAAATAATATCCAGTGTCGTTTATTAGCCTATTTTACAGCCCTGGCAAGAAGCATTCATTTGTAATAGCAGCAAATGCCTACGGTTTGATTGCCTGCTACAGCTAAGTGCAAGGAATAACAGGGATCGCCAAGGTGGGGGCTGGCTGCGGGCGAAGCCTGACACAGGCACATGCATCTGCAGCCCAAAGAGGGGGGCAGGCGCTACACGGCTGCTCCAGCCCACCGCGGGGCAGGACGCGGCGTGCCGAGCCTGTTCAACGATTCAGATTTCCGTACAATATGCCAGAGCCACTAACCCTCTGCCCGTTTCTAAATTTCTGGGAAAGCAGCCTCATATCTGAAGTTGTTCAGCGCTTCAGGAGGCCAAACTGAGCTGAATGGCTTCGAAGCCCTGGGATGGGATGGGAGCGTGAAACAGACCCTGGCACATTTTTGGAGGCACGTCCACTTGACAGAGCTAATCCTGACATGGCAGCAAGATTTCCTGGCCCACTGCACCGCAGAAGCGTCTGGTACGAGGAGAGGAACCACAACCCTTGTTCAGTTGGGCAGTGGAGTTCATCCCAGCAAACATGTGCCCTGGAAACCCCGTTCACGCACATCATGAGATCCAAGTAGCCAACAGGCTTGGGGATGTGGTACTTTACGCCCAAACTTTTTGTAGATTCAGCCATCAGCTTTAAACCTCCCTGCTGGCCGGGCTAAGCTCCCCACTGCGATCAGGAGGGGATGATCCCGGGTCCCCACTTGAAAAGGAGCAGGATGCAGAAATGCAAAAGCGACCTCGGATGCTACCAGCACTTGGCGTTGCACGAGTAACCCCAACACACAGCTTTTTGTAGCAAACCTGCCTCCAGCAGGGAAAACACTTCAAAGGAAGAGAATAGCTACACCAGGACGCCACCAAATTAGAAAATGCTGCTTGCTAAGGAACACGCAACAGCATCCAGAGGCTGCAGGGAAACCCGTGCACTGCCTCTGAAAGACACTGTCCTTGCTGTGCCTCACTTACGGTGGCACACGGGAAGCTGCAGGGGTTTAACACCGTCACTGAGAATGCTGAGCTCCCTGCCTGACACCACCTCCACACCGGCTCCACCACACCTCAGCCTCTCAGACCTGCCTCTTCCTTCCTCTTCCTCTCCTTCCCCTTCCATCCCAACCCCTCTGCAAATCCCATGGGAATTTGGTGGGAAGAGCACACACGCCACAGCTGACTCCGGGCAGTATGGGCATTTCAGGAGCACGCAGCAATGCTGCTGCTCTGCCTGGAAGGGCACATCTGAGCACAGGAGCACTTCTTATGGTGGGGGGCCTTCCCTGCTATCTTTAGACCCGGGCTGAACCAGGAGGGTGGGCAGAACTGGCATTCAGTCCCCGGCAGAGCGGTCTGGGAAGGACCTGGTACCGGGAAGGGGGGATGCTGGAGCTGCGGAAGCTCTCTGATCATGGTCTCAGATGCTCTTCAGGAAAGCTGGTGTCAGCTCACACTGCTCAGAGCAGAAAGGAGCTGCAAGGCCGCTGGGGTTGCCCCTCCAGAGGATACGGCCCTCATTAGGAGGATGCCAAAGAGGTTGTTTACCTGTTTGTTGTCAGGTGTGTGGCCTTCCTCTTGCCCCCAGCCCCCGTGGCATGGCTGGTGCTGGTTTAGCTCAGCACAGGGCAGGTCCCACACGCTGACCACACACCGCTGCGCAGCTCTGAAGCTGCCTGAAGGAGAAGGTGAGATGGATGCTGTGCGGATCCAGCCTGCCAGGACTGCCGGCTGTGGGATGTCTACCTATCCAGCCACCGGCAGCAGAGGCTCAAACATCTCCCCTCCCTGGGCTGCAACGTGCTTCCCCTGACCAGGGTAGTCCAAGGAACCCCCCTGCCTCAGCGAACCCCCCGCCACTTCACATCCCTCTACCAACAGCATCGTGCGTTGTCAGAACAATCCTCGTGCCTCCAACCAACATTCTGCAGAGGTGAACCAGGCTGGCTCCACAGCAGTGGGATTATCCCCAATGAGGCAGCATCTCCCCCAGGACCAGCTCATGCCGCAATATAGGAGTGATGTCCTCCTACCTGAAGCCAACTCTGCTTCCAGAAGGGAGATGGAGAGTCTCACTGCTCCAGGTAGCAGTTTCTCATAGATGTCACGGCCCTTTCAATGAGCAACCAGTCCTGCAGCTCCAAGGAGGAGGGCTGCCCCCCTCTGACACACGCTGGAAGGCCGGGAATCACTTGAATCTGGCCTGGCATGTCCAAGAACTTCCTGGTGCTGAACAGCCTGAGCCTTCCAGGAGTGTCTTGTCCTTATCCTCAAGGTCATATGCTGGGAGACACTCAGGGGCTAACCCAGGGTGTGACAACAGCAAGGACGATGGAAGAAACCTAAGTGGAGGGGAGAAGACTGCGGGCACCCAGTGACTCCCCCCAGAACAATGTTCTGGACCCCAAGGCCAGCAGCTCAAACCAGCCCTTTGATGAAGCTCGTGTCCAAATGCACTATCAGCATGCGAAGAAAGGACATTTCTTTGCGCGTGTTCTCAAAGATAATGCGAGGGTCGTCAGACTGGCAGCGCAGGCAGTTGGGGGCCATCACCATGGCCAGATTATTCACATCCATCTTTGTTCTGCCCACATTTGACGGCTGAGCAAAGATCTGCAGATAATAAGAAGACATTCAGGTGAAGCAGAGGAAAAGGGCAAGAGACTCCAAACACATGGCCTAAGAAGAGGTGCAAGGAGAGCAGAGAGGTGACCTCCCTGAAGGACACTGCCCCAACAGCCACACGTTCATAGGAGAAGACCACTATGGTCTGACATAGCTGACACTGTGGGAGCCTCAGCAGACGGGGAACACCTTGCAGATCTCAACCTTTGGGACTGGCCTCATGTTCTACAAGATCAGGAACACGGTTTATTGTTCCCATAAGGGACAAGGCCAGCAGAACTCCCTCCATCAAGCCCACCTTAAATACAGGTGAGAGGTCCTGAAAGCCTGCCAAAACCCACCACGGCTGTCCCCACCAATCGTGCTCCATGTGCTCCAGGCTCCCGGCCAGCAGTGGGGGCTGCCTACCTGCAGGAAGTGTATGAGGTAACACAGCACCAGCCTGTTGAGCTCCGGCAAAAGCTGCACTACAGCCACGGCAGCGTCGGGGTTCTCGTAGTTGCTGATACACTCTTTGTAGAACTGCTGGGGGATCACAGGCTCCTCCAGCTCCCGGTACCAGAGCTTGAGGAGAGAGGCTAGGCAGAAAGCAGGGTGCGTGAGGACAGCTCTGGTTACCTCCCCACCACCTTCAGAGGCAAACCCAGCAGTGAGACACAATCCCTCAGGAAACAGAGGGCAGAGAAGGGATTCTGCACTTGTGCTGTTTCACCTTATTTCAGTCTTGCCCCTGAAACTCTCAGGCAGTCGGCCAGTTAGAGGGGAACGCTGGCTCGTACCTACCCGCTCCTCCAGGAAGCGGCTTTGGGGCTGCCCAGAGGACAATGCGACCTTGGCGACAGAGCGCTGCTCCTGAATGACTCCCAGCCACTCTGCACGCTGATGAGCCTCCATAGTCTCACTGTGCCAGAGCTTCCCCCCCGACCCCTCGTGTCGTTAATACGGGCATTATTTGGAAAGGCAGTGGAAAGGCACAGAATGAAAAGCCCGTTGGTGAAGCCAGCCTGCGTACTGTTCCCTAGGCAGCAGCACACCTCCTGGGCTGCTCCTGTACCTTCCCCTCCTACCCCAGCCTACCACGGCTGCAGCACACCCGCCTGCCGCGTTCCCATACCTGGGACGTTGGGGTCGCTAAGGCCGCTTGGGATTCTCCACTGATCCACCTGCAACTTCAACGCATTGACTTCATCTATGTCACCAGGTATCCTGCAAACAGAGACACAGCAAAGGTGCTTCAGAGAGCGAGCAGGGCAGTGTGCCTGGTGTGGCAGCTGGCTGGCAAACCGTGGCTCCGAAGCCGCTTCTGGGTCCCCAGGGAGAAGGGAGCACGCACCAGTGGCAGCTACAGAAGCAGTTCCTCAGAGAGAATGGGTTGCCTGTTTAAAGTGGGGGCAGAAGAAACACTCATCTCTTTCCAACTAGCTCAGACATCAACTATCGTTCTGTCCTCAGTGATTATTTTCTGTAACTAGGCCTCTCTGCAGCATGTTCAGTCCAAAGATAAAAGCATCTCTGGCTAAATATACCAAGATATTAGAAACCCTTACACGGCAAAGCTGAATCTTTTGCTAGCTACCTTAAATCAAGTTTAGCTACTGAAAAACTAACGCAAATCTTAAATAAAACAAAACAAAACAAAAAAAACCCAAGCCAAAAACCAAACCCAAACCAGAATGCCCTGTGCTCACCATACAGATCCTTGACAGTCTCTCTTGACCCCTCATGTCTTGTGCACCATCAAGGCTGATGTGCTGCATTTGATGAACCGCTCTGCCAGGGCCCCAGGACCTTGTCCCTTCCCTGCCCTGGCCAACTATTACTGTTGAAGCTGGCGAAAGTTCAGTGCCTTGCCTGGGGACACGCTGCCCTAAGCGGTTCAAGTCGCATCTATGCTGTCCCCTCTGTGCTAATGCACGCAAATGGGCTAATGCTACTTTAAGAAGTGATTCCTGAACCCGGGAAATGTGGGGTTTTGTCCGACCCATGGCAAAGTGCTGTTCTCAGGGAAGAGGAAGCACATGGAGGTCAATCTTGACTTCTCATATTTGAGGACTAATGTGTGGGTGGCTCGAAAGTAACACAGCGCCCCATAAGCTCACCTGAAAATCCCCTCTGTCTGTTCTCCTCCCAGAGCCAGGACCTGCTGCGATAGCTGTGTCTGCACCCAGGGCAGCTTGTTACCCGGGTACATGTCCTGCTGCCGCAGCATGATTTCCTCCAGAGAGCTGCCGAAGAGCGATGGCGTCACGATGGCATTCCTGGCATGTGTTATCTCTTCCACTGTCGGTTTACGCAGGCCCTGAGGACAGAGAAGAGCTCAGTGCAGCTATGGCACCGCCGGCCCACAGAGACACAGTGACCTGGGGATGGTGGTGGTGAGTGGCCGGGATGGAGAGGGCTGCCCATGCACGTGGACACCCTCACTGGCCTCCTGGCAGCGCGGTTCTTGCTCTGCAGCCTCCACCTCCTAAAACTGGGGGTGTGGGGGGGCCAACTGATCAGGCCCAAGAGGAGCAGAGAAGCTGCTGCTTGTTGGCAGGAGACTGCTTTGGAGAGTTTGGGCTGGTTTTGCAGGGATTCCGTTGCCGTGTTTTGCATGTCAGGGGGACTGCTTCAGCCATAGCTCTACCTGCTGGCGCAGCAGGAGGAAGGATGGACCCCAGCCCGTCCCAGCTGTGGCGAGGTCAGCAGAGGGCACATGTACACTGACCTGGCGCCGGACGAGCGCCACGGGACAGCTGAAACACTGCCTTTCCTTTTGGCAGGCCTCCCTCTGGAGAAGGGAATTCCAGGTACGTCCAGCCCCAGGGAAAGCTTTGCTCTCAGAGGTGCTAAAGCTCTCTGAAAAGCGGGCACTGGGACCTGTTGCTTCTGAAAGATGGCAACACTTGGAAGGGGATTTGAGTCTCCCTTGTCAGGGATTTGGAGAAACGCAGAGCACTGTCATAGGGGCGACAGGCTGCCCAGCACAGCAGCCGTTCGGCAGCAACCCCGTGGCCAAGCAGGAGGTCTGACGGGAGGGGAAAACCTCCCACTGACCCCTCAGACAGCGGCAGCCACCAGGGCTACAGTTGCATGTGATGCGTGTCCCGATGTTTCCTGTCCCTCCTTCCCGGGGATGCTGGGAGCCTTCGCCCCTCCCGAGGTATTTCAGCTATTTGCTCGCTGTACATGGAGTCCAGATGGCAGGGAGGCCCCAGAGGGATTTGCAGAAATAAAAGACGACCGGATCTGGCTAGGAGACCTCGGACAGACAGGCCGGGGCTGCCTGCCAGCTTTCACAGCCCCACACAGAACCTTGCGGAGGAAAGGGAGGAGGGGGATTTCGAGGTAACGCAGAGCACAGAGGCTCCCCTCTGTGCCAGCCATCTCTGCTGCGTGGTTTTTTGAACCGGGTACCAACTCTGCAGTAAACAAGCTGCAAGACCTGGACCATGCAGGCTCTTGGCGGCAAAGGAGACTCTTCCCTCACCTGAAGAAACCAAACGATGGGCATCCCCTGCACAGACAGCTCCTCTTACCCTGGAGACAGGTTAACTTCAGGTTTGTCCTCCATGTCCCTCAGGCCAGGGAGCACCCAGCCATGTGGCGGACCAGTACGGCAGGCACTGCTGCCTGCCAGGATGGCGGGACCTGGGCAGCAGCCTCCTCCCACGTGTTCATGGGCAAACGAGCCCTGAGCGAGCCTCCCCGGCTCACTCTATCCCCATTTCCCATCGCTGAATCAGGGGTGACTTCTGACAGTCATGGGACTGACTGCTCTGGGACCTGGGAAGCAGAGTGCCGGGCAGGCAGCCGGCAGCCAGGGCCCCAGAGCTGGGGCAGCTGCTCACCTTTTTGCCTCCGGTGACAGCTACTTTCTGGAGTTTCCGGTAGCAGTACTTGGCGTAGGTGCTGATGGGCAGACCTGGTGGGAAGGAGAAACAAGCGGTCAGCCTGCAGTGCTGCGCACCCGCCACACCAGAGCCCTTCAGAGAGTACCAGCGCAGCAGGTCACGCCGGCACAAACAGCCGCCCCGCTTCTGCACAGCCAGAGAGACCGCCAAAACCGAGCAGCCTGAAGCCTGCAGCCTCATGGCAGGCAGCATCAGCACAAGTCGGTGCTTGGGCCTGGAGGGATTTGTCTTCTGAGTCAAGGCTCGTAGCTCTGCACTTCCCAGCCCCACTCCTGTGGATCTCCACCTCCTGCACAGGCAGCCTGACCCTGTCCTGACTCAGCACAAGGTGCCCGTTTGGCATTCACAGCCCGGGAACGCTTGCAAGCATGAGCTCTTGCTCCTGGCAGCACAGCTGGGACTATGTGGCTCACAGACACCAGGGCTGGGTATTTCCATATTGCCAGATCTCAGCCAAAGAGCGCGCAGAGCCAGCCTCCTGCCAGGAAAGACTGCAAAGTGTTTTAAAGAAATTGTTTACGATCTCAAGAACTGCAGTCCTATGCAAGTGAGAGAGGCTGCAGCAGAGAACGGCGTGAGGGGCCGGAGAGGCAACACCAGCACCCAGATGGTCCTTGCTCAGGATGCAAGGAGAGGTGCGGGAGGGCGGCAGGGTGTCTCTCACCTTCCCAAAGCCCCGCAGAAGGCTTTCCTCACGCTCCCGCCTGCAGCCTCCTCCAACCCAACCTTGTACTGTGAGGCTCAGGTACGTTCCGCGATACAAGGAAAACTGGACATACCGGAGCCTGGGAACTTCCCCGCAAAAGCCACAGCCCTCCGCAAGAACAGCTGCTCCAGTTGCCTTGGTTCAGCGAACTCTGAGGGCGAGCGGAGCCAGGATTCACGGAGCTAATCCCCCCGTGACACCGAGAGAAATGTTTGCACTGACAGAGCACTGATTGCTGGGAGAGTTTTTCCAAAACCGTTGGCCTTTTGTTCTTTTTCGAGTCAAATCCAAATTGCTTGCTGAAAGCAGTGAATAGAGCTGTCCTACTTGATTCCCTGCCAGGCTCAAAGCTTGCAGCAGAGTTCAAAATACTTGTGGCTTTTAAAATCTACATTCTGGTCAGATGCCGTGTATTTCAGATCAGCCTTTCGCACAGCCTACGGCTTAGGTAAGTCGGTCAGGAGCCCGGAGTTCCTCAAATCCTCTCGATGCAGGGGGAGAACAAGCTCTTCCCAAACAGAACAACAATTCGCAAAGGTGAGAAACGCGCTTTTCCCCGTTCTCCTCTCAGCCAGCAGACAAACCACAGCCCTTGGCTCCGCACGACAAAACAAGCACCCCCTGCCTCAATCGATCTGCTTGACTGTCACAGCCGGAGCAGAGCCTCTCCATAACGCTGGAGCAACGCCGAAGGAGGTACAACAGCATCCCCCCCTCTGCCGCAGGCAATGGGAAGGAAAGTCAGTTTTAAGAATTTCTCTCTCTTGGGAATATGTAAAGCAAAACATTCCCCGTATGCAAAAATCCTGCTAATCCCAAGCATGATTTATACTGGAAACGTCTAAGGATTAAAGAAAACAAAACCAGTGAGCTGCTTGTGATGCTTCACTATCTCAGGTTATGGCTTCTGTCGTTACAGTGTGCAGACGCACCCCGATGCAAGTGTCGTCCGCTCCACGAAAGGAGGAGTGGGGGAAAGACTGGACTGTGTCTCCGTATCACAACAATCGGGCAGGAGGCAGCACATTCAAAACTAATAATAGGAAATGCTTTTTCACACTGTAATGAGACCACGAAACCCGTAATCACCCTAAGAGTTTAACAAGGTTTTCAAAGGAACTGGTTGCCTTGAAGAGCCTGCACGGCTGAGGCATGGGCAGCAGCTGGACGTGTTTGCTTGAAGCCTGTTTTGTACTTTCCCCAGAAAGCTCCTTGATCCTGGGAAAAGCCAAAAACCTACATGCTGCACTTCCTGCAGTGAGGCGTCCTGCTCCCAATGACAGCCAAGCTGTAGCCTCTGACACAAAGGGGATCGTCGAGGCCACACGCGAAGCTGACCGAATTTCAAGCAAATAAACTGAAAACTAAACTTGCCCTGCGCACAAGGGGCCGGACCCGTTACTGCCCACGGACCTGAATCACCAAAAAAGCAGAGGAAGCCCTGAGGAACGGGGCGACCGGCACTCCGCCACGGCGTGCACAGCGCGAAGGGGTCCTGCAGGAGCTCATACCTTACGCACGCAGCGTGCGGGCTCCCTGCTACGCAGCACAAGTCATCGCCCCAACGCGAGCGCACCCGGCTCCTTGGACACACGCAGAGTGAGACGGGCAAAGGGGACGCGGAGAGGCTGGGAGGCAAGCGATGAGCTGCAGAGGGAAAGGTGAGGAACAGGAGCAGAATTTAGCTTCAGCCTCTGCTTTTCCAAACCAGTGACTTGACCATCTGGCTGCTCGTAAAACGCTCAGCTAGAGACCGGTTCCTGGCAGTTAGCTCATCACGCACGGCCAGTTCTCCTAACAGGCGGGCCGGGTACTCCCTCCCCTCCCCAGCTCACACCCCTGGCGCAGGGACAGGTAGCTTTGCCTGCGCAGGGTGGGAAGAGCTAACGCTGAAGGCAATTCCGCTCCTTTGCGCACATCATGAGTCTGCTAAATCCAAGCTGATCTGTTATTTCCTGCGGTACCACAGTAGCCCCAGGAGCTCGGGAACAGAAGACTACTAATAACCCACCCAGTGAAAAATAGTTTGCAAAGGAAAATATTTTCCCATGTGCTGGCCTAGAAACACATGCGAAGAGCTTCTTAAAGAACCTCTCCTTTTATAACAAGTTAAAATCCAGGCAGGGCACGCGCAGGAGCATACCTTCTGGAACAGACTTGAACACTCTCCTGCCAAAAAATGTCTTAAAAAATGCATCAAACAATGTGGATTCGGGACCTGGCCACGGGACACGTATTTTAGCACAGCACAAGCTGTCATCTTGGTATTTCTCCGATCCACTGCGGCCTCTCATAGACCCCATCCAGGCACAGTCAGAGCAGGCTCTCACACCGGGGCCCTTCTTGCTGGGCTCTTTAGCACAGGGGTAGGTGCCTCCTGAACACCTCAGCTGGACTTTGCGCCAGTACTGTTCTCCTGACTTAGATCTGCCCAGGCAACCCCAAATTTACCACATTCCCTCTTTCTTACACCACCAGTGCATCCTCCTGCATCCCAGCAATGCTGCTCCATCACCATTCCCTGCATGGGAAATGCCGTGCTTCATCAGCCCCAAGGGACACATGAGTCAGCAGCCTGCATCTGCCGCAAGGAGGATAGGAAACAGATACAGCGTGTCTGAAAAAGGAGCATTCCCCTGCGAAAATCTCCTGGCTAACGGCAGGTGGGAGATACTGGGAGGCAGTGCTGCACCTGGACCACCAGCCATCAACTGACAGACCTCCCTTCTTTGAATTCGTCCCATTTCTTCCTAAAGCTGTTTATGTTCCTAACCTGCAACAACACCCTGCTTCGCTGACTCTTAATGATTTAATTTCATGCTTCAGAACAGAGCGCTCTTAAGCCTGGCTGCCCAAAACCAAAACCAGGTGGTTTCCAATTCTTCTGGTACAACAAATGACAAGAAATTTTCTTCCACTCGCCTTCTCCGGGTGACCTGCAGTTTCTTTCAGCCCACTGACCTTCTCCCCTCTTCTCTCCTCCAGGTTCAGCTCCTGTGGGGCTTCCCCGGCTACACTCATCAGCCCTGGAGGGACCGCGGGCAGGACATGCGGAGCATGCACAGCATGACTACAGCCGAGTGTTGGTTCGCTCTCTGTCCCTTTTTTACAAGCTCCCAATCCTCTTTTTGGTTTCTGACCAGTTCCCAGCACCACATATACCTTTCTGGAAATTCACACATGGGCTGCAAAATGTCTTTCCCTCCTTGAAACAGCTACATCGGAGCCCGCTGCTGCACCTGCGGTTAGGGACGTCCCCCCCACGTACAATACTTCGCTTTTGTTGCCATGATTTTCTCTGCTGCTTGATCGCTTAGTTACTCACCCTTGTGAGATCCCTCCTGCGCCTTTAGGTTTTTACAATCCTGAGTAATTTTGTACCAACACCGAGCTGCCAGCTCATTATTTGCCTCCTTGTATAGACACAATGCCCGGCTTACACTCCCACAGGATCAGCAGACGATCCTCTTTCCGAAAAAGCAGCATTTATTTCTACGTGTGATTCTTCTGCCTTTCAGTGGGTCATTGATCCATGAAAAGATCTCGCACCACCTTCACATTTCATTTACTCACAGAGAATTACGCTAGAAGATGAAGATGGCAGAGGTAAGTGTGGGAAACTTCGAAATATTTCTCTGGGTGCATGTCAGATGATAAATGTTTACTCACCCAAGCGTTTACTTACAAGCCTCTGCACTGAAGGAAGTGTGTGTGTGTGTAGGGGAGGGTAGAAATCACGGCTTTAACTCAACGTTTCACTGAAAAACTTACATACATGCCTACATATCTACTATTCAGTTCAATCTGAAGACAGTACAGTTAATTTCCTTATGGATTTCTCTGCTAAATTGCTGCTCTAGCATCCGTAAGCATTTCAGAGCTACTAACGAACAACTTTTCACAACAGCCTTGTAACTTCAGGGAGCTGCATCCTACCCACCCCTCACACATCCAGCGAGCAGGGCCAGTGGAGCAGACATCGGCATCCCGAGGAAAAGCCTGACCTTTCCAGCCAGCAGCAGATAGAACCTGGTGCGTTCCTGCAGGATCTCCCCCTTATTTCAGGTGCAGCTCCAAGGTCAGGCCCCAGAAAAAATCCTGGGCGTTATCAGTCACTTCACAAAAGCTGGTTCAAGTGACCTGCCGTCCCTCCTGCCTCCTCTGCTGCGCCCCTGCCCATCTCCGCAGCAGCCAGCAGGAGCCTGCAGACCAGCTCGTTTGTCCTAAAGCCCCAGTTCGCTGCCAGAGCAGGTCTCCCGCGTGGCAGAAAGCGGCCAGGGTCCAGCAAGGGGAACGGCCTGTGACCTGTCATCAGAGCCCCAGCTGCAGCCACACAGGCGCTTCTGACTTTCAAGAGCTTCATTCTGGAAACTTTATAAAGCTGTCCTGGCTTGCCTTTTTCGTAACATTTCTCATATATATAAATATATATATTTTTAAAAATTTATTTTTAGGTAAAAACTACCTCTACCTTCCTAAGTACAACTCCAGCACACGCAATATAGACAGGCAATTGCAGAGAAGAGCCTGCTCAGCCCACAGACAGAGCACACCCTTCTCAGAGCAATCCCAGAGAGCTGTCCCATAAAGATACCAAAGTCCCTCTGAGCACAAGCAAAATGACTTTTAAAAGGCTCAGAATGGGCTGATTTCTCCTGGGCCTGAACAGGAAAGGAAAAAAGACATATCCCTACCACAAATATAATCCCTCTGTGCAATTTCACGTCTCTGCTCCAAATCCCGCCGGAGACAGAGAAGCGGCAGACACTCTTGCTGCAGGGGCTGCGACCAAGGGACCTCCTCAGCCACCTCCCAGGCTTGCAGCTGCCTCGGGGGAGCAGTGACACAGGGAAGCCACCACAGGAGAGCGCAGCGGTGGTGTCCGCGTTTCCCATGCCTGCCTGCTGGCGTCAGGTAGGGCTCAGCAACGCAGGAAGCTGGACTCCAGCCCTCCCAGATTAAAAACACCGAGGCCACATGATATAAACTGCTGCCTGATATGAATTCACAGGGTTGCCCAAGTTTCCTGAAAGCAATATTAAAAAAAATTGAATGGACTTTGTCTACCAAGACTTCAGCCAGATAAAGTATTACCCTGCAGACAGCAGTTACGACTCGAGGCTGGAGGAATACGTGAGCCCTTGTTCATTCAGCAGAGATGCTATTGTAAGCTCTGGACTGCAAAAGTCCAGGAAGCGTGGACAAGGGGAAGCCAATACTGGAGAGGAAGAGGCAGTACTCTGCCAGATACCAGTGTCCTCCCTGACTGTCCTCAGGTCGGGTGGTGGCTTACAAAATCCATCACTACAATGGAGACAGGTTCTTTTCAACACGCTGACTCATACAACTTCTAGCACTGCAACGTGCTACAGGAAACTCCGTGGTGTACACAGACCAGGTGAATTACAGCCCCAGGTCTGCATCCAAATTAAAATCCCTTTTCTCACACAACTGTGAGTGAAGGGTCCCCTCCCCCCTGCTGCCACACTGCTACGCATCCCACGTGCTGCCCAGCTGCCACCCACACTGCTGATCCATGCTCTAGTCAGACCTCTCACACTGCCCACCTGCAGCAAAGTTTCCTGAATCTAAGTCTATGCACTTCAAGAAATGGTCTGATTTTCAGGGGAGATCACCAGCCCCGCCGGTCTGAGGTCAGTGCAGTCCTCCCTCTCGGCTCCCTGCGTGCTGTGCCTCCCTTTACCTTCATCCTCGGTGTTTTGTTTCCTCTTTTTCCTGGATTTTGAGTTCTTCTTGTTTTTCAGATCCACAAGCTCCTTGATGCGCTGGGCAACTGAAAATTCAGAAGAGGCTCTGGATTAATAATGTGAAATGATAAAATACCAAAGCCCAGACCTACCCTTAGACATGGCAGCCAGCCTAACTCCAGTATGAGGAGCTCTGCTCGGGGAAAGGTCCTGTACCACAGCCAGCTCCAAGCACACCCAAGCGAGGGGCCCAGAACATCACTCAACTTCTCCAAATGGTCAAAGAGTTGAGAAGCGGCTCCAGGCAACAAGCTTATACCTAAATACATGTACTGCCTAAATACCAGCAGAAGGAATAACCCGCTGAAATAGTTCAGATTACTCTTCCTTGCTGCCTGGACCCTGGTGCTGGCAGGGTGATTTTTTTGCTCCTGGGCCAAGCCCAGTTGGAGGGAATGGTTTTGGGGAGAAGTGACAAGGGTTTAGGATCCTCATGAAAACCCAAAGCAGTGCAGCGCATTCAGCAGTTCAGTGAAGGAACCCCACGTTAAAGCTACAAGCATGAAACCAGAAGGCAAAGGCTGGCATTGCACCGCTGCTGCCCCCAGGACCCACCTCCACCGCTGCACTCAAGAGCAGGGTCAGAACTTCTGCACCTGCCCTGAAGATCTGTGGGGGCTTTAACCTGTGTTTGATGCCCCAGGTGGAACTAGCTGCTCTGGTTTCTCACCTGAGACCAGACAAGACCCAGCGAGCACTACTGAAATAGTGACAAATCAGCCAATAAATACTTTGGTCCCCAAGGCTTCTGGAAGACAGATCAATAGCATCTATTCACCACAAAAGCCATCATCCTTCAGGATCCCTGAATATTTGCCAAGTTAAGGCCTGTTCATAATGTTTGCAATGGCTCTCTTAAAAAAATCTGCATTAACATTCTTTTTTTTTTTTTTCTTTTGCCTGCTTTAAGGAACTTTGAAGTAAATCATGTCTTTGAGAACCATAGAAACTCTGCCCTTGGTGGGTCTGAATCAGCTCTTTTCAGTGATGATCTCGCCATGCTGATCAGTGAGATGTGCACAGTCTAGGGCTGGCGTTTCTTTGCCGGACGCAAGTGAGAGTTGCAGGGAGATGAGCTGGTGGCAGCTTCATCCCGCCAAGGAAGGATGAACCTGCCCAGCACGTGGTGGACAAGTGACGGAAACCACAGCACTGGCTGGTGACTACCTGCATTTTTAAAAACCAGACAACCCTGAGTAAGTGGAACAACCCACCGGAACGCTGCTGGGGACAGAGAGGATGTGCATGAGGCACTTACTGTTTTCATCGCTGTCAAGGTGGCGATAAATGTAACCTTCCAGGTAAGACTGAAATTTGGGTGATGGGGAGAAAAAGGCCAGACTGATGGCCATCAGTTCCCAGCCCCATGCCAGACTTCGGTAGCACGTATTATCTGTTGTCTGCCGGATCAGCTGTATGTAGAGCTCATCCCGTAAACCTTGCATGCTCCAGCACTTGGTGACCGTGACCAATGCCACGTGGTTCCGGTCCATGCGAGTCTGACGATCTCCCATGTAGCTCTGCACCAGTTTGAACATCTCACACGCCTCTTTTTTGATGGTGCGGTTGCTGGTGATAAGCATTGGCTTTTTGATAGAGCCGCCATTCCAGGACAGCATGTTGGAGATGGAGATCCTTCGGCGGAAGATGCCCTGCGTGTGCATGTTCAGGTTTTTAGAAGCCCAGTCTGCCATGCTGCTCTGAGAGATGGGCTTCCGTAGAGTATTGTAAGGGAAATTATATCCTACGCAGCTGCCAGGCTGGCTGCTGCTGTCCTGCTTGGGGTCCAACTCTATTGTCCCGGGCTGCAATGGAGAACAGATGTGTTAAAAGCAGCTTAGATGACTCCTTGCCATGCTAAGAAAGTTATCAGCAGTGAGCTACCAGCAACTGCAAAGTGGTGAATCTGTACAAAACATGATTTTGAGCAGAATCAGTGGCTGACATTTGTAGTTCTGCAAGAGCTTGGCTGCCACAGCCGCAAACTGATGCTGTCCCTAAAGGAAGCACTGGGACATGGAGTAACAGGGCTGATTGTCCAAGTTGTCCCAGAGCACCCAGGAACAGCCCAAGGAGGAGCTGGGCTGACTCCCAGAGCAGCGTTACAGCTCTGTGGCACCAAGTACACACCAAGGAGCCAAGTTTCTCCCTGCTCTTTGCCTCTCCGGAGCCATGGAAGGCCAGGAGGTGGGTGAGGAACACCAGGAGGAGACTAGACAGCCACAGCACTATCAGCATTGTTTCCTTCTCACCTTCACCCTTTGTGGCCCCTACAATCCCATAGCTGGTTCCTGTCTTTACCACTTTTCCAAGTTCTAGCAAAAAAAAAAAAAAAAGGACAAAATCCACATGGCTAGCAACCATCAGGAGCTGCTGAACTTCAGGCAGCCTGTGCCTGGACAGCCTCTGCAATCCCACCACAACCTTCCTAATGGAAATGCTGGCCAGACAAACAAGCAGGACAGGAGAAACTAAGAGAGGCACAGCGGAGCACGGGCACAGCCATTTTGATGGCAAGGCTGTCACCTGTGTAGGATAATGAGTTTGAGTTGGCGAAGTGAAGGAGACCAGGTATCTGCGTCAGTCAAGTTCCACCACCAACAGAGCTGCTCTCATCGTACCCTACAGACACACCACGACCTCCTGCCAAACAGGCCCTGGTCCTCAGCATCTGCAGGGAAGATACAGGCCGCGGCTGCAGACCAGCGCTTCTGCAAGCACCGCTGCACAGGACTCAGGGACGCCTCTGTGATGGGCTCCATACCGTGTTTTCCCATCCTAGACAGGCACAATTTTCCTTAAATTAAATCAGAATTGTTCACAAGTACTGGGTTTTTTCTTCTTCTCGGAGAACTAGGGACAGCTGCTCCCCACCCGCGGCCTGCAGTGATCAAACTCATTTGCTCCAGGGACAAGTCCACTGATCACAAGTTTACACAGATAAGCAGCAGAGACAGACCTTCCATCCTCCCAGACTTTGTACGTAGTTTTTACATGCGGCCCTTGTCAATCCTTCTTCCACAGCGATTGCTACAGATAACTACATAATTAGAGCTTTGGTAGCACTGATCCCAAGAAAATTATGTGTAATAACTACTTGTGAGAATAAGACACTTATTTTGCCCACCCAGAATTCTCTGGCTTGGACTGAAGTGTCAGCCTGGGACATATATTGAACTCCAACATCCAACAAGTTGTTTTAGGAAACAGACTTCTTTGTTAGATTGAAATTCCCACACAGAGCAACTAAGAGCTAACAGCCCACACTTCACAGCGTTCTCCAAGGAGACCTTCAGCAAGTAGGAGAAAGAAAAGAAGATAATGTTGAGGTTTTTGGTTTTTAAAGGAAGCCAAAGAAACAGAAATCCTGTAAATTCTGGTTTTGCAGTGGAAAAAGTGAAAGAGAACATGCATTTTCCTTCTTTGCAGGTCACCTTTAACATGCATGCCACACTCTATTCCAGTTCTGGCCTACAGTCAACCCCAAAATACACTTTAGTTCTTAAACAGTTAGAGCTAGTGAGTGTTTTCTTCTTAGTAAGGAGGAACTGCGGAACTCACGACAGTTGTGCAGTCCAACCCCTCCCTCTCTTACACCAAACATGTACCTACATGTGGATGACAGGATTAGCACACATCACACTTCACCTCTTATTGCCAGCCTGGGGCACAATCGTTTCTCCTGCTTTTCTACTTTGTTTTGGTTTTTTATCCCTTGGAGTTACCCCTCCACCTCCTCACCCTCTCTGAATCAACATGCTGCCTAAAAATCCCTGCTGCCTGCAGTTCTCTGCCACCTCCATCCTTGGTCTTCCTCAATCCACCTTCCACGCCCAGGGTTGGTTTTCCTCCTGCCACCCTAATCGCTCCTTCAGCATGTTCCTTCTGAGGATCCACCCCCTCATACTCTCTAGAGGTTCAACAGGCTCTTGGGTCTCTCCTCTTCTCTCTCTAGAGTTTATCTCTCAAATCTTGTTCCCAACAACTGTACAGCTATTATCTTTGTGCTGACAGTACGTATCCACCTCTGCTCAGCCTGTCCTAGAACTTCTGCCCACCCTCCTCAGATAGTGAACTTCCTCGCCTCCCAGTTCTCCCCTCCAGCACACAGGCCCAGCACAGGACATTGCTGGTGACTCAAGCCACACACTGCCATTTTCAGGTGAGGCAGTGATTTTGCTGATGTATTCTCTGCAACCTCCTCCCCTCCTTACTTGGACTGTTACATCTCGGAGTATTTCTGTATGTAGAGTATTTATTTATCAGCTCTTTGCCTTTACCACAACATCCATCTCCTTACGTCTTCCACTGTATTCTACGTCTCCATCCTACCACACGTGAATTATTTTTCTTCATTTTCAAGGCCATTCACAGCCTATCCCCAACCCACCATCTCTTGCGCATCATCGAGACATCAAGTCTCAGCTCTCCCCGTCAGTGCAAGGAGGTGTAACACATCCTGAAGACCAGACATCAGTCTTCCAACAACTCTAAAGCGGCTGTGAAATGAAACTGCTGAACTATTACTGTAACATGTGAGTCTTATAGATTCAGACTGGCCCTGTGCCTGAAAAAATGCAAAACATGAGAACATGACATCAGTTTTTAAAAGGGTTTCAGGTGAAAGCAGGGCACTATCAATCAGAAATTACAATAAAGAAAGAGGAGAATGCACAGACATAAATCTGACAAGGCAGGGAGGTAGCAGCCTGGCTTTTAGAGAAAAGTTACACCTCGCAGGTCTACTGGAGCAATCTGAAACAGTCAAGGAGCTTTGCCAAGTTTCTTCATGAAAGGTCGTGGACCAGCAAAGAGGAGAAAAGACAGAACACAGGGTTAAAACAGTCACTTTTCACACAGAGGGTTGTTATCTGCTGTGCCTCGCAGAAGAGATGCAGAGACTCAGGCTGCTCAGCAGGAGCAAAATAACTGGAAGAGTGAGCAAAGAGAAAAAGGACAAAACCTTCACAGGATACAAAATAACCTATGGAGAACCTAAATCTGAACTAAAACCACGACGCAGGAAGTTCCTTCAAATCCAAATAGGAGAAAAGATGGCAAACTGCAGAATTCCGCAGAAGAGCTGTGCTACAGAGAAAAACTACTACAGATGTGCAGGCATGCTAACGCGCTTTAAAATAACTATTTCCAACAAGAAGGTGCTAGAGTCCCCGTCACTGGTTTTCTGAATATTTCCATGCAATGCTCAGGAACGATCGGAAGGGAGAACAGAATATGAGGAATTATGAGAAAAAGAAGAGGGAGAAAAAAAGAGAAAACACTGCCACGTGGCCACGCAAATCCTGACACCTGCGTCCTGTACCCCACCAATGCTGGCACCCCAGTGCAGAAAGGACACGTGAGGGCAAGGGCAACCAAAGAACACACGAGCGCCAGTAAAATGATCAGGCAGTAGATTCACCCAAATAACACAGCAGAGCTACGCACAGCGCTGAGGGCTTGCTGGACATGAGCCCCTTCACAATTTCCCCTCCTCTCATGCCACTGGCCTGAAATGGGGTCTCCACCTGTAAAGCCGCGAAGCTTTGTGACCTGTTTGCTGTTCTGCAGCCACAGAATTCCGCCTGCAGCACATCCATTAAACCCACCCGGGAGCAGACCGGGTCCTCAGCTCTGTACCACGATAGTACAGCAAAGGCGTACGATTTAACCCGGTGTAGATGGAGAGGTACCTGGGAGGAGAGGCGGGTAGCGTCTGATGAAGCCAAACTTGTCTGGCTGGTCACATTCTTTTCTAAAGAATCTATTTTCTCAAAAGTCCTCTTCTGCCTCACTGTGTCCTGTGGAGCAGCCACATCATTGGGAAAGCTGCCCCTGCCCTCCAGGCCCTGTCTGTACAGAGACCTGTTACTAGCTGAGACATCATCCCTTGAGCTCCGGCTGATGCATTTTTTCAAGTGGTCGGACTGAAATCTGACTTTGCTGCTCTCTGCTGGGATGCCACTCTCCAGACTTTCAGCATCGAGGCTGGCTTTGCTTCCCCTGCAAGCTGCTGACCTGCCCACTACAGCACGCATCTCAGCGATCAGCTTATCGTTCAAAGCTGTGAGCTCGCTGCTGCTGCCCACAGAGCCAGGTCTTCCTTGACCTGTCCCTTGCCTCCTTCCTTTCCTTTTTCTCAGGCTTGGAGAAGGGCCAGTCGAATAACCAGAATCCTGATGGCTTATACCAGTTGGATACTCTTGAGTTTGCAGGCTGTTCTGCCGACTGTGGTGGGCTTCCATGTTCTTGAGGACATTGGCTTCCAAGATCCTCCAAGACTGCTTGAAGCTGTCCTTCGAAGTAAGCTGACCAGGCAGTTTAGTAGAGGCATCAGCTGTTGCAGCAGAAGAATGGGACAGTTTGGAAGACTGATCGACATTGACCATGTGTTTTATATATTCTCTGCCAGCCGGGCTGTATTCAGTGGAAGAGGGATTTCTTGCATGCTTTTTTGCAGCTTGCTGCTGTTGCATTCCTGGATGCTGTAATAATTTGGTTGGTTGCAGCTGCTTTTTTAAGCTATTGCTTGGTGACCTTGGTGGAGACATCCCACTCATACTGATGCTTTCAGTGTCCATGTCTACAGGTGGCTCATCATAAATTGGAGACTCTAAAGATGGCTCATCATATATCGGTGCAGGGGAGGCATACTTGGGGGAAGCAGGCTGGAGGTTTCCCATCTGATTCCTTGGAGGTGTTTGAGAAGTCGGACCATTCATCAGCACTAGGCAAAATCCACCATTCTCCGTCTTTTTGATCTGCATAGACTGCTTTGTTTCTCCTGTAGGCATTTGCTTTGCGGCTCCAGGGCCCTGGGACGTGGACTGAGGCTGAGCATATATGGCTGGTTTTGGAAGAGATTTTTGGCTGTTGGCCTCTGGAGCACTCTGCAGATGAAGCGAACTGTTCGAAGAGCTCTGTATCTGCCTCAAACTGTTCACTTTGACCAACATGGCTGCTTTTGTGCCTGGCAGAGGCTGCCAGTGGGTAGGAGTCTCCCTAAAGGAAGAAAGATACAAATACAGGTAATTATTTAAGAGTTATATTAACTGAAGTATCTTCTGCTTCTACCCAAATACCAGACTGTTAGTCTCATAGCACTCAGAGATTCCCTAACCAGTTATATCAGCTCCTCATTGTTTTTTCCTGGAGATCCCCCTTCCCGAAACAGAAACACATCATCATCACACATATGATAAATTACTGAGTCAAGAACGACAGCACAATGAGTTCATCGTACTATAACCCGTCCGCTATCAACAGCGCTGTGAGACAGGAAACAACCTATGCTTCCCAAGGCTCATTAGCTAGCATGGCACCCAGAAGGACCTGCTGAAGACCAGAAAGCTACTCTGGACCACTCGAGCAGCGAGTTGGAAAATAATCACAAGTGTCTACCTTCAGATTGTCAAACACTCCTTCCCCACCACGTTATTTTTTTTGATCTAAGTTTCCAAATGCATGTTTATTTTGCAGAAGAACCTACGAGGTCTATGGGAGGTGTATGGGGGTGGACATCCTCGGCTCGCAGGATGTGTGTCACACTCCCACCAAGACTCAGTGTAGAGCATCCTCACAGTCCACTCCAGATGCCCTCAGATCTGGATCCCTTGGCCAAACCTACCAGCCCTGCTCAGTTCTCATGGCTGCGAAATCCTCCTCTGCTGGGAGTATCCTCTGACCGTGGTGGCACTCAGGATCCACCACAACCTAGTGTGCCGACCGCAACATCCCAGTCCCAAAGGTGGATTCTGCAGCGTAATAACAACCTGCTGTCAGGCTGCGGCTATACCCAGTCTATATTTGTGAGCTCTGAAGAAAAGGTAGTGGAAAGGCTGTTAAACCAGCCTAAGCCTCCAGGTCTTCAAAGGCACCACTGTCCCCAGGAAGGTCCCCTTGAACCTGTCCCCATTTTGTGCCCTCCCTCCATGTATCCCCTACCAGCCATCACCGGGTAAAACCTGAGGGTGCACTGCATACGCCCTGTCTGTGACAGGAGATGTTCCTGTAACACCTTCACAGCCATTTTGCTCTCTTGGAACCTTAACACCAGTTCCCTGTCCCGCACTGCTGACCTGTCCTGCACGGCCCCTGCGCGGGCACACAGACCCAGCTCCACCGCATGCCCAGAGCTGCCTCCTGGGGATGCTACCCCCCTGCTTGTGCCTTCCCCACCGAGTCCCAAGATATCAGGACATCCCAACCCTCTTGCGCTCTGCTCCTGCTCTCCAGAGACCTTTCACCCGCTGGGTGCCAGCCCCCTCCTTCAGCATGGCTTCCCTTGGGGTGCTCTGCCTGCTCTCCCCGCTGTGGCTCTCCCACCAGCAGGCTGCACCTGCACACACCTTGCTCTCCCCACACCCCACCCCAAGAGGACACGTCTGCCCCACAGCAGCAGCCCCACGTTACCAGAGGTGCCCTATTTTGCCTGCTCCCCACTCATTTACCTCCCCCACATCCTCTGCCCCACACCCAATATCCCACGTCTGCTCCCAATCACTCCACTCCTTAAGGGGGTGGGGTGCCCCTTCCCCATCCACAACTTACCATATTTTTGGCAAAACATGCTCTGTGACGGCACGGCACCGCTGTGAACCCCACCTCGGCACAGCGGCGCTGGAAGAGGCGTGGGTGAGGCCAGCACTGCCCCGCCGTGGGCGCAGCAGCTGGCTGCCGGCCAGGGTCCAAAGGCCCCCACCGCCCTCTGGCCACGCCATGCTGCACCACTGCCTTTGCAGGGCCTGGCTCCTGCCCCATGAAGACACACGTGTCCGCCTCGTGCAACTTACCAGGCGACAAGAGAAAGGGCACTGTCCTCTCCTTCCTATCCTGGGGTCACCCTTACTCTGGGGACCTCCCCCAGCATCTCCCACAAAGGCACAAAGGGTGTTAATTTAAGCCAGCTCCTGGCACTACTTGAAGATGCAGATGCCACAGCCGTGAGGAAGGACTGTCCCCCAGCCCCTGCCTCCCACTCACAGCATCGCCGCCCAGGACTGACCTGAGCCCTGTCCCAAGAGCGGCTGATTGGAAAACACCAAGGGATTTGGGTTTGGCTTCCCTCCACCTGCCCAAGCTGCCACCAACCACGACCCCCACACTCCCACTCCTGTTTTGCCATCAGCAGCTTGTCCTCTGCGTGCTTCTTCCTGGAGGCGTGATGCCTGGAGCAGGGGGGTGACCGCCAGCGGTGCCAAGCGAGGATGCCGGTGGGCAGGGAACAGGCAGTGGTAATGGCAGGATGGGGCTAGCATTTGTAAGGATACACGTCCCTGCAACCTACCAGGCATCCCGCCCTGGGGACCGCAGGGACTGCTCCTCACGCCAGTGTATCCCTCCTGCATGCGGCCCAAGCCCCAGTCCCAAGCACAGGCACGCTGCAGACCCAGTTGTTCCTCGAAGAGCTCCTGGACTGTGAGCCACCTCCCGAGGTCATTCCCCTCCCTGACCTACAACACTGCACCTCCAGCCAGCTCCATGTGCAGCTGAACCACCCGCTCAGCAAAGGTTTGGCAGACCCACCTCCATCAGGCATGGCATGACCAAACTCATCCCGCCGTGCAGGCTCAGCGTGCACCAGTATCTCCCAGTATCGGCAAGCCCACCAGTGCCCGCCGCTCCAACATTCACGAAATCCCCACCGATCTGGAGCGGCAGGAACTCAGCCTGCAGCCCTGCTGCCTCCCTACTCAGCTCTGGGCCGCAGCGAGGATGGCATCACCTCCCGCCCAATCAGTCCTACCGGCACCTGTCCCTGTTCGCACCCGCGAGGCAGCACTGGGCACATCCTGATCTGTCCCTGCATGGGAGTGGGGCTGGGCATCCGAGCAGCACCACCAGCTTGGCCTCCGGAGACAGGCTCCCACCTTAGCATGACATTATGATTTCAGGGTGCTGTGCGACTCCAGCTGGTGAAGACCTCCCCACCCCCGCATCCATGAAAAAGATCAAAGCCCAGATTTTGGCCCTCAGATGAGCAATGAGGGATGTGATCCGCAGCTGTGCTTGCAGCCTCCCCCAGAGGACAAGCTGCCTACCTGTTACCCCATGCCAGCTGGAGGGCAACGGGCTCCCTGAATCACTATGGCTCCTCGCTGCCCCGAGTCACTTCACTGGGGTGGGAAGGTGTCCCACACCTTGCCCCTGCCCGGGAGGATGTGGTGGTGCCTCAGCACAGGAGCTCGGTGCTGGCATGGGGCTCTCCCTGCGCCTGCTCCGCAGATGCCCTCAGACCAGCTGGCAGGGCGTCAGGACAGGCTGGACAGACGGCCACGGCAAAGCAATCAGGCTAGAGGTTCTGCTGCGAGCAGCAAGCCTCCCCACAGCAGGTTTTTGGCACTTGCAGTCTGCACCCCAGCAGGCAACAGGACCAGAGAAACGGGCTCCGCTGCCTCCGCAGGCTCACAATCCCTCCTTCAGGCTGAGGGGCAAAGCTCGCGTTGGGACTCAGCTCACCCCAGACCATTTCAGAACAACTGCTGCGAATCCCTGGAGCTGGTAGAGCCCAGAGGTGCTCAGGCAGCTCTCGGGGAACGACAGCACTAGGTCCTTTTGCACGATGGCCACGCAGGGCGGCCGAGCAGGGTTGGGCTGCAAAGGTGCCGTCAGAGGCGGGAGATGGCCAAGGCCACTGTGCCACTTCTCTCCAGCTGCAATTCAGGATGCAAGGACTGGTCCGGGTACCCATGCATTTGCCAGGGGTTCCTTAGTACCCACTGAGTATTGGTACCTCCCCAGGGCACCCCAGTGCCCACTGTGTGCCCACAGGCACTCCAACTTGAAGGGGAGGGTATTGCACCCAGGAGCTTTGCATTCAGAGCTGGCATGGGACTCAGGCATGTTCCTCATGCCACCATAGCATCCTTGCATGGCCCTGCCGGGACCGTGGCGGGGTGTCACAGGAGACAGGTGAGCTGCGCTACTCCAGTGTCACTGAGGGCAGAAGGAGCCAAGCTCCAGCCTGACCATGACCACCACGCTCCCCCTGACTGGAAGGTTTGTAAGTGAACATGATGGAGAAGTGAAACCTCTAAATATGTGTTGCATCCCACTCCGCCTGTCAGTCTCATCTTGGACACAACATGCTCTCTCCAGCCTCCCCGGCTGCTGGAGATCAGAGGAAAGAGGCACTACCACAGAGAAGACAAGGCTTTTTTGAAAGGACCATTTCCACAGCCGTGAATGATCTCTTGGGGCCATGTCTGGATACAGCTTCCCTCAATCCCATTCCCAGGCTGCTGCAAAGACCAAGCAGAGGAGAACAGGGACTTCCTGACTTCCCAGCTGGAAAAAGGTTCAGCCTTATCCTTCTGAGCATGAAAGCTCTGACATAAAGCAAAGCCAGGGGTAGAGAAACATCCCAACACAGCCTCTCAGCCATCTCTTCAGCCACCAGCAGCAGAAACCCCGCCGAGTCCCCCGAGACGGTTCCTTCGAGGAATGCTTTCAAGTAGCTCCAATATAAACACCGCAACCCGGCACTGGCTTTCCCAGCCTGCACCCAGCTCCAGCAGGCCCAGTGTATCCGGCAGCTCTTCCCAGGCTCCAGAGCTCCATTGTTTGCTCTTCCCTCCCAGAAGCCTAGAGAAAAAGCCCCGCACTTCAGCCCAGCCCTTTCCAACAGTCATTTTCCTGGTGCTTTGACAGAGGCAACTGAACAGGGATGTTTGTATTTCAGCAGCACTGCTACCGGTGCCCACACCAGAGGCGGCAATGGAGAGCCTGTGGAGGTGATCCCCCCAAAGCCAGGTCTGCAAGGCCCCAAGAAGAGCGCTGGGGACACATGCAAAGCATGTTGTGTTTGCACACCCTGCCCTAAGGCCAGCGGCATAAGAAGGAAACAAGCCTGTATTAGGAATCCTGATGGTGTTTCTTGCCTGATTATGAAGAACTTCGTATTGTCATTGCTTACACTGGGCCTTGAGAGATGTAAGCCCATGATGAGGCAAACCAGACTTGGAAGAGGCAGAGGTACTCTCACAGCCACCTTCACGGGCTTCACGTCACATGTCCCCCCCTAACTCCCCTCCCAGCACAGCTTCCTGGTGTGGTAAGACCAAGCCCCTTCTCTCTCCCAGCCCGGGATGCTGAGCCATGGGGAAGGTGGGCAAGGAGGGGACGAGGAGCATGACCTGCGGCCCACACAGAAGGGACCCCCACCTCTCCTGTGCTGGGGGATGGGATGTTGCTGGGGGCAGCAGATTTCTACCTGGAGGACTTTGAGATGCATTGCTATCACAAGGGGAACCTTGGAAACTCCACTCTGAAACAAGTCCCTGACCCTGGGAGAACCACGGGCTGGTCCGCATGGGCAGCAGGGCTGGGGACGGCAGAGCCCACTCGCAGCCCTGACAAGTGGTGCGCCTAAATGCTGCAGACCAGCATACAAGCTCTGCTCCCAGCAAGACTGTCACCTTCAGGCCTCAGCCCTCTGCCATGCCCAGCCCCTTCTCACCCATGAGGCCCAAGGAGCTCCGGCAAACCCCAGCACGGCTGCAGCAGCTCAACAAGACGCTTCCAAAATGCTACCAGTTGCTTTCAGACCCAGGCTGGTCTCACAGTCCCCAGGGGAACACATCCATCCTTTGCAGAGCTTTCCAGATCATCTGTCCCCCATCTCCCCTGAAGAGAACCCATCTTCCTTCCGATTAGTATCCCAAGTGCTCAGAAGGGGGCTGGAGCTGTAAGGCCAAGTGCTGCCCCAGCAAGGGAGGAGCAGAGCTGGCGCCAGGCTGGGCAGCAAAAAACAACACGGGACCAGGAGGACGTGCACAGGCAGAAGAGCTTCCCCAGCAGGCTCCGGGCATCACAGCAGTGTCTCCCCCTCAGCATGCAGCTACCATTTCCGCGGGAGGGGTCGACATCCCCATGCCACCCGGGAAAGCCAAGGGCCAGTGTCTAGCGAAGGCTGCTCGGAGCTGGTACGCTTCAGAGAGCTGGAAGGGCAGCAGCGAGCAGTGGGGCGGCGAGGGAGAGGGTGGGATCGGCCTGCAGATGGAGGGAACAGGCAGCAAGGAGCAGGCGGTCCCTGTCCGGGGAGCGTCCCTGCTTCGCTCGAGAGCGGAGTGCGGCTGCAGTTTGGCAGCACCAAGACATGGTAGCAGGCACAGGAGATTTAGCAGTGCTGACAGAAGGCACGAGAGAGGAAGAGGGGGGAAAACCGGTCTGCTAAAAGAAAAAACCTCAACCACAAAGTATTACTGAAAAAAAGGATGAAATCCCTCCCCCCCAGCAATCTGTGGCATGTGCTTGCAGGAGGCCCCTCTTGGGGACCACGCTGGTCTCTTCTGGCCTCTCCATCTATCACGGGATGACAAACACAAAGGGAAGAAAAACAAATCTTTTGCACTGCCATTAGAGACAAAAGCAAAACAGTCTTGGGCGCAGGTACCTATAAAGATGTCAAATGCTTCCAACAGCACTCAACCTATTTGTCCTCTGTTTATACAGCTGTATTGCTGCCGAGGGAAGGAAGAGGACACACTTATGTTTGTCTTTGGAGAACAACACAGACAACAGAGCTGACAAGCGTGGTGTGCTTTTGCTGTTACTAAACCAGACATCCCATTAGAGCCGACCTGGGAATGCTGGCTTTGGGCTCAGCTCTTTGCTCATCATTTTACGAGCTAGGAAAGGGCAAGAAATCTCTCCTCTGGTGTCAGACTTTGGTAGGGAAATTGTTCTCTGCGCTGTAACCGGACATGCAAGCCCCTGCTCACAAACAGCAATGACAACACATGATGGATGTGCAAGGAAACAGTGCTCAGTCTCCTGCTTCCAAGAAAGCAGCTTCCACAGGCAAATGCTGTTGGCTTACTGGTGTGAGGATCTGGAAGAGCCTCGCACGTCCAAGCAGCCTGTTAGCTCCCACGTGAGCTTGCCCTTCAGTGGAGTTTGCTGCAGGCTCAAAGTGCCCCAAGGTTGCTGCAAAAACTTGCGCTTGGGATGGAGCGAGGGAGGACCCCTTCCCACTCCCTTTCCTTGCATGAGAACCAGCAGTGACACCTGACAGAACCATAGAGTGGTTCAGGTTGGAAGGGACCTTAAAGATCATCTAGTTCCAACCCCCCTGCCCTGGGCAGGGACACCTCCCACTAGACCAGGATGCTCAAAGCCTCATCCAGCCTGGCCTCGAACCCCTCCAGGGATGGGGCACTCACAGCTTCTCTGGGCAACCTGGGCCAGGGGCTCACCACCCTCACAGCAAAGAAGTTCTTCCTAATATCCAATCTAAATCTACCCTCCTTCAGTTTGAAACCGTTACCCCTCGCCCTGTCATTACACTCCCTGATCCAGAGTCCCTCCCCGTCCTTCCTGTAGCCCCCTTCAGGTACTGGAAGGCCGCTCTGAGGTCTCCCCAGAGCCTTCTCTCCTCCAGGCTGAACAATCCCAACTCTCTCAGCCTGTCCTCATAGCAGAGGGGCTCCAGCCCTCGGATCATCTTTGTGGCCCTCCGCTGGACCCCTTCCAACAGGTCCATGTCCTTCTTGTGTTGAGGACTCCAGAGCTGGACACAGTACTGCAGGTGGACATGCTGCCTGGCTGACAAGGAAAGGTAAAGCAAACCCCCACCCACATCACATTGCTCCCCTTCCTCCTATACGAGGAGCTCAGGATATTTTATGCCCTGTGCAAGGCTCTTGCCCTCACTCCTCTGGAGAACATAGTTTGTCGATGCCTGTCCCGGCTGCCCCAGAGTGCTGGGCTGCAGAGTGACAAGGAAGGCAAGCCAGTTGGCTCATGGCAAATCTCACATGCCTGTGGCTCACCTGTGGTCACCAGGGAGGGACCAGAGGGAACTGGGAGCTACTGGGGTTCAGCTTAAGGCATTTCTCACTGTTCAGGTTTCTCCTGGCAGGGCAGGGATCATCCTCTGGATGGGTCTGAAGCTCAGAGGGGCTGCTCATGGGGCAGGAGGCACTGGAACCATTGCAAGTGCCAGTTAAGCTCCGGGCTCTTTCTGGTGCACTGTATGTGCATCACCAGCATCTCCCAGGCATGCAGCTCTGAAGTGAATACAGAAGCATCTCACAGGGGGCAGGAAACAAGCGATAAACCTCAGTTTAGGGTGCTCTGAAGCATATATTTTCCAGAATCGCCATCCTACATGGTTGTCATCGTCTTGGCTTTTTTCTTCTCTCCTCAACAGCACCAGGCACACAGAGAGGCAACCTTGATCCAAACCCCAAGCTGTTAAAGACGCCTGGCTTGCTGCATTGCCCAGAAGTGGGGACGAGGAGCACTGGCATGGATGGCAAGAGTGCTAGGCTCACCTGAGCTCTGCTCTAGCCCTTGGGTGAGTCACTTCTCAGTGTGACTCAACTCCACTCGTTGCATGGCCTCCCTGGTTGTTGGTACCACGTTCTCCAGGGCAGGATGATGCCCAGACAGGGCAGGAGGGAGACAGGGCAGCCCGGGGCAGTGCTCCAGGCAGAGGGGTCGTCCCCACAGAGACTGGGGAGGGGATGCTTTTGTGCAGCTGAAGCTGGCAAAGTTTCAATAGAAAAAAAAAAACCCTCAATTGTTGTCAGACTGGTTTGAGCGTAAGAAAATCTCTTAGCCAAACAAAATAGCATCCCGTTATTGTTCTTTCATTTCTGGCTTGATGTGAGCAAATAACTGTGCCCAGGAGCTCCGTCCTTGCTGCCCCACCTCCCACCCTGGCTGAAGCTGCAAGCACATGCAAGCAGCCAAGCCAGTGGGGACGGAAAGAGTCAGAGCAGGCAGGCTCCCCTGCACCCTGCAGCGGCCCTTGCATAGCAGCTCAGCCATCCCAGCAAGCCCTGCCACGAGCATCCGGCAGAGCTCTCATCTGTGCTTGATATTCCTGCCTGTCCCCTCTTTAGGCTTCTGTTTAGCACAAAGGACTCTGGAGCAATGATTATCTTTTAATGTGTGTTTTTATGGTGCCTCACACAAACAAAGCCTGGCCCAGACTGAGGACGTTCAAGTGGTAGCGCGGTGGTGACAGTGGACAGCTGTACCCTGGGAAGAGGAGGGCGGGAGGTGGCGACCTGGTACCTGGCAGCACTTCACCCCAGCGCTGTGCCCTCTCAAGGCAGCACAGCTCCCCAGCCCATTTGCCAGGCAGCCAGTGCCTGCCTAGCAACTGAAGCCACCCATTAAAAAGAGTAGGCTAAAGCTCTCCCTACCTGCCAGGGTCTTTCCTCTTCTCTGCAGCACAGTCCCCCTTGCCCTTCTCCATCTCCTCTAGGAGGGCCATTTGGATGGGGGTGCTTCTGCCTTCGCTGCTGGTGCTGCCCCGGTGCAACTGTCCCCGGGAGTCGGGCTGGGAGCTGCGTTTCATGGCCTGGAGCTGCGCCAAGGGCACGATGTCACAGCCTTGGGGCCGGTGCCACACCGTCTGCCGTGTGATGGCATTGTAGTAGTAGAAGCGGTTGTTGTTCTGGTCAAAGAGCTCCCACCACTGCTTCTGGTCCGACTGGCGCACCTTCAGGTTGGGAGGGGGCTCCCAGCCACACTCGCCAGTAGTCAGGTTGACATACATCCGCTCCTGGGAGCGGGGCTCGATGATCTCCACCCAGTCTGAGCTGCAAGGACAGGAGAGTCACATTAGTCTGGGCGAGAGGCTTGAGGAAAATGGGTTGTCTGGGAGTCCTACAGAGCTGCTGCCTCCAGGCCAGGCAGCTGTGCTGCAGATCAAAGCGCTGCTTGGGGCCATTCAGCAATCTAACCATCTCAGGGGAAGACAAGGGAAGAGTTTGAGATGAGGCTGTGCCAAATCAGCAGCTCCCTGGCACAGGGAAGGGGAGGTCACCTCCCCAGCCTGGCCCCAGTGTCAGCTCACACCACTCACCAGCCCGGGACAAAGCAGCGTAGGGCGGGAGAGCATCGTCTGCTGATGCTCTGATAACTCACATCAATGGCTGGCGCGATCACAGGAGTGCAGGCGCCTGGCGAGATGCACACGGGAACTTGCTCTCAAGAGCGGGGAGGATCTGCAAAGCAGGATCTGCTCCTCTTGGGAGCTGCACCCTGTTGTTAACACCACCTCGGGAGACCAAACCCCTGGCTCCTGGCAGCGTGAACAGCCCGACTGTGTGAGTGCCTGCCTGCAGGGCTCACATGCTGTGGGGCTGGGGGGGGTACCTCTGGGTCAGCCGGCCCCTGCTCAAAACCCACACTTGCTTGCCAAAAAGAGAAAAGTGGGGAGTGACTGGTGGAATCCATCTCCAGTGCAGCCTCTTCCCCTCCTCCCTTGGCTGACAGGACAAAGCCCTCGGTGGCCCTTTGGGTGTAAGGTGACCCAAAGGACAGGCACAGCCTGCCATTGATCCATAACTCCTCTGCCACCCAGAGGAGTCCCTCCAGCCCCAGGGTCCCTTGCCAGCACCCACATTGGCCTACTCTAGGGCTCAGTGAGAGCGCAACACGGACAGTGCTGTAGGCAGATCAGCGCAATGGGTTGGTAGCAACAGAGGTGTTGGGTTGTGTAGTCCTCATACGTGCCACGTCAGCCTTTAATGCTGACCCACTTACCCCAAAAAGCTGGCCCAGGTGAGAGCAAAGCCAACACCTCCAGGATGCTGTAGCCAAAACATTTTGGCTGGCCCAGGTAAACAGAAGGGGGTGCAAACCCCAGCAAGGTCTCCTCCCACACAGGAAAGATGCTGCAACTAAAACGATCCCACCCCTGGCAGCACGCTCAAGTGTGCGGCTGAAAACAGATAAAACCTACATGTGGCCCCAGTTCCTCCTTGCACCCCTGAGTCCTGGCCCTTCACCCTCCTCTTCCACCCTGTGTTGGTGGAGGCTGCTGCAAGGAGGCACTACTTAACCCAAGTTATTTTTGTTGTTAATAAAAGCCATACAAAAAGGACAGGTCCAGGGCCACCTTTGAAACGTGCTCCTGCCCTAGTGCCTTGGGGGCTCACACCAGCACTACCTCCAGCTGCACCCCGGGGTGGCTGGCGAAGCTGATCGGGATGAAAGACACTTTTTTTGTGGCATGGGTCTGTTTTCAGCCAGATCAGCTGACCTGGCCCACGCTCTCACCACCATGACTGTTTGCACTGGTCCAAAAAGCAGCTGGAAGCAGAGCACACGGCCTTTCCCCACGGTACGGATTCCTGCTGGGCTTCCACCACTGCCAGAGTGGGGCAAGGCACTGCCAAGAGCGTGCCTGCGAGCAGATCCCACTTGGAAAACCCCGTGTCCAGAAAACATCTGCTGTGTTGTTTGGTATTTTTTGGCCAAAACTACATCAGTTCTTTTATTTTATTTAAAGTACAACATGAACAGTCATACCAGAACCCCATACCACGGCTCAGGGTAGGAATCCCAGAACCAGCCTGATTATCTCCATGCAGCTGCAATGTCAAACCATGGGCACAGGAACAAATCAGCAAGTCACGGCCATTACCAAGGGCATCGTCAACTGCAAAGAGGTGTCATCCATAAACGGGGCATAAAAAGGGAAAACAAGGGAGGCAGCAGAGCCCGCAGTGCTGGGAGGATAGTGCAATGCTGCCCTGGGGAGGGGAGGGGAAGGGCAGGGGAGGAGGAGAGCACGCATTGGAAGGGCTGGAAGAGGAAAGCAGGCATGGCAGGACACCCTCCCCCCCTGCCAAAGCAACACAGAAATGCACGCTTGGGGGAGAGACACAGAAGGCGGTTATGGAGTATTTGCTTGGCAAGGGGAAAAAAAAAAAAAAAAAACAAACCAAAAAACAAAACAACAACAGCCCTGCAAGACCCAGCTGAGTGATGAAGACACAGTTGAGCGATCAACCTTTTTAATGTTCAAGAGCACACTGGTTTTGATCTGTTTTGCCAGCAACTGGATTAGCAACGCTCTGAAACACTGACCGCTCTACCAGCGCTGTTGCTCCTCAGGAGAGAGGAGAGGTCAGCTATTTTCTGTTAAGTGCAGGCTATTGAAAATAATGAATTCTTCTCATGGCACCTGGCCACAACCGAGCATGTGTTGCTAACTATAGTCTTCCGCTTCAACAAGCTTACATTTATCTTTGCGTGCAAAGACACGCAAGTGGATGACTCGGGTTGGTGACCTCCTTGCTCCCCTTAAAATTGAGGGGCTGACTGAGGATGACCGAGGTGGAGTTCACCAAGGAAAAAAAATCTGCACGGAACACATTGAAATACCAAAGAGTTTGGTACAATCACATTCATACGTTAAGACAGAAAAGGAAAAGCAAGGAGCACATTCTTGGAGCAGGGCCAGCCCCAGGCTGCCACACAAGCCTTGAACATAACATCAGGAACTCTGGAAAGACGTGATAAACGCAGGATTGCGGAGAGATAAGGCCATAACTTGGACATAAAAAAAAGAAAAAAATTCCAATTCCCCTTCACAGGATTAAAGAAGAAGTTTCCTGGGAATGGCCATAATTACACTCTTCCCCATTCTCTGTCCTCCCAGCTCCAAGTGCTGGGTAAGCAGCAGCCACGGAGCACACGCCTGCTCCCGCTGGCACAGCGGCACCCGGTCACAGTCACACCAGCAGATCACTGCGGTCGTTTCAGTCCATCTCACCTCTTGGGACTCAACATCTCCAGGTGCAGGACTTCTCTGCAAGCCCAGTTTGCAAACCGTGACCGAACCCCCACTGCAGCCTGAGCGTGGGGACACGCAGCCTGCGGAGCCCGCCGGCATTGGGGCAGCACCAGGGAACTAACCCAGGCGCCAGAGCCTGCAACACGGGGGAATTTCAACAAAATCCCCCCCTTGCTTCCAAAAAACAAACGCACGTTCCCAGCATGCATCCTCCTGCATTCTTAAAGAGATTTTAGGAGTTTCCTCTGCGTCCTAAGCAAATACACAAGTACTTTCCACACCTCGTAGCCACAGCTCCAGCCGCTTGCTCTAAGCGGCCGAGCCCCACCTAACTTCAAAGGCACTTGCCTTGGGCACCCTGACTTTTTGAGGGGTGGCAGGGCCGTGGAGGGGAACTCAGTTCCCAAGCAGTGAGGTGCCGTGGGGGTTGGAAATGGTGCACCAGGCATGCAAAAAGCAGGAAGCATAGGGCTTTTTGTGCGCTGTTGCATCCCGCGTGGGCAGACAGGTTTGCTCCCACCTGAAGGCTTAGCCCTCGCAGGCCAGCAGCTTGTTTTTTGTCAAGGGTTGTATAGACAGAGCAGGCAAGAGGCTGAGCTGCTGCGCTCCGTCCTGCCAGCCTCTGGGACAGAGGTGATGGACACGTGCAAACCTTGCTCCTTCAAAAACAGCTCGGGTCCCTCCTGGCTGCCACTCCTGCTTGCCAAAGCCTGGGAATTAAAAATAAAAATAATAGTTTTTTTTTTTAAAAGGCTATTTCAGCCCGAAAGAGCACGCTGCTGACATCTCCTGATTATATCTTCTCACAAAGACTATAAACGTTAGCGCAAGGTCCAGGAAAGAAAAAAATTGTTTCAACTAAAGAGAAGGGAGCAGGACTAGAAATGATGGGATCAGATACATGAGAAGAGTCACTTCCAGGACAAACTGAGAAACCCCAAGAAGTTCAACAGCCACTACTCCACAGGAGAGCTGGTTTTCTTGCCACCATCACCCAAGTGACATCACAGCTCAGGCAGACAAACACAGTCCTTGGACACTGCAAGTTCTTCGCAAGGCCGTCTGAAGATAAGACTAATAGAGAGATGTTTTCTCAGCTAGAGCTGTTATCTTGAAACCAGCATGAGGTGACTATCCATCCCTCTGCATGAAGCCTTCCCTCCACACATGACCTGCGCACACTGCTCCGCACCCACTCAAGGAGGCATTCACCTGCCAAGGGCAAGAGAGCCAAGGAAAGCCCCAGGAAACCCCTGCCTTGGGGAGCTTCACACCAGGCTGCGAGCAAACCCCTCTGCGTGGCTACACAAGAGCCCTTACGGCTTGATCCCACGTTTCACTTCCGTTTTCTGCAATTTTTGGACTTCTGTGCTCCAAGCCAAGATCCCGCCTCCTTCCCCCACTTCCCTCCTTTGGGATGAGCCCTGCAGAGAGCTGGGGCAGTGCCAAGTCCTTCTTGGCCAAACATGAATCCATACCAAGTGGGATTTTTGAAGACTAATGCCCTCCATGAGCAATGAGGGTTGCTCAAAGGTGGCCTCAAGACAAAGAAAAGCAACTGGGAAATTAAGCTCTTCCTCCAGGAAGCAGGAGTTCGAACGCAGTCCATGTATGGTCTCGTATTTAATATCATAGAAGGATGATGACTCAGAGGACAGGGGATCCTCCTGGATAGCAGGAGGCTGAAGAACTACTATATGAGTGTTGACCTTTACATCACCTCCGCACCTTGCTCAGACAAGGTGTTGCTACCATGCCCTGTGAGGGTCAACAACCTTGCTGCGTCCTGGCACCAAGATGTGCAGTTCTTTGCCTATGGCTCCAAGCCAGGGCTGCTGAAGCCTCTGCAAAGCCCCAGGAGGCAGTGGGGCCCCAAGACCACACAGACCCCATTATGAGAGGTCATCTAACAGAGGGTGTGTCAATGCTGAGACTAAGTGCCTAATAAATGGTCCTCCTTGAGGATGATGAATGAAGAGTTCAGCAATCAGACACACACAGAGATTGAAGTATAACTCTCAGAGGCCGGTCACGCTGTGACACTGGCTGGAGGCAGGGACACACGCGTGCGGTCCGGGGCTCCTCGCTGCAGCAAGTGGCTGGGGTGATAGGGACCGGCACCTGAAGTGACCTGTCCTACAGAAATAGGGAGTTCAGAGCCCCGTTTGTTTGCTGCTAACAGAGTGTGTGACAAGGGGCCCATGGGAGGGAACAGGAGTAGCCTTATGGGGAGCGCAGCCATGTTTACAACCCCGAGTGGCCAAAGGGACCAGACCAAGGCAAACCGGTTAAGAAACGGGGAGCGGGCACCATCCCAGAGGCACCGAAGCTGCGGACATCACTGCTTCTCTGCAGGCCCAGGCTCCCAGACCTGGCTGTGCTCAAGCACCTCAACATCACCATAGCTTTTAAACGGATCGTGCTTGCCTTTTCACCTTCTGCAGGACAGGCAACGCCACCCCAGCACACTGGGTGGATTGTCAGACAGACTCCCCTTAGAAAAACGTCACTCACTGCAGACACTGAGCAATAAAGTGCAACCCCAGGGTGGCTCCAAGTCACTCAGATTTGCACATCAAAGCTAGGACAGGGCTGTAAAACTCATCTGTATTCTGGAGCTGCAGAGGGCCTCCATGAAGGTCTCTAGCACCAGCTCCTTGCAGTGATGTCCCACCATCTGACAGTCAATTTAGGCTTTATTCACTGCCTTCTCTCAGCCAGATCCAGAAAAGTTGTAATTTAGATCTTAGGAAAAAAAAAACAAAACAACGAAACAAAGCACATACCCAGAACAAGCCCCTCCCCACACACACACATACATATATATATATATATATATCTGAACTCCTTTTGAGTACACATGCATCCTTCTAACAAAAATTATAGGGGAACTAAAATAAACATAATGTCAGCCTGTTCCTAAAACTCTCCTGCTTCCGAAAATAAGCATTATGCAAACAAACCAACCTCTGCTTCGCAGGAGACAGACCAGACTGTGAAAATATAGAACAAACGGCTGCAATTGTTCAAAGCCTGAGCATGAATGCTGAGCTCCAGCAAGAGCAGAGCAGGGGCAGCTCTCTGAAAGCAGGGCCCAGCCTAGGAACACGCTACAGAGACGAGAACAGAGCACAGCACCATGACTTGGGTGGGTCAGAGGGAAGAGAGAGCCTGGAAAAGGTACTATCACACAAAGCATCTCATTACCTTGGTGTTTTTAATTAAAAAAAAAACCACCAAACAAAAAAAAAAAAACACCACCAAACAACCAAAGCCCCAAGCCTTCTGTTAAGTGCTATTTTCAAAGATAGAGACATCAGATGAGAAACTTGGTGGCCTTTTGCTTGCTCAGACTCTGCTGGTTCTTGCTTCTTCCCCGGCCATTCCCAAGCTTCCCCCCAACCCCGGTGCCAGCACTGCTGTCTCTCATCTTGCTGCCATGAGTCTCCTGATTCACCTCAGCTCCAAGGGCAATGGGGCAGCTCATCCCACTGGAGCGGGTCAGGGCAGCACCAAAATTAACAGCAGATTCCTCCAAGATCCTGTCTCAGAGAGAAAGAAGAAACAAGGACTTTCAGGACACAGCTGAGAGTTCCTGGGGTCTCCATAAGAGGCAGGGGAGAGGCAGAGCGGAATGCCCCCCAAGGGAGGACAGACATCATGCCAACTTGCACTACAAAGATAATCAACTTAAAATAAAGCCCAAAACAGCCCCAAAGGCATAAGATCTTACAGCCTGACACCAGCACCTGAACGCTGGGTGCGATGGGTGTACAGGCATCTCAGAGCACTGTATCTCAGCGGGGAGACGGGAGGACAGCACAAAAACTGCCACCACACCAACCTCCACGCTCTCCATCACCCAACTCTGCACTTAGCATGGCCCACCAGGACTTGTGCAGCCCCACCGGCAGCACCAGGCTCATACTGATCCGGACCCTGAAATCACCCCCAGGCAAGCGCTGGAGCCAGGCAGAGCGCACCCCATGGGGAGGGAAAGACAGAGGGACTTGAAGTGCTCCTCACTCCCACCCCATCCTCCATTCCTCCTCCACAGGATGGGGGTTCTGCGACAGAGGGAAGAACGAGGGGCAGGAAACATCGCCGTTTTCATGGCTTCGGGACAGAGCATAAAGCACCTGATGGGCGCTAACAGAGCAGGAGTTCAGGTACCAGAGATGTGGGCACAGTCACCAGGGGACTGCACAGACCAACACTACAGGAAATGGCACCTGAGGGCAGGAGGAGAAATAAAATCCACTCCCATTAAAAAAAAAAAAAAAAAATCTTGTTGATGTAGACTAGTCATAGCTCTGCCTGTGCCTACACAGCCAGGGTAAGCACAGGCTCCTGCTGCGGCTCCTCTGCCAGAGGCAGAGTGGGGCTGACTGCTGTACCCGGGCAAAGGACCTGCTGCTCCTTTGAAGACCAAGGGCCTCTCCCTTCTCTCTGTCCCCAAATCATTGGTGAGGGCGAGCACCTGGGACTGCATTATGGATGGAGACCAACTATAGCCACCGCAGCCCGGGCAGAAGGTGAACGACATTAAAGCATTCAGTGTCACAATGGTTGCAGGTGCTTCCCTCTTTGTAAGGATCCCCAAGCTCCAGGGACACAGATCCAGCTGGACAGCCTCTCCTGCGAATGCGTCCCAGCCAACCCAGGGGTTTTACATGACTGAGGAACAAAATCCCTTGTAGAGCTTGAGGTACAGGTCACAAAGGAGCAGCGATCCAGTTTCCTTGCTTGGGCTACAGGATCTGCCTGGACAACCCATTCAGCCCTTGAGCTCCGCCATGGTGTCCCCTGGATCTCTCCTACCACCACGGCTGGAGTTTCCATTTGGCATCAGAGCACGGGCCAAACCCCCAATCCTTACACAGCCTCCCTAAAGCTCTGCTTTGCCCCAGACACAGCGGCACCTCCTAAGCTCAGTGAAGGCTTCAGCAGAGTCGTTTTTCCTTTTAAGGGTTGAGCATTTGAGAAGGAGTTTTGGAAGAAAAAAATTAAAAAAAAAAATATGTACTGGCAGTTTTCATCCCCTCTCTCTCCTTCCAAAACGTGCTGCATGGATCCACAGCCCCATCCAAATCCCAGCTGCTTGGAGGGGAGGCAGCTGCAGGGAGGCTCACTGCCAGCCGGACAGTCCCTGCCCAGGGGAACGGTGTGCCCTGGAGGAAAGCTGAGGCCTGGCACAGCTCAGTGCTGTCCTCCCATCTGCACAGCCACGGGCTGTATCAATCACAGGACGCGTGGTCAGGTTTGTTGCTGCCAGGACTCGGAGCGATACGAGCAATGCCGCACTCTGATGGCGACTGCATCCCACCTCAACGTGCTCATAACCAGACTTTGTCCCCAACAAAAATGATTTACGTGGGAACACCTCAATTTTAGCAATATCCTAGAGAGGAAATACTTCACAGGTGCTTAGGCGAAGGCATTATGGGACAACCTGCGAGTTCAGCAACAGCTGACCATCCCGGCTGGGACATATCCTGCCCTCCCTCCATCCCCTGGTGCTGTCCCACCAAGGCATCTGGAGCTCAGCCCCAGGGCAGCAGCCTGACACCTTCCCATCACCCCCAGAGGCGATACCCTCGGCTTCAGGGAGGATTTGTACAGGCACATACACTGTAAGCACAGCTCAGTGAGCGTCATTGCGGCCATCCCATCCGTACACAGCTCCAGCGAAGGGGCGTTGGGTACTCACGAGAGGCCATCACCAGCTGCACCAGCTGGATCCTTTCAGGCATGCACATCTCCGCAGTGAGGTACCCAAGGTCACACATCTGCTTTCTCCTTTTGTCTTCTTGAGACACACCAAGCTAAGACAGATGCTTCCAGCCAGAGAAGAGCTGGGCTTTATTCACCGCTGGGTGCGTGTGCTGGCACTGAGTCATACAGGTTCTGCCCAAGATGGGACTCAAGGCACAGAAGAGCCTCCCAGTGTTGAACGTAACCCTAAAAAAAGGGAACAGCCCAGGCCTAATTTATCAGGGGGATGGACACACGGCAACAGGAAGAGACAGAGCTGGAATCCGTGCATGAGTCTCCTGCCGAGCACCACAGAACTACCCACTGATTGAAACCCTGGTCAGTGACCAGAAAGCTGAGTGTGGCTTGTTCCCGTTTCCATGGTCCTCTAAGTCCTCCACACCTCTCGCCAGCCACCAAACAGAAGTAAATCTGACCTGCACAGAGTGACATTTCCCAACACTGACAAGGCTGTGCCTGGGGCCAAGAGCGTCATGTTGATATGGCTGCAGGAATGAGGTGAAGAAGATTCACCTACCAAAACAATGAAGGGCAAAAGCCCAGAGCCCTGGAGAGGCAGGACACACCGAGTACTCTCCCTATGCCAAAGCAAGTAATGTCACACAGATGATATCCCTGCTATTTCAAGGACATGGCAGCACCCACTGCCCTCTCTGTCATTCTAGGAATTACTGACAAAGGTCCTGATTTATCTAGCTTGCTGCCCAGCTGCTTCAGGACTGAGATTTACTCTTCGCAGCCTCCTGTATCACCGCTGCTGATTTCAGGGATTCCTCTCAGCATTGCCACAAAGCCCTTGCAGCCAGGGATCCCGCAGCTGCTGCCTCCGCCAGTAGATGCCAAGGAGAGCAGCCCAAGAACAGTAGGCTCCACAATCAGAAGGTGCTCTGGAAAAGCAACCACACCACATAAACCCAGCAACTGCTGCACCACCCTGGCAGCAGCCCACATCACTCGTGCTGCGCGAGGAACACGACACCGCAGCATTAACTCTGCGTCCAACTGATTTTCATCATTTCTGTGTGTGAATAGATCATCCTGGGCTTAGTGAAACCAGGCAAGGCGACACACGGCCACAAACGTGCCACAGTGCTACAGGGTGTATAGTTTCCCCATACAGGAGGGGAAAAGAACCACCTTCATCGAAGAGAAGAGAGCGCCCATAGTAGCCATGACGGAGCAAAGCAAACAGCCAAGCGCCAGAGACTCGTTTACACCAGGCACAGAGATGTGCGTTTGCTACACAAGGGAACACTGAGCAACAAGGAGAAAACATTTACAGAAGTTTCTGAATGATGTTGGTGAGCAAAGACCGGGAGACAAGGACAGAAAAGAAAGCTACAAAACCAGAAAAGGGAAACCCATCAGCTGGTACCTTGGGACCAAGCAGCCGCCTTAGGAAGAGCGTGCAGGGATGGGGACCTCTTGAGACACCCACCTCAGGCCTAAAACAACTCCACCAGACCAAAAAAAAACCCACCACAACTTCAGGTTTTCTGAAGGAGGCGCAGGAGCCGGCAGTGGTGGGGGCAGGAGCAGACCAAGGTTGTAATTACAGGGTGGAGCACCTGCAAGGCAAGGCCATACCCAAACAGGCCGGTGTCACCGAGGGTGCCAACTGTGGACTCCCTACGCACAGCCTGATCGCAGAGAGTAAGGCATTCAAGCACCAGTCTGCAAAGCTACATATTTGAAGCAGCAACACTCCCAAATGCGTGGCATTAGCAAAATAATGGCCCTCTGTCTCTCTTCATTTAAAGGGCTGCCAGTCATTTATTAGCTGAAACACAGAGTCCCTTGAAAACTCATCCGCAACACAGATGCGGTTTGCAAGGGACTGGGTTATTTCTCAGCTAGCAGAGCCCACAAGACACTGGTGGCTAAAAGTATAAAACAAAGATAACAGTGTTTCATCACAACTTTTTTAGGCCATTTCATTCTTCGGCAAATCACTCCAGCTGCAGCTGTCTCTGCCGTCTCTGTTGAAAAAATAAGCAGGAACAAATGCGGAGAAGCTCTTGAAAGTATTAGCTGTCCAAGCTTGTTAAACATGACTCAAGTTAACTGCTGCAATGCTGGGATGGCAGAGGAATTTGGCAGCCAGTCAAAGGCAATAGGAAACACAGAGTCTGCAAATGAATAACTCTCCCCTGCGCCCCGAGCTGCCATCAGGAAACTCATCCCAACGGGACTCTGTGCAGAGGAGCTGCTTCAGAGTCATCATTTTTCCCAGCCCAAAGCACACTAATTTCCTCTGGCAAGGGAAGAGAGGCAGTAAATAAATAGCCGAAAACCTCAGCCACAGAGTTCATAAACCCTTCACAAAACAATAAGCAAGAAATTCTCTTTTCCACGAGAAATTAATTTCTTACATTTGTTTTGCCTACAGGAATCACTGAACACGACAGAGTAAGGATGCTGCAAAGCCAATAAACTGGACCGCACAGCCCCGGAGCAGCGCTAAGTTCCCTGCGCCATGCACACCTCGATCTCTGAAAAGCTCATCTATCAATGAGTGAATTAGCAGTTTCGGATGAAAAGCACAGCTTGTGTTTGATTTTTTTCCCCGTTGTTTTTAATTCTGATATAATAAACCATGAAAAAAAAAAAAGCTTCCTCTGAAAGGAAAGGCGTTTTAAGAGTTGCCCCGAACTGACATTCTTTTAATGATCATCTCCAGAACGTTACAGTGTGGGTAGGAGTCACATCCTGTGAGCTGTATTTCAGCCTCTGCTTTGTGTGCTACACACTTGCGTCTATAAGATTAGCAGTGACTATAGTAACACCTTCAAACCCCAAATAAACAAAAATACTAGTTATCTATATTTCTTGTGCTTCGTCATTAACAAGATCTTGCTTGATGTAATGAGAAACAAAGACTGAGTTGCTCAACCTTGCCTTAAAACACAGTCACAACCTTTTTAAAACTGAACATCTCTGCAATCTCACACGTCGGAACAAAGCGCCATCAGCTAAAGCCCAAAATCTGCCTTCGCACCCACCATGTCATAGAAAGAAAGGTGGGATTAGCCTTCCTGAGAGTCAGCAAGAAGCCGGTTATTGGTGAATAACTGTCAGTCACCAAAGGCTTTTGCAAAGGGTCTCCGTTGTTTCTTGGAGATGACCAGGAGAAGAAACCATCTGGGCTGGGTGAGCCAGAACCATCCCAGCAAGGCTCACACAGCTGAGCTCCCACGTGGCGTGTGCTGCCTCCTCAGGAAGCCGCAGCCCGTGGGCACCTCCGGCGGTACCACGTTCAACGGACCCTCCCAAGAAACAGGGAGGGCAGCAATAGAAGAAGGATGCAGGTGCTCCCTGCGGACACGACTGAATTATTTCTTGACTTGGACTGATTTTTTGCAGGGCACATGCTCATTTCTTCAGCTTCTGCAGGGAGCTTGGTAGGATAAGAGATTCCATGCTTTCACTAAAATCTTTTTCTCTCAGCTATGATGGTAGGTTGTCAATCCAGCAGGTCAGGGAGATCTAGGGAAGGATGATGTCAAAGACAGTGACATCAGAAGAAGCTGCAAGTCTTGAGAGCACCAGAAAAATAAGGAAAGCCAGAGTGCTCATAGAGGGTCTTCCTTTTAACTCTCAAGTTGGCGAGGAAAGGGGGCAGGGAGGCTTTTACAGTTAACAGCTAAGCTTCTGCAGAAGAAAAGCAAACTGCCTGAGGGAGAAGAGATTGGCCTGGCAAAACCACTTGTTCCTCCCGACAACTGCACAGTTGTGACTTGTGTCCAACCAGAATCAGAGCTAGGGACAGACCCACGACCCCGGTCCTCACCCATCACAGTTCATCACAGATGCTCGGGCTCGAGAGGAACCACCAGCACGAACAAAAGCCCAAGTCCCACCTTTTCCACAGCTCCTCAGGAGGTGCCAAAAGACCTGGTGATGGTATTTCTGACACGTTTCCAACTCAAAGGAGATTTATACAGGCATGCTTATGCGACTGGGAAAAGTTGCATGTGCGCTTGGTGTTTTTAAACATAGCTTAATTCAACTCCTGCAAAAACAGTTGAACAGCAAATTTGAATACACAGAGTTTATCTTGTTTAAATGACCAGGAGATAAGTAAAGAAATCATGCCGACCACAGCCTGGCCCAGACCACGTTTAGTTGTCAGCAGGTTCTCCCCTTGACCAAGTCAGCCTGAAAAAAAAAAAAAAATCCCTCAAGCTGCTGTGCATAGCTGGAAGAGTAAATATGTGTCATTTGTTTGCCCTTGTTTAAGGAGGATAGGGAAAAAAAAAAAAGAATAAAATATTCAGACTGGGCTTTCTTATAAATAGCACAAGAGAGACAGCTCAGCTCAGGAGGTGGCTGCAGAGCTGGCAGCACTAGACAGGATCTCCAGAACAAAAAAAATCCAGGAAATCCCCAGTGTCACTTCTCCCCACAATTGATTTAAAATGAGCTTACCCCTCGCACTTGGTACATGAGGAAGAAGAAACTTCCTGGCTGTGAGGGGGGGAAACACAGTTATTAATAGCAGCACAATGAGCAAGTATCAGAAGTTATGTTGCAGCCCTGGAAGATCTTGGCTGGATCATGAAAATATCTGTTGCCATGGCAGTAATTGCTATACATGGTAACAGTGAACAGTGGTGTGAGAACAATTTACTTTTTGATTTTGTGCCCAAAACAAGTTCCTTTTGTTTTCCCTCACCAAACCCCCAAGCATTTATTAGCTTGTGTTCAGTCCAAAACTGAGGTTTTCACTTTCAGCAGTGGCAAGGAAGGCAGCAAAAAAAGGGGCAAATTCAGAAAGACGTCAAAGCGGGCAGTGGTCTCTGTCCTTCTTTTACAGCATAGCTGACGGACTAGGGCCAAGATCTGGACCACATTCAACTTCCCTTTATATTTGATGTCCACCTAGACAGTCCTGCCTCCAGTACATATTATTTGGCACTGATAATAATAAAAAAAAAAGGCAAAAACCTGCAGAGGCACTTATTCTACTTTCAGCAGTTAGAAGCAAGGACTTTTATGAGATGGGGTGACCTGACCCTCACTTAATATTCAAGGTGACAGCAGACCACAGCATTGCAACTTTTTCATTCTGTCCTCTCCTCCCCTCTTTCCTGCTCACAACCTCCTCTTACCTTCCTGCAGCGCTGCCAAACACTGGCCAACCCGAATTTCAGCGCTCAGGATTTCTTACATCATTTGCTCAGAACCCATCACTGCGCATGCAAACCACAGCATGCTCTTCCCCAGCCACTGCTTTCACCCCTTTTCTAGGTCACATACAAATGCTGTGAGCAGCGGAGATCCCAGCCTGGCTCCCCAAGGGACTTCCCTCCACTGCGAGGTCTGACAGTCGGCCCCTCATCTTTGTAGCCTGTCCTTTAACCATTTATTCACCCACGCATCCCATGATGGACTTCTCTTGGATATCCCATGCTGAAACATTTCAGAGAGGTCCACCAGGCCACTCCACTGGATCACCCCTGCCGTGTGCTTGCAAACACCTTCCAAGTACGATGGAGTCACGTGGCTCAATTTTGGTCTACGAAAGCCATGCTGGCTCATCCGCAACATGTCATATCTATCTACGTTCCTACTTAATGTTGGCTTCTAGAAACTTTCAAGAACGTAAGATACACATCTTGGGTGAAACCAACTGCCCCTCCATCCTGTCTACAGCCAGGACAACAGGAGAGGTTGGTTAGGCAGAGCATGTGAGCCTGGTCATATCCTCTCTCCATCTTCTTCCTTATTCCCTCAGAATCCACACTTGTTTATGGATGCTAAAGGCACATCCCTGTCTGTTCTTCCTAGTATCTCTTTCAGACTAGCTGCCTGTAAATTTACCCAAACACTTTTGGAACCTGGTGATGCCTTTCGCATCCACAACCACCCAGGACAGTGAATTCAGAAGCTCATCACACATTGTATAAAATAAGAGTACTTCCTTCTACCTGCTTTAAGCCAATCTGCTATAAGTTTCATTAAGTGTCCCTGGTTCTAGTGCCACAAGACTTAGTCGATAAAATTCGACTTAATCAGTTCCTTCACAATTTTGTATACCTTGATCATACACTACACCAGACTTCTATTCCAAACCAAGGAGTCACATTTTTTTCCCCTCTCTCCTCATAAGGCAGCTGCTGTGTCCCTCAGTCATTTTGTCTTCGCTGCAGCCTCCCCAACACCACTGTCCTTCTCAAGATGCGGAAACCATAACTGCATGCCCCCAGGATACGCACCAAGGTGTTAAAGAGGGTCAAAACCGATGCCCTCTGCTTTGTTCTTATCACCCTTGCTGCCAGTCGCCAGCGTTCACTGAATTTTTTAGCTGTGATTGCACACTGAGCTGATGATTTCAGAGAACTGCCGATGACGACTCCCAAGCTCCTTCCTGAGCTGTTGTCACCAGTTCCAAGTTTAGCATCACAGAGGCCCACTACAGATAATTTTCCCCTATGGGTACCCCACATTTTCCTACACTGAAGTTCATCTGCCACATATCTGTCCACTTGCTCAGTTCTGCGAGGTCCTTCTGAATTTCCTCACCTTGAGCGAGGTAATCCAACCACCTGAAGGAACCGAGGATCCTCTGCAAACCTGGGGATTTCACTGTACCCCTCCAAGCCTGAGGTCACCCACAGGATGGAAACCAGTCCCAGGACCAGTCTCTGGGGCCTCGCTGCTGTCTCTTACTCACGCTGGAAAATTACTAATAAGCTCTACCCTTTGCATTCTATGCTTTCACCAGCTCTCCGTCTATAACAAGACCTTTCCTGAATGCCCATGGTGACTTAGTTCCTTGAAAGCCTTTGGTGAGGAACCTTGTCAAAGGCCATTTGAAAACCCAGATACATGAAACCCACTTGTCCTGCTACCCACGTGCTGACCAAGCTCCAGCAGGCCCATGAGGCAGGGCTTGCCTTTACATTAGCCCTGTTAACGCTTTTCCAAGAAGCCCTGCTTGGCCATGCCTTCAGTGATCTTGTTCTTCATTGCAGAGGCCTGGGCACTGAGGTCAGACCAACTGGTCTAGGGTCACCAGGATCCACTCTACAACCCTTCCCTAGCAGCGCGCCTGGCACAGATACTGAGCCACCCAATACGTACCTCCCTGATTTCCCCAAGATCCCCCTCTTTTAAAAAATGCCATTGCATTTGCCACCATCAATTTGTGCGATACCAAGGGCACTTAAGCAACAGGATACACACAAAAGTATCCCAGCAATTTCAGATTTAAGATCGTACAGCTCTCTCAAGTAAATGCTATCTGTTCCGTACAGTTTCTTATCAGTTCCTCTGTTTGCTGTAAAGCTATTTCTACTGACATTCAACGTGAGACAACTTCTCAGACAGCTCTTTTGTAGCGAGCTTTGTAGCTTTGCAAACTACAAAGCTCCTCCACAAGAGTCAAGATGGCCAAGAAATGGTTTAGATTTTTCTGTGGTGGCTTTATCTTCCATGCCTCTCACACCTTTCTCTCTTCTGCTGCTTGCCTCCAAAAGGTTTCTGATACTTCTGAAAGTTAATCATATTTGACAAATTCACTCTTCAAAAGTCTTACTCTGGCCTGCCTTATTTTGATTTTACATGTAATCTGCTGAAATACGTACTTTTTTTGGTCTTCTTGTATGGATACAGTTTCCCCTTTTTGAGCAACATCCTTCTCACTGCACCAGCCTTTTTTTCCCTGCACATTTCCTTTTGTTTTCTGTCTCTCTTTAACTGGGGGGGGGAGGGGGGGAAGCCTTTGATCTCTTCTTGGTGGAGGTATCTATTTCTTCTGAGCTGTCAATGTCATCATCAAATAACTACCATACCGCTTCTGGTCCTATCAGCTACTCTTAGCAGAGGGAGAGCCGTACAAGGCAGACAAATATCAGGGCTCTCTCACAACTGCGACAGACAGCCCCTTTTTAGCAGAGTCATGAGTAAACACCAGCTCTATGGCAGGGCAGACATAAGTCTCATTGATTTTATTAATGCTGCCAGTTATAGAGAGCCCATCATACCACAGGCTCAGAGTTATCATGACTGTTCCTGGGGCACATATGTACTGAGTTTTCACAGGTAAGAGCGTATTCTCAGTTTCCAGATGTCAAAACTGAGATGCGTTTCCAGCTGGAAACACGTTCTGTGATGAAGGCACCTCCTGAGGGGCCCACCAGATGAGAGGCAGAGGGGTCAAGGCTCCTCCTTCCTGTGGGAATACAGGACCACAAGCTCCCAGGAGAGCAGAGCCCTGTGGCAGCGTCTCCCTTCCAGGGAGCAGCCACAGCCTGGACCTTCTCCCTTGTTCTCAGCACTGTCGAGCACACAGAGCTGCGGTCAAAATCGAGGCCCATACAGCTCCTGCCAGAGACAAGAGGCAGGCCCCAGTTGCTAACAGATTGCAAGATGGGTTTAGTCAGCAACAGATTTTAATTTAAAAAATAAGAAATTCACCGATCAATTTTTGCCTGAAGCACAAGAAAAACAAAGGTTTACATCTCCCAGCTGTTCATTACTCTTCTTGACATCTTCTGTCACAGCTTAGCAGGTGTGAAGTTGAAAGAAATGAAGCCTGATACTCCTCTGCCTCTTGAGCAGCAGGGAAAGCTCTGACATGACAGGGCTGCACCCCGGAAAGGGGTTGGCTGACCATCCCCCCAGCGGCAACCGATTTTCACAGCCAGCCACACGGACATCGCTCTCTGTCCACGGGACCACGTACTGCCTGTCCTAATGAAAGGCTGCACTTCCATGAGGACCAACAGAGCAGTCCAAGCTCTGGTACAGACACATCTCACCGTTAAAGCTGTTTATGCTCACGGATGCTGTTTGCCTTTCCCAGGGGAAACACCTATAGCCCTTTAAGCAAAGCAGCACGGAATCACGGAATCTTCAGAGTTGGAAGGGACCTCTAGAGATCATCTAGTCCAACTCCCCTGCTAGAGCAGGATTGCCTAAAGCACATCCCTCAGGGCTGCATCCAGGCGGGTCTTGAAAATCTCCAGAGAAGGGGACTCCACAACCTCCCTGGGCAGCCTGTTCCAGTGCTCTGTCACAAGCACAAGCCTCTACCACAGGTAACAGCCCCAAAATGGTAATTTCAGGGGGAATACTGTTAATTCACATAAAGCCCCTCAAATCCTCTTTGCAGTCCACAGAATCTCTGGGTTTAACCCCAGTCTGGCTGGGACATGGAGGGCAAGAAAGCGGCACCGCAGGCAGCCCCATGAAAAATTTGTCTGTTCTCTGACCATTCCCACAAATTCGTTTGAAGAAATGGCAACTGCTGCAAAGAGCAGAGGTTTTATCAAGGTAACAGGAATCAAACGCATGCCCTCCCCTGCCCACGCCATTCCTGGGGGCCGAACTCTGCTGTGGGCAGGCGCCACAGGAGCTGCCAGGACAGCGGTAACGGAGCCGCTGCGGCCAGCTGCGGGGGCTATTTTATTTCAGCACCCAGAGTACAAGATGTACGTGGTGTCAGGAGACACTCTCAAATAGGAAACTGTTCTCTTCTCCAAAGAGCCCCTCTGGCGCAGGATGCAGCCCAAAAATCAACATGCCTCGTGCATAGGTCACCATCCAGGCCACGCAGGACTGAGCACATCAACCACTGGAAATCACCCATATCTACACTTCAAGCTCAACTCTGGACTATTTCATTAAGCTATTTGGTGATCACCACGCTGCCCACCATTTCCCACCTTCATGCTCCAGAGACAGAGCAGCAGATGGAAAAGTACCCCAAGATGAAGGCTCCCTATAGCCCAGCAGCAAGCATGCCTGGCACCAAACATGCCAGGTTACCAACAAACTCCTCCTCCCACACACACACAGACAGCCCTTGCAGCTCAGCAGAAGCTTTCCTTATCCAAACGGAGACAAAAGCAAGTGATTTCATCCCTCCAAGACCAAATAAAGTTTAAGCACACACGTGCTCAGCCATTAGAGGCAGCGCTGGGTGGCCAATGGGGGACTCTGCCACGGCACCTAGAGAGGCCACCTTGCTGGGGAGAAGCTACAGGGAGACAGAGAGGCTGAAATCACCGCTATCTCCCCTTTTGCTGGACTCATTCAGCCCTCCTTGTTTCAACAACAAGAGCAATCTGAACAACTGCCCCCCCGCCAAAGGGAGCTCTGCCCCACAGCAGGTCTCTGCCAGCCTCCCTCTCTCGCAGCTGGGTTTTGGCATTCAAGGCCAAAGTCTCAACAACATGGCCAAAGTCACCCCTGCAGCACAGCATCCGAAGCTGGCCCGATGGACCATGGGAGAGGGAACTGGATGATAACGTCATGGTACACTGAAAGCAGAGCGGATCCAATGACTTGCTGCTGCTGGAAGGAGGGGGTCCCCTCTGCTTTCACCCCCTCCCCCCCCCAGCTCTTTCCCCACGGCCCATCCTCAGAGCTCATCACAAGGGCACTGGAGCTCCTCAAATCCCACACGGAGCTAATTCAGCTTGCTAACTAAAAAGCAGCCAGTTTACCCTTGCTTTAATCACCTCAACCATTCTGGTGACAGGACCCAGGGCCAGAAGAAACAAGGGTGGCAGTACACAGCTTCACCCCCAGAAGATCATCGCTGTCTTTATTATCTTTTATGCTTATTGCCACACGAAACAGACTCCTGCTTTGGAAAAGCCTACAGTCTCCAGAACCTCAAACCCATGTTTTAGACTAAATTCAAATTACAGCTTAAGTGAATTTAGGCTGAGTTGTCATACCACCGTCTTCTCACCAAGCATTTCCTCAGCAGCTTCTAAACCCACAGCACAGAAAGGACCACAGCACTTGCTTTCCACCCTCATTTTCAGCGATTTCAAAACTAATTTCACGAGAATTGAAGTAGCTTATTTCAGGGGCAAGCTTTCTAAGGAGTTTCCAAGGCAGAACTGCAACTCTTCTGCTCTAACACAGGACTGCAGGCCAGCAGCAGCAGCACCAACCCAAGTACAAAGCTGCCCTCCAAGCCCTAACACTACTTGCTTCACACTCATCGTACTGTACCGACTAAGCGCAACTCAGTCGTATCCCAGCCAGACTATCCATTGTATTACAATGGTATAAATTGCTAAGAAAATATACCTCCTCATTACAACTTGCTTAGCATTTATCCTCAGGCATACACTAAGTGCTCCTCATGCCGGACACGCTCCAGGCTCTGCACCTCAGCTCACAGCCCTTTTTCCCGGCTCTCTTTGCTTCACTTGATGTTGATTCATCACCAAGAACGCATAGAACACTTGAAGCTTCTCCTCTCACCATAGCTTAGACAATGCTTGGAAGGCCTAATAAAAAAAATGTCCCAAACCTGTAGCTAGGGAGAAGAGAAAAGTTAGACAGTGTGGCTGATACACAGCTGGATGTCTGCAGCTATCGGGGGACTATCAAAGAACTACAATATACATGATGAGGAAACAGTCCCCAGGCCAGAAAAGGACCAAATATGGCATTTGCAGTTTTATGACAAACTGAACATGTTGAAACTGACAGCTGGACCTTGAGTTACTGTTTAACAAATATAAGGGAGACTCAGAGCCTGGATTACAGGGTGTGACCACCCGCTGCGTACCCCATGTCTGGAAACAACCCTGCACTTGCTATTTCCCATGCAACACCGAAAGCACATGGGAAACAAGCCCGGAGTAGATAAGGCTGCGTGGGGGAGCGCATAACTGCACCAGCAGATTAGCGGGGGGGTGAGGACCAGGCGCGGGAGCAGCTGGCATGGCCACGATCAGTCGGCTGGAGCAGGTTGGGGTTCCAACAGTAAAACCCAGCCACCCACTCCATGGGCCCGACAGACAGTGCGGAGGCACCGAAAACTGCAGCCAACATCCACCGTCTGGTCTGGCCACAGCTTCTGGAGGGGCACCTTTCCAGGCAACACTACACAGCACTGCTCACCCACTGCAACCCCTGGGTCTGTATTTAATTATCCATCTATAAAGTCTCCTATGATAACTTTTTCGCTGACTTCACTTCATTACTGAAAATATTTTAATGCCGATTCATCCTTCTCCCAAACTGAGCCCTGGCTGCTGCTACACATGAAAACCCATGGACAAGACGCTGCACTGCCTCAGAATAAAAAAAAAAAAAAACCAAGACGGCTGAACTCCATGTGGTTAAAGGGGATTTGCTGAGCCCGGTCCCAACTCATCGGGCAGCATTGTGCGGGGCTTTTCTTGGTATCACTGGTGATGGAGACAGTAAGCCTCTTTGTCGTTCTTCTGGGAAAAAAAAATAAACCCAAGCAAAACCAAACAGAAAAACCAGCTCTACAGAACAAAGAAGTTATCCCTGCTACACTGCACCTGGCCCCGGGCCACCAGTTCACGATGTCCAAGATGACACAAAGTCCCACTACACTGAGTCTTTTCTGCCTGTGTAACAGGTCTCCAGCCAGAACGCAGTGACCTTGTTTGCCCAGGTAGGAAACAGCCCCATCTGCCAAAGCAAAACGCCTTATGGCAGCGTCCCACGTCTGCCAAGTTACACACACAAGTGAGCCCAGCGCAGGTTTGGTTCCCCCCACCCCCTCCCGCTCTGCTTGGCTTGTTTGTTTTCAGTAGATCATAAACCCTGTGGCTAAGAAAAAGTTCAGTTTACAGAGGCCCGGGACTGCTCTGCTCCAGGCTTAAAGAGGAATGCACAGCAAGCCCAGGGAACACGGGGCACTCCCTGTCACCTCCCTTTCATCTCACATCAGAGCAGTTTCCATCAAGGAAGTCAAAGTGCAGTGACAGCTTGGCTTGGGGAGCTGGGCACAAGCAGAAAATGAGAGGAGTAAGAAAATACATCTTCTCTGTAGAACCAGCCTTCTATTCGCCTCTGGTGGCTGATGGAGCTACCAATATATAATTTTATTCAGATCTCTCCATTTCAGAAATTCCCCAGCATTCTGCAGCATAAAGCCCTCAGTGGAATTTCATATAAGACCTTAAGTCCAAAAAGACAAAAGAACCCCCCCCCCCCCCCCCAAAAAAATAATCTCAGTATCTCCAGTGCTTTGGTTCTTCAGCTTGGTTTTTTTCAGGGGGAATTTTCAAAAGTCGGTATTGTCCAACCAGAGCCCCTTCTTTTCACCTGAAGCATGCAACTGCGGGAGGCCAGACACGCTCCTCGAGCTGCTGCACCATCCGTACCAACGCTTCCCTGAGGGATGAGGGAGTCCTTTCCATCGCCCATACTTCACTGCAAACAAGCAATCTAGATCTTCAGCATCCTCATTATAAGCTTCCCAAACTCTTTTGGCTCTGCGTGTTGCATAACCGAAAAATGGCAAGTGACAACACAAAGAAAAAAAGCTCGGGAGAGTAGCTGGAGGATCGTTGACACCAGCTACACTGGAACTTGCTGGTCAATATTCAACTGGAAATAGAAAACACTCTTATTCCTTACAACAGTAACCTCAAACACTTGGAACAGTAAATCAGGATGAGAGAATGTATCCCAAATAATGGTATTTTTTCCATTCTCCCACGAGACAAAGACCAAGCTCAGAAACCCTCTATGAATCCAGCTAAAACCAAATCCCAGTGTCTGCTCCAGAATTTATTTTTATTACAAACAAGAGGCACTTCACTCACTATTCAAATCTGCCCAGAGGGCTTTTTAAAGAAACACAAGCGTATACATGTCACAACAAGGCACAAATAATTGCACTCCACCTGGGAAGGACTGATGGAGCCTAAACGGAGCATTTCAAATTCTGACATATTTATTTGCTGATAGCTTGCAAGCATCTCCTCCTAATTGCATCATCCACTGCGAAAGCCATCTGGGTAGTACGACAGGAATGGAAACACTGGGAAAGAAGACCACAGGGAAGGAGGAAACACTGCTTCTTTCCTTTGAACTTCTGATTAGTTTCCATCAGAAGACTCTGGTGCGTCTGAAGGTGTTTCACAAGGACCAGGCTTTATCTGCCTAGTCAAACACTGTAACTGAATGCACGACTCCACCTGAGGAGCCAGCTCCAGGCCATGCTGGGCCTGCTGATGGGAGCAGCTTAAAAAGGACACAGCAGCGATGGTGGACAAGATGACTACCTTGTCCTCCACAGCTTATCACCCCTCTTCTGCCTCTGCCAGCAGAATTACTGGAGCAAAAACACACTCCTGGTTACACTTAAAGCCAGTTGGTCTTTCACCCCTAAGTCATTTAATCCCGAGGAAACTGCCCTGGCAAGCTCAGCGATAGCTCCAGCAACACGTTCAGAGGAGCAGGGATGACACCAGGAGTGCACGGCAGAGGTCGGGCTGCCGATAACCTCTCCCACCTGCACTTATCTCCACTGATGTCAGAGAAGAAACAGAGACCTTCACCACCCCAGCTCATTTACTGTGAGGTGAGTTACCACAACAGTCACCAGCAGACGAGAGCCAGACAACCCTCTGGGAGCAGAAGCTTGTCCTGCAGTCCCAGCTAGCTACAGAGAGGACGTTTATACACAGCCTTATTTAAGCCAATGACGAAGAGGGTAAACCAGAACAGGGCACGTGGACAGAGTTCAGAGCATGTGGACCGAGTTCAGAGCATGTGGGGGGCTCTGCGCTGAATAACAACAGGAGGTCCAGATGCCTTGCCAAAACCAGAAGACACCTTTGCTACAAAGCCACAGCCGAGTTCAGACACAAGGAGTCCATCAGCAGCTCCAGGGCAGGCTGATGATGCATGAAGTTTTCACTCATTCCTTAAATTAAAGCTTTTGAAAAAAAAACACTAACTAGTATTCAGGCGAAGACAAATTAAAGCCTGAATTAACTATATGCAACAAACTCATACTAAAGATACTGAGATTCAATAACAAAATTAAGAGTCTTCATCGTAATGAGGACATAAAGCATGCGAGTCCTTTATATTTTCTATTAATCAAATCAAAATGGCCAGCCAGACCAGCAGGTTTTCCACTGAACAAGTACACTCAGTACCATTCCCAGTCGTTCTTCCCACCCAGCTAACAGGACTTCAACAATCCCCAGTGCTTCCGGAGCAGATTTCCCTCTGCTCACGTCCAAGACTGTTGAATTCAAACAGCCAAAACCATGCCGCTAAAACAGCAAGTCCAAACTGAAAAGCTTTCTTCTCCATAGGTAAAATGGCAACCATGTAGTATTCTTACTAACACACTTACCTATCAAGAAATCTAGATATGACACATTCTTGTCTGACTTCAAAGAAAGGGTTCATGAATATAAATATTTAAACTGCACTGGCAGGGGAAAAAATAAAAAAAAAAACCCTCATGGGCCAAAAAGTCAGAATCCTATGGCAGTTTATGCTTCGTTACCTTTAATTACAGAAGCAATTCCATTAAAGCTGATTCAGATCTTACAGTGCTTCCCACAGCCCCTCAATGCCAATAGTTCTTCCTCCGTGGCTGTATGGGGAAAAAAAACCCCACCCCGTTCCCTGGTTTATAAAACTTTACCTGGTTGCCAGCAGGCAGTTGCCCCAATCTTATGAAGCCAACACCAAAAGACTGATTAAAATAGCACCTCAAGCTCAAGCACAAATATATTGAAATCTGCAAGATTTTCTTACCCATTAGGCAGTTCACTATAAGAGTCTCAGTCTCTCCTCCTTTCATGTTTGCACCATGGCACATCACGTTTTTCTAGAGATCAAGTCACTTGAATCAGAGGTGTTTGCCTTTTGTGCCCCTAAACCAGAGCAGCGTCCAGTGAACCAGATTCTGCATGTCTTCTTGGCACATTAAACGCGCAAGTCTCTCATGAGGTTTCCAGCTGCGGATCCAGTAACAGTCAGGCTGAAAGCAGCCTTTTGCATCACAAGGATGACCATAAAATTCTTCTGGTTACAAAATGCACCAGGCCAGTATACTTAGGTCTCCCCATAGCTTATGTGCTCCCAGCTAAGGCCAAGACATCTGTTTCAGCTAAGCAAACCTGTTGCGAATACAGAAGGCATATGAACTATCTCACCAAAAAGCTGGTTTCAAAATCCACATTCCTATAATCCACTGTGATCTCAGCATCATTCCAAATAGCTGCCTCATCAACACTGCAAACACCAAACTCAAAAAGCACCAAAGAGATAGGCAGTGGGGATACGCTGGAAAAATTATGCTGAAATCCAGTGCAAGAAGCCCTGTGCTCCTCCGTGCTGGCTAGCGGAACAATAGCCCCAGATCTACGTGGCTTTGTCAGGTTTTCCAGCTCACCCCCTGAAGCACGCAACGCAACTTCAATCCCCAGGCGCCCTTGGCTGTCACAAGCAGGGAGGCAGAAGAAACCGCTCTGAGTTGCTGCTGCTGGCAGACCAAGAGCGTGCTCCTGTGCTAATCATTTTGCTCTGGACAAATTCTGGTATTCTACATCCACTCTCAAGGGGATTTGCTATCCCTTCCCAAGATACTCCTTCTTATGGACTAACTCAAGTTGTGTTCTGCTGGAGAAGATACAGAAGAGAAAGGAAAAAAGCAACTTCAAATGCAAGAGAAACAAAAAATTATCCCGAACACCTTGCACCATCATTGAGGTACCGGGAAAAACGCCAGCACAGCCCTCCCTCCTCTCCCCCAGACAAAGAGAATGTGAGAAGCCAGCTGAAATCTGGTGCCCCTGGGGAGAGCCGTGCTCGCAGGAATGTTAAATCGTTCTGAGCTTTTCATCTAGGAAGAAAAAAAAAAATGATAGCAAAATAGTGCAAGAGCAACTGGCATCAGCCACAGGGAGGACAATGCTTCTGCCAGGCTCTGTGCCTTCCTCCCAGCAGAGACAAACTTCATTCAACCACTTCTGGATGACAAGCTGAGGTGCAGAACTACCAGGAGGAATTCTCCCCGAATAGGGTTATTCAGAGGAGCCATAAAATCCACCCCTGTTTGTTGGGAGCCGGATACAGCCTGGGAAACTGGCCTGGCTACCGGGCCCTCCATTTTCACTGCCAACAGGTGATCCTGGCTCCCTACACGCTTCCAGGTGAGAAGTGAACAATCTCGTGGTCACCCCTCTCCAGCAAACCAACTGCAACAGCCATTCCTGTCCTTGACCAAGAAAACACTGTCAATTTGTAATTCCGTTTGGTTTGATAAGTGACAGAGAGCAACCTATACGTGCAACCCACCTAGAGCCTGCGAGCCGGGTCCAAAACTGGTAGAAAATCAGAGGGTGCTTCTGATCAACCGCTCGTCTTCAGAGGTGCGAGGGCACCCAGCAGAGCCCGGCCACAGCCTCCGGGAAAGGCAATGCTGCCGCTGCTGGACGCCCCAAGGCCCAGGCAGGATGGGGAGCTGCAGGTCAGGGCCAGGCCAGCTCGGCCCCGTGGAACCCGGGGCCACCCGCCTCGCTGGGAGGCTGCAAACACCGCGGTCCTGGCAATGGCCGCCGCGTCCCGCCGGGAGCGGGGCCTTACAAGGAGCCCCTCTGGTGGGGCCGAGCAGGTGCGGGCGGGGAGCGGCTGTGGGGGAGCAGCTCCTCGCACAAGTTGGCCGCCGGGCTCGACCGGGCCCTGCCGCTGCCACCACACGGCTCGGCCCGGCTGGGCTCGGCTCGGCCCGGCCCGGCGTCGGCAGTCCCTCACCTGCCCACCGGCGCCCGCGGCCCGCCCGGCCCCGCGCCCACCACCCCGGCCCCGCCAGACCCCGAGGGGGCGGCAGCGCCTCCCCTCCTGCCTCAACAGGTGCGCGGCGGCTCGCACTCACCTCTCCGCCATGGCCCGCTCGGCCGCACCACCCACTCTGCCCGCGAGCGGGGCAGGATGTGAAACCCGAGCCCGGGCCCCGCCCGGGGGCGGTGCGGCCCGGCCCGGCCCGGCCCGGCCGGCGGGACCCCCGGCCGCTCCCTGGGTCCCTCTGCTGGGGGGCGCCGGCACGGGCCGGCGGGGCGGGCGGGCCGAGGGCAGCCCCTGCCGGCGGCTGCGGCCGCGCCGGGGCCCTCCCGAGCCCCAGCCCCGGGAGGGGAGAAGCGGAGCCGGGACCTCAGTTTTGGAGGAGCCGAAGCGTTATTTGAGTGGCAGGGCAATGGCGACGGCCAAGCTGCCGCGACCAGGTTTGTGAGGAGAATCGCGGCAGGAGCCGTGCCGTCCGTCACGGGCGGCGCGGGGCTCTCGGGAGCGCAGGCGGGTCGCAGCCTGCCCCCGGCTCCGGCGGCACCGGCCCCCCCGGAGACTGTGCCGGTCCCAGCTGTAGCCTGTGCCCGCTCCCGGACCACAGCTGCCCCGGGAAATCGGCTGTCCCCGTGATGCGTGTCCCCGACGCTGCCGCCCGCCGCCCCCAGAGCTGGCGGGGGTCCCCAAACGGGCAGCTGCCGCCGGGCTCCAGCGGCTCTGCTCTGCCCCCTCCAACTCCTGACATCCTCCGAGAGCGGGGTCGGGAAGCGGCGCTTGGGAAAGTGGGACTCGAACTTTCGAAGCCCGCAGCGTCGAGAGAGGGAGATGTCTTCGTCTGTGCTGGGTGCCAGGCTGTCCCTGCAAGGTGACACACTGGGGTGATGAGCCGTGGTGTAAAAGCTGCCATGCATCTGGGTTTGCCCAGCCGTGCCCTCTTTTTTGACCCTGGCGGTTTTTTCTGGGCAGATCTCGGGGACTTTCTGTGTTCATCGGTGCCCTGAGCACACAGTAGTCTGGTCAAGGCTGTGCAGGTGTGTCCCCCATGCACGCAGGGATCAACCATCAGCGTACAAATGGCAATTCAGAGGCCTCAGGGAAAGGTAGAGCCCTGCTCCTCAACCGGCATGAGTAGTCTGAATAAACAAGCCGTGGACTAAAGGTCAGCCCCTCTAGATCACCTTCTGTCAGCCACCAGTTTGGAGTGTGTCCCTTGGCACGGTGGCACAGCAGAGCCCCTGTTATCTCAGTGACTGCTGCAACGTGGCACTGCTCCCAACAAATTTGGTACGGGGTCCTGTTATTCTAGAATGGGAACAACTCCATGCGGAGGGAAATCCTGGGGGCTGAGCTGCCCAGATGGCTCAGACCCCTCTAGGGGTGCAAGACTTGGCCGATACTCGGTCGATTTTGCCACTAATGGAGTAATTTTTGGCCCCTATCACACCATGCAGCAAATTTCTGCTACAGTCAGAAATGAGTCCATTCAGCTTATTAATCACCCTGGGCGAGCCAGCAGACAGGGTCCCTGCACGGAGCGATACCGCATTCGTGGTGCTCTCTTGCAGACGGCATTTTGGCACTACTGAAGAACTTCAGAGTAACTTAATCTGAAGACATTCATGTGAAAGTCCCACTGCACTTTTAAATAACAAATAGAGAGACAGTGAGATCATGGCCGTTCTGCTCGCTGGCTGGATGCGCAGCTGCGTTGTGCTTACGAGGGGGGTCTGTGCAGTGGGGGCCAGTGGAGAGTGGGGCCCCCGCTGGGGCTGCAAAGCTGCTGGAGATGCCTGTGGTGCTGCAGGGTAGGGCAGGGGAGGCTGGGTTTTGTGGGGCTGCAAAGCCTGGGGACTGAGGCACAGGGTAGCAGAGAAGGAAAGGAAGAGTTAAACCAGGTCTGCATTGGAAACAAAAGTTTGCTAGTATACCTCTAATGTGGTTAAATTGGCGGCTTTCCTTGTGGAGATGCAGATATTATTTGCCTTTGCCAATAAAGGCTTTACCTGTCCTCTGAGGGAAACAGCGATACTGGGAAAATGCTTATAGCGGCCTGGCAGTGTCTGTTCAAGGGCTCTTGTAGATATAGACTTGGTGTATAAAATCTTTAACAGCCGGATTGCCGTTGCTGTGCTAGCAAGAGCCTTTGGACAGACTGAAAATAGAAGCTGGGGAGATGGGAGGTTGCAAGAGCCCTGGCTTCAGGGGCCACCCAAAATGTGTGACTCGATGGGGTACACGGGAAGTTGGCCGCAGGAGGGACCGGGCAAGCATTCGTTTTTTCTGCAATGTTCTCATTTTATTTTGCATATTTCAGGGTTTGATGGTGATGTGTAGGTGTTTTCAACCTACACCTCTGGCAGGCTTGTTGGGGAACCTATGAATTCATTGCTTAGCTGCTGCAGCTAAAATTCTTGGGATGTGATTCCACACATAGCTCACTGAGGGATCCTTTGTCTCTTGAGGACAAAGTAGGAGAGCTGGAGGCACCCAAGGATGCAGAGGACACACTAAGATGACATCTCACACTCATGAGCTAGCAGCCTTGTGCTGTCTTGCGCAAAGTCATGCAGCAGGAGGGCATCAAAATGAAGAGCAAGGAAACCACCATGATGGCAGAACCTCCCCACCAGAGGATGGTCATGTACCCGCTGGCACCAAGGACACACTTGGGAGCAGAGATCCCCGCTGCTGGAAGAGGAAAGATGGGTGAAAGGGAGTTCATTTACCAGGCACGATGGATGGTTGTAAGGCCGTGACTTGCACACGGGTGCAAAGCTGCCACGGCAGGGTCCACCTCTTTGTGAGAGCCAGGGAGTGCTGGTGGACAGGAGCTCTGTCGACACCACTGACTTAGGGAAGGGAGGGAGAAGTCCCAGAGGGGAAAAATTAGGCAGCTAAGGGAAAAGCTTCTTTTTTGGGACCTCTGCAGTGAATTTTTCAGAGGCTTTCACCGCTCAGGCAGTCATGGGCTGAGGGAAACTTCTACTAGTGGTACCTGGTACAATAACATAAGGAGGTCCTCCTCCAGAGATACAGGCGGGTCACTCTGTGACACGTACACAGGAGATCAAGCCCACCAGTCATGACGTCTGACACCAATACACCAAAGATGGCAGCAGGAGGTGAATATGAAGTGTCTGAACAGTCTTTGAGAGCATGGCAAAAACATCGCAGTGTCTCTGAGAACAGAGGATTATAAACTTTAGCTCTTTTGCTAGTAACAAAACTACACTGCCCACAAGAGGAAACAGCCTTCGTGAATTGTGAGGCTATGAACACTAGATCACTGTAAGATGAATTAAGAGATGTATGACCAATGTGTCCTGGCCAAAGTATCCCCTTGCTGCCTGTTCTTGGCTGAAGGATATTTCCTAAAACTGTCACTGAAGAACTGCAAAAGGAGCCAGCTCCCTGAGATCATGCTCAAATCATTTCTTCAGATGCGGCTCCCACGTGGAAGAAACTGTATCTGGGGTCGTACATCCACTCACCTTTCATGAAGCTGCTCAGCTGGTGGACATTCAAACATGTGCACACGCTCCACGTCAGGAAATGGCAGGTGGAGGACCTTGCACGAGGGGTCTTCCTCATCTCGGTGTGTGGAAGAACTGCTGATACTAAAGTAAGGGAAGCTCAATATTGCACTGCTGCTGCCCTGTCTGCACGTACCGGACTGGGGAGATGAGGCAATGCCCAGGCAGATGTGCTACAGCTGTGAGTGCAGACATCATGTTGCCCTGAAGGTTTGGGCCAGTGGGCACTGCCCTTGCTCTGCCTCTGTTAACAAACTGTTCTGTACAGCCTGGAACCAGCCCAGCCCAGTACCACCCCCACAGTAAGGGGCTCCATATACAGCAAGGGGGGAATAACAGCTCCAGTCAGGTGTGAACAAACCCTGTGTTGAGGAGAGACTGGTGATACTGGGAGTAGACTCCGAGAATGCTTGGCAAGGTTTGGGTGTCTGGGCTTACGGCCAGCGCTGACCCGGTGTAGCTGCAACCTTGGATCAGGCTTCCAGGGCACCGGGGATGGTGGGAGGATAAGCTGGGAGATGCTTCATCAGGGGCTCTCTGCTCCACTACGGAGCTGCATTTAAGCTCAAGTCCTCACCCTCGGCCCCACCCGAGTTACATTCCAGTGAAGCTTGTGCCAGGCCTGGCACCTTGTTGAGCCCTACCCACCAACTGGGACAGCAATCACTCGACTGTGGCTGACTATGGTTACCATCACCAAACATGCTCTGCTCCTCTTGCATGGTCAGTATGGCACTGCCATGCTGTCACCTCATCTCCAGCTTGCCTGTCACCTCCTACTGCCCCCAGCACCACCAGCCCCCATGACTGGGAGGGAGAGCAGGAGCAGGAACAGCTCTGTGCAGTCTTGTGCTGAAGGAGCCAGAAAACATTCTGTACCGTGAAAGCCATTTGTTAAAGAGGTTGAACTACTACCAAGCTATTACTGTGAGTGCCTACATGTGGGCAAGATTTCTCACCACGGGCAGTTCTTTGTTGCAAAGGAAACAAGATAAAGTGCTAGGTTGACCAGGGAGTATCGTTTGCCCACATGGGTGGTGGGATATCCATCCTTGGAGATTTTTAAGGTTTGGCTGTGCAAAGCCATGGCTGACCTGATCTGGTATTGGTGATGGTAAAGCCGGCACGGCTTTACTAAGAGCAAGTCCTGCCTGACCAACCTAGTGGAGTGACTGCATCAGTGGACAAGGGAAGGGCAATGGATGTCATCTATCTGTACTTCTGCAAGGCCTTTGACACGGTCCCCCACAACATCCTTCTCTCTAAGTTGGAGAGATACGGATTTGATGGGTGGACTGTTCGGTGGATAAGGAACTGGCTGTATGGTCACATCCAGAGGGTGGTGGTCAATGGCTCGATGTCCAGATGGAGAGGGATGACAAGTGGTGTCCCTCAGGGATCCGTACTGCTGTTTAATATCTTCATCAATGATATAGACAGTGGGATCAAGCACAGTCTTGGCAAGTTTGCAGATGACACCAAGCTGAGTGGTGCGGTCGATGTGCCAGAGGGATGGGATGTCATCCAGAGGGACCTGGACGAACTAGAGAGGTGGCCCGAGCAAACCTCATGAAGTTCAACAAGGCCGAGTACAAGGTCCTACACTTGGGTCGGGACAACCCTCGTTATCAATACAGGCTGGGGGGATGAGGTGATAGAGAGCAGCCCTGCGGAAAAGGACTTGGGGGTCCTGGTGGATGGAAAGCTGGACATGAGCCAACAATGTGCACTTGCAGCCCAGAAGGCCAATCGCATCCTGGGCTGCATCAAAAGAAGCGTGGCCAGCAGGTCCAGAGAGGTGATTCTGCCCCTCTCCTCTGCTCTGGTGAGACCCCACCTGCAGTACTGTGTCCAGCTCTGGAGCCCTCAGCACAAGAAGGACATGGACCTGTTGGAGTGGGGCCAGAGGAGGGCCACAAAGGCAATCAAAGGGCTGGAGCACGTCTCCTATGAGGACAGGCTGAGAGAGTTGGGGTTGTTCAGCCTGGAGAAGAGAAGGCTCTGGGGAGACCTTATAGCGGCCTTCCAGTACCTGAAGCGGGCTACAAGAAAGCTGGGGAGGGGCTGTTGGCAAGGGCATGTAGCGACAGGACGAGGGACAATGGTTTAAACTCGAGCAGGGCGGGGTTAGATCAGACATTAGGAAGAAGTTCTTTGCTGTGGGGGTGGTGAGGCCCTGGCCCAGGTTGCCCAGAGAGGGGGTGGAGGCCCCATCCCTGGAGACATTCAAGGCCAGGCTGGATGAGGCTCTGAGCAACCCGATCGAGTTGAAGATGTCTCTGCTGACTGCAGGGGGGTTGGACTAGATGGCCTTTAAGGGTCCCTTCCAACCCAACACATTCTGTGATTCTATGATCTCACTTCAAGCAAGAGTTTGGGCTAACACCCTCCAAAGGTCCCTTCCAATCAACACATCTATAATTCTATGTCAAGTGGCTTGAGGTTCGAGGTGGGCAGGCAGATGTGGTGAATTCTCCATTCTTTCAGAGCACAGTCATCTTGTATCAAGTGTCTCAAATACCGTATTGAACAGGACCAGGCTGACCTGGATGCAGGAGTTGCTGGCTGAGCTTCTCTGGATTGTGCGCTGTGAGAGTCCTTTCCGACAAATGGTCTTAGCATGTATGAGGCAAAGAAAAAACATCCCTGTTCTTAATTAATCCTGTCTGTGTTTTGAAGCTGACTGAAGAGGTCAAATAGCTTAAGACCGTCCTTTGGAAAGAGCTAGTTGGAGGTATTTGGCCATTTGTAAAAATACGTGTTTTTAAGCAGCAATCAGCAGGTTTTTTTATAGTGGGCATGATGTAAATTTATATAACAAGCCAGATGTTCTGCAATGGGGCTTTTTTAAAATCATCCTGTCCTGATTTTTTCCATCTTACCTTCTTTAGCTCCCTTGCAAAGTAAGCAGTCATGCTATCGCATTACCAGTTGGCAATGGCAGCAGCTGGCTGTAACCCAAACTTAGCAGCATGGGATGCGGAAACAGATGGAGCAGCAAATGCTCTTTGTTTCCTCTCCTACCTTCTAAAACAGATTGTGACAAAAAACATACAGGAGAGGTTTCTGCAATCTTCCCTGCTGCCATGTCTCCCTGGCTGCTGACAAAGCTATGGGATGAGCTCTAGCAGGAGTTACTGCTCCCCACAGCAGAGGAGAGCTCTGCCTTTTTAAAGAGGAGCTATAAAGAAGGAAAGGGCACCAGGTACGATGATTACAAGCCCTTAGAGGGGAAAGAAGGGTGCAGGGGGTGAGATGGCTGAACTGAGCTGAGGGCTCCCCGTGCATCGAGTCCTGCTCCTCCTGCTGCTCCGAGTCTTGGTTCTGGTGTTCATCTGAGCCTGGGTGAACCACGTCAGCTCATTAAACTTACACAAACCAGAATTGAGTGGTGTTTTGCCAGACTAGTAACCTGAACTGGGCTGATGTATGATCAGGCAAGCATTGGAATGAGGGTGAGGAGTAGAGCCACGCACCAGAATGGGCCGGGAGGAGAGAAGAACAGGGGAGGAAGGTGGAGGTGGGAATGTCCCTTGTGAACCGGGAGATCAACTCCACTGTCCTGGGTAGTCCTTGTCCCAAGGCTAGGCAGCCATGGGAAGGGAAGCCCGTGCTCCCAGGTCACTTTCTATGAGCTGAACTCTGAGGCTGCTGGCAACGAAGGTCAGGAAAATGTCCACAGCAGAGGTTTGCCTGCCTTGTTTCAAAATTCCCATGGGACGAAAACTCCCCCAAAAAAGGTGCACATGTCCCTACCACCACATCAGTTCCAGGTTCCCAAGGGACTTCTACTCTATCACAACCTCTCACACCTCTTTATGTCTGGTAAGAGCTCTGCTGCTTTCCATGTATGTCCTCTAAGGATTTACTGATCGGTCCAAACGTGTGAGCTGGGCAGAGGTGCTTTCTCCCCGCCAGGAGACATTATACACTGGAAAACAGGAAACTGCGTGTGGGTCGGCTACACAAGTCCCACCATCAGCTGCCTTGAGCTGGGGGACAGCTTCCCAGAGCAGAAGACACTTGCCAAGAGGCGGGTGGCCAAGGCTGATGACACAAGACTGAGCTGGCACCACCACAGGCACCCAAACAGCAACGGAGCCGGTGGTGATACAGCTGTCCCATCTGCCTGTGACTCCCTGCTCCCTCTCCCAGCGGGCTGCATGAGCTGCCTGACCTGTCTGGCTTTGCTGTGGCTGACATTTGTGCCAGACAATGTAATATTGTTGTAGGTACTTGCCAAGAACCGAGTTTATTTTTTAGCCACAGCCACAAACAAACACAGCTTGAGAACCTGTAATTCCTCAAGGTAATCCTTTTTTCTTCCAAGCCTTGACAAATTAATTGAATCCCCACTTCTGTGAGAAATCTGGAAGGAAAGTCCCACAACCAAGACTCCAGAGTTAAAGACAGACAGGGATTCACAAGGTTGACTCCTGCATTTCTCACCAGTGCAGAGGCTTTTCTGGGGGAATTTCATGCTGACGTTGTTGTCCCCTGTGGTGATCATTCAGACATCTATCTGAGATCCTGCCAGGGTGGTTTGCATTATAATCTGCTTAAGATTTCTCACCTTTATCCCGTTTTTCCTGTTCTTCTTAACTATCACAAAAAAATTTGCTCCATTTTGTTGTTTATAGATGTCCCCAACTGAAATATCTGCAGGTTGTTATTTCTCGCGATGTCTTTTCAGTGAAATAATATAGATTTGGTTTTTTTTTAAACTTAAACTTAATCCCTTTTGCCCTCAGGTAGTGCCTTGAGTTCTGCTTGCACACCGCCTGCTTACTAGGACATACTGATCACAGAAAGTCCTTTAATGAGTGCAAGAAGTGGTTTATTACTTGTTATCTTTTATTGTTTCTCATACAGTCAAGGGTTTGAGGACCAGCCATGCTCCTACTGAAGTCACTGGGAATGGCAGCAAGTTCTTTGCTCCAGCATGTAACTGCCAGGGGAAGTTAAGTTTCTGAACTCGTGGTTCCCAGCGTCATGATGCCAAATGCCCCTGTTTGCATTTGCCGCTCTGACTTTGTCTGGCAAGGTGTGTTCCTCTCAGCGTCCAGGTATTCAGCTTTTGGCAAACCACTTTGAAAGCTGTTTGCTGGTTTTTGTAACATCTTGGATATCTATTAAGCAGACCAACTCAGTGAACAGGTTCTTGTATTTTGAGTGCCGTGCACACAGGCTGGGTGCTGACAACCTGAACTCATGCGTCTCTGTCCAAGTCCCTCCATGGCCACCCTTTGTGAACAGCTGTTGTTAGAGGAGAGAGGAAACGCTTGAGCTTACACCTGAGCAGCGTCTCAGGGGACAACCTGATGCAAACCCTGAGTAATCCTGCATGACGGCACATCTGTAGGAGGCCATGGTCAGCCCCGCTGTGCCAGAGCAGTCCTGGAGCCAAGAATGTTGGGCAGCTCCTGGGGATGAGGCAGGTCTGAGGTCAACCTGGAAAGCCAGTCTGCAGGTCGAGGTCAGGATCGGGCCACTGATGGTGACCCGGGTCAGACCCGGGCCAGTGACGGCCCTGCAGGTCTGTGGTGACCAGGCAGAGCCGAGGCCAGGCCAGGCAGTCAGTCTGCACGTTGGGGTCAGAGTGACCCAGGGCTGGGCATGACCATGGGCACGGGCACATCGGTGAGAGCACTGGAGACAAACACACCTCCAGCACAGCTCACGTGGGGCCAGAGGGCCCAGGGCTGATCTGAATTGGGGCTCCTGGGCAGGGCTGGGGTGCAAGCCCCAGGTGAGGCTGGTCAAAGCTATTCAGGGCTTGTTAGCACCCTTGGGGCCCTGAGAACAGCTTCACTGACAACAGCGTTTAAATGAAGCCAAAGATCTGCCTCCTCTAGTGTTCTGATCTCCAGGAGTAATCAATAAAGGGAGACCTTCCCCTTTCCCTCACGCACAATTCCTGGGCAAGCAGAGGTAGAGGGGTGTAGATGGTGGCACTGCTGCTCCTATTGGCACCTCCCCAGAGCTACTGGAAGGAGAAGGAGCATCATCCAGCACTGAGACTAGAAGAGAAGCCGAGGGCAGGCAGGTTGATGCACGGGAGAAGCTTGCCACCAGTGGTGCCATATCCTTGGGGAGAAAATTGCCCCTCATCTCATGGAGATGGACTACGATCACCTCCTGCCAAGAAAGCAGGGACCTCTGACTGGCAGCCAGTCCCTCCCCATGTCCTTAGCACAGACCAGTGGGCTGCAGCTGGGATCCACATGAGGAAACTGGGTCTGCTCAGATCTACCTTATGCAGTTCCCATCAGATCCGTTTGACACCTTGAACCTATTCAGGATCTTCTCTGCTGGCTTACAGGACATGGTCTGCACCAGCTTCACATTTTGAAGGGTATTTTATTTTTAATATTTCAATGGCTAGCGTTTCCGTGCTTTGTAGCCGTACCAGTCTATTTTTAGTCTTTTTCCTCCTGATGATATAAACTGTTCTGAGCCATTTTAGCAATCTCCATGCTTCTTACAAGTGTGTTATCCTGTTGATTTATTCGTTTTTAATAAGCTCTTTTGGGAGGAATTTCTTTGCTGATGTTCTTTTAATGATACCAGATCGAATACATTATACTCACTCTTGTACATAGCTTTTTTAATAGCACAGTTCTGAGTGAAGCCCCTCACACATCTCAGTACTAAACCCAGTTGCTTCTTTTATGTTCTCCAACCAGCTGCTCCAAAAATCAAGCTTTTCTGGTATCTAAAATGTAGCAACTACATCATCTGTTGATGTGACATTTAGTCACCCAATGTGGGGGTAATTGGAGACTCTTCATTACGATGATGTTTTCTGCCTTGGCAGCCTCTCTGATCTCCTAAATATATCACTGTCACCACCACTGGTTTTGAAGATCGTTCACTACAGTAGTTCTAATACTCCCTTTTGCCTATTTAGGTGTGTGAATTTTCTAATTTTCTATAGGGGTTCAGTATTGCATGTTGGAAGATTAAAATTGTTTAGGCACACTGACTCCGAGGTTTCTTTGGCATCCAGCATCACTCCTCCATGAGTGCAGTTTAGTGGTTCTTCCTGTATGATCTGTGGCCTGCTGTTGCAGCGTCCCACTGGTTATCTGCCTCGCACCGATTTCTGATAAGGTTGTTCTCAGTCAAAACGGGGCAGTCCAGTTTTTCCACCTTATTTTTTCATTGCTGGAATTTATACAGAAGCAGATTTGTGGCTGTTACCCTGTTTCTGTAACTTCATTTGTTCATCCTTCCACTTGTCATTTCCTTCTTCAGTTTTGTCAGCCGCCATCCCCACCTTTTAACTAAGATAATTTTAATGACTTTGGGGAAGGATGGCCCTAATTTTTGTGGGGGTTTTGCGAGGATGAGAGGGTTCTCCCTGGCTACGCCTCCCGGCCGCGCGGGCAACGGGCCTGTGCAGGCAGCAGGCGGCGCGGCAACAGGGTTAAGCATGCGGTCCCACATGGTCTAGCGGTTAGGATTCCTGGTTTTCACCCAGGCGGCCCGGGTTCGACTCCCGGTGTGGGAAAGCGCTACTAGTTTTTTTTTTTTCCCTTGTGTGGTTTTTTTTTAAAAACTTTTTTTTAAGTCTGCGACATTTCACTACCCGCAGCCCGGGGTAACACAAACGACGAACGACTCCCACCCCAGACCTTCTGCCTCTCCCCAGGATGCCCTGGCACTCCTAGAACAGTCAGGGATGATGAAGAAAAACCGGCGATGGCTGGCATTCCAACCCCCAGTCTCCTACGGATCCAGACATCCCAGAACCAGGAAAACTTTTAGGAAATGGGTTACTGAGAGCTTCCCCGTGGCCTTCCCATCAGCTCCAGAGGTGAATTCAGCCAAGTATGGAGTGACCACAACAGCAGAGCTGAACATCCACGACTGATCGGCCAGGGCAGCACCACGACACGTCAGGGCCAGGGCTAGACACAGAGCTTGTGCAGCCGCTTGCCGCTGGTGATCCCTCATTAGCCACCCCCACCCAGTCTATAAGTACCCAGCCCTACATGCACATGGGTTCATCCTTCGTCCCACGCTGCTCGGGCACCAGCCAAGGGCAAGGGGTGTGTTAGTGGTGTAGACAAAAAAAGACACGTCTGTGGCCTCCTTCCAGAGCCTGGCTCCACAGGCAAACAAAGGGAGAGAAAACCCTTAGGGAAATCCACCAACGTGAGCCTAAACACATGCTGAAGTTGCAATCGTGTGATGAGGGAACAAGGAATGCGGAGCTGGTTAGACCTGACCTTCGGGAAGCTGACTGGGAGCAGTGGGGTGGGGGACACGCAGCCAGTGCAGTGCTACCGGAACAACCATAATAAACCTCATTTTGTCTGTGAGAAAGTGACTAATTTTGTTTACAACCAACCTGTGCAAAAATGATTAGGTTGGAACACACCTGCTCTAGTAATGCTTTTTCTTTTTTTTAGTTTTTAAACGGCTTATTTATCCTAAATGTCCTAAGCTCAAAGAAGTTGACTAGTTCAGCTTAGAAAGACTTGGAAACCCTGTGCAAGAGCTTCAGGATCTTTTTTTTGGCTATTAACATTTCAGGAACTTTGTTAGAAATTACATTAAATGACGCCGCAGCCTGGGAGTTCTGTGAAAACAGGTTTTCATTTGGAAATCTATAGGCCCGAGTTCTTATACCTTAATTGGTTTAAATATTTCTATATGCAATAGCAAAATTGTCCTTTCAGGAGAAAGTTTAGAACTTCTCATTACGTTGTTTCACTTTCGTAGGACAAAAAAGAAATAACCTAAACCCCCCCAGCCATTATTGCTTATCTTGTGCTGACTTCAGCAGGAAACGCACTCAATGTTATCTGCACTACATTGAACAATTGGCCAAAACTTACTGCCTATTACTAAATTTAAATACAAATGAGCCATTTTGTGGGCTCCCTGGGGAAACAGAACAGTGTTAATGGGATCAGGGGGTTTTGTTTCACAAAATGCTACTTACTTACTTTTTGAGTTAAACTATTCCGCTCCAAGGCTCCCGCAACCTGCAGGGGCTTGGCCCAACAGCCGCATCAGGTCACTGACAATTTAAGTTATACTCGGGACTATAGTGGCGAAAAAAACTGTTAGACAGCGGTGGCCCATTACGGGGGTGTAGTGTCTGGTAGAAGGGTACAGCCGTAACACCTTCAGATGCTGTAACTCTCAAACTTAATGGATCCTGTCGAGGCCGCAGCCGAGAGGAGGAAGGTCTGACCACACGCAGTGATAAATCGTCACATCGGAAGAACCAGTTGTGAAGAAACACAAACAATTTTAGCCCGTGCCCAAGCCGTGACCTAACCTGCTATACCCCTCTCACCTACAGTAAACGACAAGCTTGAAATAGCAGATCTTTAATGCTACCCCCGACCATCATCCGTCTGGCCAGAAACAAGATAAAAGTATTCCAGCTAAGACAGCTTTTAGAGCTAAGAAGCTAAAAAATTACGGTGCTCAAGAAAGGGGGGAAAAAAATCACACCTTCCATACCCAATACACCTAACCTGAACACGACACCTGTGTACGGCCAGGACAGAGATTGGGGCACCTGGCGGGAAGAAACCTGGGCCGAGGAGGAGCTGCAACACCTTTGACCGAAGGTGAGAGGCCGTGACGGGGCTGCCCTCTCCTGGGGCGAGAGCTCCGGACCCCGGGATCGCCCCGACGGGTGCGGGCTGTTCCCGGGCCCGCCGGCGCGGCGCGGGGCGGGGCGGGGCTCCCGGAGGCGCCTCCGCGGAGGTCCCGGGGAGCCGGGCCCGGCCGGGGGGAGCGGGCGGCCCCACCCGTCACCTCCGACCTTTCCGCCGCTCCCCAGGCGGCGGCGCGAGCTCACGCGAGAGCGCAGAGCCGCGTGACGGACGGCCCCACCCGTCTGCCTAAGTCTCGCGAGCGTTTGAGCGGCAGCGGCTTCCGGGCGCGATGTCTCGCGAGAGGTGGCGGGCGCGGGCGCGCCGGGCCTTGTCCGGCCCCGCCTCTCGCGAGAGCCCCTGCGCCGGGCGCTGGGCACCCCCGTGCCGTGCGCGAGCCTGCCAGCAGCCGGACGCGGCGGGCGCCATTTCGGGGAGCCGCCGCTGCCGCCGCAAGAGCCGGGGCCCAGCCCGGGTCTGGGGACCGCTCGCCACGGTCGCGCCGCCCCTCGCCGCCTGCCGCTCTGGGGCTGGCTGCGCGGCGCCGTCCATCCGAGGTTTAGACGCCTGGAGAGGGTTCCGGAGCTCTCGGGCCCATCCCCCTCTGTCAGCGCAGCCAGCGCCGGGACCGGGAGTCGCCGCCGTTGCCGGACCTCGGGCGCCCGAACGCGGACAGCACCCGCCCGCGGCGCAGGTAACTGCTGGGTGAGGAAGCGGTCCCGCCGCCGGGCGAGCCGCGGCCTGTCCCGCGGACCGCTGTGGCCCAGGCCTGCGGCGGCCCAGGAGGCCTGCGCCCCTCTCGCCGCCATGGTTGCCGCTCTCCGGCTGGGCGGCCCCGTCCCTCGCTCTCGGGCGCCGCCGCTGGCCTCCCCTTCTCAGGGCCGGCGTGTGCGGCGGGTTGCCCCCGCCCTGAGGCCGTGGCCTGGTCGTGTGGGGTTCGGTTGTTCTTGCGGCCACGTAGCGGGCGGGTCCGGCCGTCCCTGCCGCGGCGTTGTTCCTCCCCGCCTGCCCCCGCGATGGCGCTGTGCGGAGGGACGGGACCTGGCCGGCGCGGGGCTGCGGCCCTGCTATTGCGGCCGAAGCTGGCGGGGCCCGGGCGGAGCGACGGGGAGCAGCTCCGGGGCTGTTTGCGTTGGGAGACGGGGCGGGGAGTGACGGGAGGCGGGGGGAGCGGCGGGCGGCTCTCGGGGCTCGGCGGGCCGGGGCTGCAGGCCGCCGCGGGAGAGGGCGGGTGAGGCGCCGTGCTCGGGGCGGGTGGGCGCCAGCGCAGCCGTGCGTTTGAGAAGCCGATCGCCCAGACAGTGTGCGGAGGGCTGCGGGGGGAGCCCGCTGAGCAGAGGTGCGTGTGCTGCCGGGAGCTGAGCTTCCCGCCCCAGGGATCGGCCTTTTCCCTAAACTTCCCTGATGCTTCTACAGGAGGCTATTGGCAAAGCAAGAGTAGAATTTCGAAAGTATATAATTTCGAGGAGAGGACTCTTTTTAAACTCCTTTTATGCAATATAACACGGCAAAAAGGGATGGGATCTGCCTTCAAAATACTGGCTAGATCAGTAGTAGCAGATCAGCAGTAAATTTCATGTCCCTTTAGGTTTTCTGTAGACCCACAAAGCTTCAAGTGGAGTTCATTCCCTGCTTGTTTTGATGTTTTGTGGTCTTTCGTTGTTGTTTTCTTTGTTGTAGATTTTTTTCCTCTGCAGAGATGTCAGGCATATCCAGCTTTTCTTGAGCAAGCTGAAAGGCTTTTAGGAAAATTATTTTGAACTTTTTTCAGTGTTTAATGAAAGATACTTGAAAATCTGTCATGATTTTCTATTTATTTGAAATACATAAATTAGAGAGTCGATAGCAGGTCTGTGTTACGTGAACAGATGGTATTCTGATAAAAATATAGTAGGTTACCAATGAAAGTGTTTTATATAGAGTGCAAAGGGCACAGATTGCATGGGGTGAGACCAAAGGTCCATGTAACTCGGGATCTTCTCTGTGATGGTGGCCAACAGTAAATGCCTAAGAAAGAATAGAAACACAGGGCAATCGTACAGTCATACTTCTCTCGGTGTGCTCTTAGTTGTCAGCTAGTTGTGGTTCAGGGTCACAAGGCATGTCTTTGTTTAGTGAAAAGCTTTTTCTGTAAACTTTTGTGCTTTTTTTGTTTTCAGTTTTTTGAACACTGCATGTGTCGTCTTCTTTGTTAGCATCCACAGTGCTCTGTAACAGTGAATTCCATGGCTTAATGCTGTGTGAATAAGGACCTTTGTTTTGAACCCACTGGATGATAGTTCATTCACTCTTTATTATTTGGGTGAATGCAGTAATAGTCATTCCCTATTCGCTTTTTCATGCCACTTATGATTTGGTGGTTCCTACTATGGCCCCTATCCTCCCCTTTGGCCGCCCCTCTTCAGGAGGAAGAATTCCACCCCAGGTGTAGCCAGACATGTTAGCTAAATTACACATATGAAAATGTAGCTGTGGGTGGGAGTTGTCACTGGTGGGAGTTTTGTTGTAGAATCCTGCATTTGGCCTGGTGCTTTTGCATGGTCCTTAATCACACTGATGTACTTGTTCATACCAAATACTGGTAGGGCAGTGGTGAATTAAATTATATGCGTGTATGTAGTTGACTTGAAAAGCTGAAGTAAATACTGTATTAAAAAGTAAAATTGAGGCTTTACACATAAACTAAGGATGATCATATTTGTAAGTGACAGCACTGTAGCCCAAAACAATCCATTTTATGGTACACATGCAGGAAAATCTTCACTCTTGAGCTGTCTGACTGGGATCTAGAGGCCAGGCCATTTTTAAGCTTAAGAAAGAAAAAGGACAGAAACTGTTTTATTAAGAGATTTGAGGATATTGAGCCTCTGTACTTTAATGCAGAGAGTCTTGAGAGGTTTTTAGTAGCATACCTGTATAGGGAAAGGAAATCAAATGTCAAAGTGATTCAGAGTGTAATAAACGCAAAATTACATAAGGAGTTGAAGTTGAAAAATAAGAGGAACCATTTAAAAAAAATAAATGTGGTGACTAGTGTTATGTGGCATGGTGGATCTTTTTTGTCTGAAACCTCAAGTTCTGGACTGGATGGATCTTAGTAGCTCTTAATGCTTGAATCATATTTGTTTCTTCACTGGCTCCCATTTTGCAGGAGACCGTGTTTCTTAAAGGACCATAGTGTTCGCTTTATGTCTTCAGATTAGTAAATGTGATGGTAGCAAATGCTAGGAAGCTGTGAACGGGTTTGCCTAAATGTTTGTTCTGTGTTCTTTCCATGTCTCTCTTGGGTCCTTTGGTCAAGCTCTAGTCAAGATGGCTGCCAGACCTGTGTTTTGGTAACATAAACGAGCTGTCATTTGTATTTGGAAAGAGATAAGTGGAATACCTCTGGGCTTTCCACTGGCTTATTGTCTTCAATAGCATTTTGTTGTTTGCAGCTATAATTGCTTTCTGTCACATTCTTTATTATCTCACTGGGCAAAGCTTCATTCCAGTTCTTGTTGGAAATGTCTTCTGAGACGCTGCTCTGTGAATTTGAGCCAGTGTGGTGATGGCCTCCTAAGCAAAAGCCTTTGGAATATAAAGCACAAGGGTGTTTTCCGTCTCAGGTGGATTTTGCTTCTCTTTCCAGGTGTCCTGAAAAATGGCTGATGATATTGATATTGAAGCAATGCTTGAAGCTCCTTACAAGAAGGTGAGAAAAATGTGCCAGTGAGGTCCTGTTTACCTTAATTTAGCATTATTCATGAAACTACTGCTGAACTGTAAACTAACATCCCTGGAGCCCTCATGATTTATCTTATTGGAGATGCATTACATGTAACTTACAAGTAAATGTATGCTGTTAATGTAATTATATTGTGCAGTAGTTTCACTTCAGCGTGATGAATAAATGCCCATCTATCTCTCTTTGTAGACTTGCCTAACGATATCTCACCTCTACTCCCATGAATTCACCTTTGATTCCAGTGTGAACTGTCAATCATAAGGTAGTAATTGAGTGACGTATCGCTGTACCGTGGTCCCCTAGGTTTAACAAAAAAACAAAACCAAAACCAACCACCCAAAAACCAAAACAAACAAAAAAATCCCCCAAAACCAAGAAACCAGAAACCTCTCCTAAAATTGCCAGGTCCAGTTTGGTATAGCAACAAGGTGAATGCAGTGGTTTGGGAAAACAGCAGGGTTCCAAGAATAACCTTTTCACCAGTCCCATGGCAAGTAAATACTTGAACGGTCTGCTCAGTGCAAGAAGAGTGAGACTTGCTTTTAATGCAGAAGACTGGTGGCGGTTAATCTTTTAACAGGGCAGATGGAAATCAATTGCTGAGTGAACGAATTTACAGAAATTCTTGGATCCCTGAATAGAACGTTCTTAGCGAGTAAAAGACAGTATCACAGTCTGCGGTGTCATTCTAAAATAAGCTCTTGTATTCTTGTGTCCTAGTTGTTTAATTAGGAAATGTAAACTTTTATGCAAAATTTTTATCAATTACTGTAGTGATGTCTTTTACCTAAACCAGCAGCAAATGAATACTGTCTTTTTTTGATTTTTCACCAAATGGTGGTGAAGTGTTAACATTATGCATGCTTTAGCACTGGTTTTGCAAGAAATGTATACTAAGTTTAAGTCGCTTAGGAATTGTACTTTTGATGTAACTGATGTGATTAAACTGTAAAGCAAGTATATAAGTTACATAGCAGCTATTGTTAGACTATTCCGCAGTGCTTATTACAACCATGTCATGAATTTTGGATGAGCATTTGTAAGTTTTAAGTGGTATATTTAGTTTATGTAATATTTAGCATTTACGTTAAAATCTTGAAGAGAAATTTGTAAATTGTTATGTTAAAATTCTTGTGTCCTGGTTTAACATGGATATTTTCCATGTAAACAGGTATGGAAATAGGGAATGTTTAGGCTGGACTGGTGGATTATTGATGACTTTCTTGGGAGTCGACGTTACTAAAGCAGTGTGAATCCCTGTTTGCTTCAGGGCGAGATGTGTGACAGAGGTGACATCAAGCTCTTACAACCCTTCAACGAAAATGAGTGAAGATCTCGGGAATGGCATCGGTCACAGGAAATCCATAGTGGCTGGCTGCTAGCATAGCCACTGGGGCTTAGGCAGAGATATAGCCTTGGTACTGATCAGAGGGGCACACAAACACAAACCTGAAACTTCCTCTTACATTTTATAGAAATAACATTTAACCACTTGAGTGCTGAATTCTACAGGATAACTTGCTCTCTAAACCATGTAAGGAAGTATCTACAATTTAATATACACTTTAAAATTATGTAAGTCTTGTATTTTGTTATTGTATGACTTAAATTTAAGCAGCAAAGTGGTTAAACATGCCTACCTAAATTTTCTAAAGCTTTCCACGTTAAACTGTAAACAAGTAATTTAGTATTAAAATTTTTGTTTTGTATTTTCTTATTCCTATTCCCATTACCCTTTGACCACTTGAAATGTTTCCGCTTCGTCCTCACGATGTTCTTCTATCAACCCTGCTTAGGATGAGAACAAATTGAGCAGTGCCAATGGCCATGAAGAACGCAGCAAGAAGTAAGTATTTTCTCAGTTCTCTGCATTTTCGGGGGGGAGGGCTGCTGATTTTTGTAAACTTGCAAATGCATGTCGGTAGCGTTTAGGGAAATAAAATGGAAAGGCTTGGTAGTTGCGGTTGCCGCAACTGCAGCAGTAACAAAATTTTCTTTTGTTTACAAATGTAGTTACAGCCTTGTCACTGATGTTGTCAAAGTTGTGGAAACATTTAATGTTAGGTTCAGATAAAAATACAGACTTGATAGGTTCAGCATATTAATTTCTTTTTTGTTACGTTAGCAATGCAGTGGATTTTGCATTTAAAAAATATATTTGGTATAGAATTTTATGTGATTTGGAACAGTGCAAAGCATTTAAAGAGACCAGTGCTTTCTTGAAGAGGTTTAGGGTGTTGGATCCCTTCCCTCTATTTCCCCCCCATTCAAAAATTTCTAAATTTTTTGTTTCTAATCTAAACTTTATAAAACTATACTGTAACGTTTTTTAAAGAACGAAGAGTACAAGCTCACCTTCTTTGGGAGGCATAATTCCAGGGTCTGAGCACCTGCTGATGACCCAAACAGTCTGGAATCAAATCAGAAATTTTAAGAAAAATGCCTTGTACAAAAGAGTCTCTTAAATATCCTAAATAAATGACAGGTTTTTAAGTCTGTAAAATAAATTTCTTGCCTTACAAGCATTATTTGATGATGAGATAGTTGATGTAGGAAGAATCATTATGAATTTGATAGTTGAGTAAACAGTTACCGGTGTGTTTTTTGTAGTAGACAGTTAAGTAGTTGGCTTGTATGCTGTTGTCATCTTCTGAAATCATATAGATGAAATACTGAAGGGATCCAGAGAACACTTCTTCCCAAGTCTATAAATATTTGGGAAGTGAGAAGTCCAACTACAACATCAGACTTATGCTGGAATCTAATAAGCTAAAATTGATTCTACTTTAAGTCTGCGTTCTAAACAATACTGTGAACATCATTCTCATGCTAAATATGGAGACCCCTAAAACCCCATCAAAAGCAGCTGCTCCCAATATTTTTAAGTTCTGAATTTTTATTGCTTTAAAATATATGTGTGTATATATATATGTACATGACGTGTAGAACCCTGCTTTTGTTTGGAAGGCTAGTCTCAAAATATAAACTGTGATCTGAAAGAAAACCAGTGTTTTTTAAACTTTAGAATTGGTTCTGACATTGGTTCATGGCAGAATGATGAGAATACTGGAATGGATTTCAGTTCATTTCCTTAGTTGCTGTAACCTGTTCAGGACTAAGCAATGACGTGTGTTTCTTTCTGCCCATTGTCCCATTTACTGGTTGGACTGGTATGCTCTGGGTTTTTTTTCTAATTCAGAAAAACAGTAAACGTAAGTTTAGAAAAAAATTATGTTACAGTAAAATAGAAGAAAGTCAGTGTGTTTTGCCAGTGTTAGTCTTGCAGTGTTATTTGTTGTGTGGAGTTTGACCTCTTTTTCTTCTTTCCTAATTGTACCCTGTGTCTATTCAGAAATGTTGCTCCTGTGGTATCTCCCCGTTTCAGTTTGAGTTAACAATTGCTAGAAGGTTAGTTATTCTTGTACTGCAGTTCTCTGATAGCATGAAGCTTTCTGTCCCAGAATTTTGATTCGATACAGCTGTTATTCCCCTAAATTTTTAAGAACAAACTACACCATTTTGTATTTGACTTGTGACAGTGTACTCTGTTGCTGAAGACTAAGGTGTATATAGGCTTTGCAAGACTTCTTGCTTTGCTTATCAATTAAATTGGAGTGTCGGTACCTAGAGGATATTCTTTATCTACTTTGGTTGGACAGTACTAAAGAAGATTTAGACTGCCAGGATAACAGTAATACACAGCAAACACCAACAACTAAAAAGTAACATTAGATTCAATGTGCAGCTTTTGATAATTGTCAAATCATACTAATTTTCTCTTTTAGAAAGTGGATTAAGAATCTGCAGCTTTACTAGATGTCTGTACTGTATGTCCGGTGTAATCATGATTGGAAGGCAGAACGTGGACCTTGACTGTTAGGACTCTTTGCATGTAAAGAGGGTTCAGCTCACAGTTGGGTAGTGAATAGTTGCTGTCTTTACTGAAGACTAGCTGCAGTTACTAGTTAGTGGTACTGGCCAGCATATTGAGCTGCAGGTAGTATTTTTCAGAGCTGTTATGGTAGTGAGGGTTTTAACTTAGGGGAGATACATAGGTAAGTGATGGATTCGAGGAGAGGGACTGTGCATGCCTAACTGTCACAAACTGCATTAGAGTAGGAAGTGTGGTTAAGTGATGTTAATGCAGATCATTCTGCATTTCTGGGTGGTGTCTTCTTACCGGAGACTGTGAAGCTTCTGAATATTGGGTTTTGATGCAGCTGCTTCTCTGTCCGTGTGAAAATATTAGAGAAACTGATGGGGTATTGTAAATGAATAATCATTTAAAAATTATATACTCCAGGTTTTAAAGCCAAATCTCACAGTGTTTCTCTTGAGAGATAAATACTGAGATAGTTCAATGGGTCTTCCTGGACCCACTGGAGATAGAAGAGCAAAAGCTGCTAGTGGTGATTAAGCTCAGATGTGGTAGCTGAGAGATTTTTACTTCAGTAATTGAAACTTAACTAGAAGCCATTGTTTATACATGTCCATAGAAAGTAACAGGAATGAACCCTTTTTAAAAAGGGGGTGGGGCATACAAAGTTTTTAAGTGTATGAGAGAGCACTTCCACAAAAGATGGTGTATATAATCAGAAGGCCCAAAAGGAGGAGAAATTCAATAGCAAAGGATATTTTGAATTTCAACAGTTTAGCAGCAAAGTTGGTATTCCCAAAATGTAGTTTGATTGTAAATTATTGTCTTAAGTAATTGCTTGAGCATCTGTTTAATGTGTGGTTTAAGTGTACATACAGATACATATTTTTAAAAACCAGGACACTATAAGTTTTTATGGTCCAAGACGAAGATAGAGGGGGGGAAAAAATTGCAAATAACCCAAAAGTAGTCTATCAAGAATGGAACAGTGGCTCACAGGTTTTCAAATATTGAGGTATAATTGATTATAAAACTTTAAATTTTTAAGTAAATGGTTTAAATTATGAAAATCTACAGTTTGTCGCAAAGAGCCACAGATTTAGAAAAGCAAGTGGCTTATGAGTGGGAGTAGAAAGTAGGAAGCAAAACTCTTAGGCAGCATGTTAAGACTGATAGCAGGGAGCATCAAGAGAAAACAACCTTCTTTTCTCTCAGACTTGCCTCGTCCTTTCTATTTCTGTTTTGGTTTGTTTTACTTTGCTGTAAAAAAATGATTTATTCTTAGCATCTTGATGGTGTATTTAAAGTATATTTGAAAGACATATGAAGTATGTACTAGAACTAATGCAGGAAATATAGTTTTCAGTCCTTTTACTCTTCCTGGAAGCGTTTTTTGGTGATTACAAAATCTAAAAGAAGTGCTTTGGAGCACTTTTTGTTGCTCTTGATAAGTTTCAAGACTGATGACATACTTAATCACCCATTTAACAAAAGAAACTTGTATAAATACCAACAGGTAGAAATTTTTTCCTATCAGTGTCTGTTATGTGAGGTTAGAGGAACTGTGGAATGTGAGGTAAACAGTAACACTGAGCCACATGTATAAACCAAAGTTGTGGTTTTCTTTCTCAGGAGAAAAAAAAGCAAGAGCCGAAGTCGGAGCCATGACAGGAAGAGGAGCAGAAGTAAGGAACGCAAACGGAGCCGAGATCGGGAAAGGAAAAAGAGCAGAAGCCGGGAAAGGAAACGGAGCAGAAGCAAAGAACGCAGACGCAGTCGTTCTAGAAGTAGAGATCGCAGATTCAGAGGCCGCTATAGAAGTCCCTAGTAGGTTATTTGTGTAGAGTTGCATGTGTGCTGCTTTGGTGTGTGATGTGGAAGCTTAAAGTTTCACTCTCTGCTTTCTAAATTGGTCACTAATCTCAAAAAAGAAGGTGAGAGGTTAAGGTTGAAGAATGTCAATAAATGCGGAGTGAAAAAGAGGACAGTATCATACCCAGTTCCTCCTGCTAGTTTTCATTCTTATTTGAGTGCAGAAAGATGCAAAAACAAGTAAAAGAATGTGTGCAACTGCCTGGAAAACAAAGTTTATCATAAAATTAAAATAACAAGTAAGTTTTTTACGCATCCTAACTATGTTCAGTATATGATCCTGACGATTTAACTGTCAAAAAATGAGTAGCAGCCTGTGGCTTAGGTTACACGCTCATAAAACCTTTTGCTTATATTAAATGTTTTTACTGTGTTGCTGCTCTTAAAAACTTAATGCATAAACACAGGAAGTGTTTATGCATCCAGACTGGAACTGTCTTGTCTTAGTAATGCCCATGTGTTGCATATTTGCCCTGCTTTTTCTGAAACTTGTTTAGAGGCTGTGGAAGAATTCTTCAGTTCCTCTCAGATTTTTGGTTTGATAGAACTTCTGGTATAGGTAGCTTCTGACAGTTGTAAATAATTTCTCAAAAACCATTTTTTCATTGGTATGTATTCTGTGTTTCTGCTGTTCGTATTCCTGCTCTCCCTTTTGCTCCCCATCACCTCTTTTTGCCTTCAAAGAAGCAGGAAAACAGTGAGAACTGGGCTCTATGCTTGGCTTTCATTGATTACCTGAGGCTGCTCTTTGTGTCTGCTTTTGTCTGGGCCACATCTCGACTGTTGTCAAATCGTAGAATGCAAGATCGTGTCAGAAGCAGGCGTTTGAAAAGGATGTATTTTTTTCAATCGTGGCACATAACGTCATCTGCAATGGAGAAATCTCTCTCAAGGTGTTTGAGAACACAGTGTTTACCTTCTGATAAATTGCAGGCTTGGGCAGTTTCCTGCACGTGAATGTTTTTCTGGGTGGCTGAGTTCCCAGTGCAGGGAATGCATTCCTTTTTGGTACTCTTGGAATGCAAACAAAAAATGCCTGAGGCCTCAGGGTCTCATTTTGCACTAAGTCACCTGGATGTTGGCATTTTCATAATGAAACCATACTGCAACTCCTGTGTCTGCTCGGATGCAGTGTCATCCTGTGCTTCTATCAGTCCTCAGCACTTGAGGATCACAGAGCATATCAGCCCTGCTTTTACTTTTGTCTCAAGTCTCAGGCCTATCAGAGTCTCTGTAAAGCTGCTCTTGGCTTCAGCTCTGAAGATTTCAGCTGTGCACAGTTGGGATGTCTTTTATGGTTCTTCGGCACCTGTAGGATTACAGTAGCTAGTTGGATTGTGCTGATGTGGCTCCAAACTTCCTCACAAACAGAGGACCTTGATCAATATCTTCAGCCTTCTGTATGTGGAGCCTGCCAGTTGTCTTGCCTCCAGTGTGGTGGTGTGTGGAGAGGGTGTCCATCTCATCAGTTGCTTGGGAGTCGCTGCATTCTCCTAGCTATGTTGGAGGATTTTGTTGTTTTTGCTGTCTCGCTGGGTGAGAAAGTTCTTCACCTGGAGAAATTTGGGAGTTTCAGACTTCCAGTCTTCCAAAATAATTTCCTCAAGTAAAGGTTGATAGTATGGACAATAACCCATGCCTGCTTTAATGCACCAAGATATGTTACGCCAGGAGGGTAAATGATTGCGAAGGGACTTTTTAATTGTTCTGATACTCTTCCATAGCTATTCTGGGCAATTTCTCTGGTATTGAGAGACAGTGAACAAAAACGTGAGATAATCTGGTATCCCCTGAGGATATGAGGTCGTGCTTATTGGTTTGGCATTGTTGTGTTCTCTGCTTCAGTTGGTGAATTGTTGCTTTCATTTAATGAAGTAGAAGTTTAGTTTAGTGGAAGACTGGTGTAGTGCAACTACATGCACCCTCGAGGCATTGGTACTGGTTGTTGTGTAGCTAGCAGTTGGGTGTTTTTCACTTGTAGGTTGTGGATGGTGCTGTTGAAGCAATACACGTGCTAGCGCCATTCCAAAACTCTAGTTTTGGGTCAGATGGCATGAAAGAGAAGGACATCAGAAGATAGGAGGGGGAAGAACTCGTCATTTTCTCTTCAGGACTATTCAATACAGAGACTCATCTGTAAAAGCTGTATAACAGGCGCTGACTTTCAGGGAGACACAAGTTCTGGAGATACAACGAAACCTCTTTTACCAGCCTCCCTTGGATCAGATACCTTTGTATCTACCAAAAATGGTGCTTCCGTAATAAACCATCTCTGTAGCAGTGCCATTATCTCAGCGTTTCAAAAGTAACTACCAGAGTGGTTTTACGGGCTGGAGAATATGAATCTGGAATCGCTTTGTGAGGCTGTTCAGACAGTTCTGTGTTGGTTTTACTGCAGGCATTGTTGTAGCTGACATTAAAATGCTTTGTGACTTTTTTTTTATTTAAATTTTTACCTTTTACTCTTCCTCCTGCTTGTGATCTTTCTCATTTGCTTTATAAAGGCCCCTTTTCCAGCTAGAATATGTAAACTTGAGATGTTTTGCTGATGGGGATGATGTGGAATTCTCTTTACAATAGTGAGAAGAGAAAGTCTAGTACAGTAATTCTGAGGGGAAAGGAGAAGCGTGTGCCATGGAGAACCTGAGGATTTTGAACATGTCATCTTTAAGCATGAGATAGTGATTAAATGTTTTAGTTTTTTAAAATTAGGTGACTGGGTTGCATTGCTTAGATTTCACAGGGCTTTTTAGTGGTGTTATTTTTGCATATCTTGCCCCTTAAGTGTTTTGCAGTTATATTATTTCGTCTCTTAAGAGAAAGAACTTGGCCAAGTATTCTTGCTTAGACATCTGTCTGACAAATCCCAGCTACTGCTAATATACAGTAGATGTCACTTAGACTCTCCTGTTGGTATTCTGGAACCAAGAATTTGGGCAAAGGTGCTGGGGAAACAGGGTTATCGCCTGGGGACCGAAAGTTCGTTGTGATTGTCCTGGACTTTGTTAGCTAAAGCTTGCCTTGTCTGAGACTTTTCTTGGAGTCTTTGATAATTACTGATCAGGTGAAAGCTGATAGTTTACTGGCTGTCTTCTGTTCTTGGGCCGTATTGCGTCACATAGGTTTAGGAAGGACGTGTACTTAGCTGTGCTTTGGCTACCCCTAGACGTAAAGATAAATTGCTTGTGACTCGGTGCTTCCGTACGCGATGTCAGGAACCAGGCAACAATTGCAAAGCGTTCTTAAGCAGTACCAGAAGAAAATTCCCCTGAGATCTACAGCTTTACAAGCGAATCTTAGGAAAACCCAAAGAAATACATCGCACAGAATACGATTGAAAAAGGATCTTCAGAAGGTAACTTGGGCCTTCATCTTGCCCCAGGTAGCTTTCTGCTCAGTCTGTTCTAGTGGTCTGTTATGGCCTTAGTTTGCTGCGTTTTTTTTTAATGTTTCTCCCATGTAGTCATGTAAATAATATTCTACTTATTTGTCAAGAGTGAAAATGAAAAAGATTTTTGGAGTTGTGTGGGTGTTTGTTGTTTTTCTTTTTTCTCGGAAGTTGTGCATGTATTTGAGAACTTACTGTGTATCTTCTCAGGTATTTTTTCATTAGATTTAGACAAACGCTTAAAACATTTCTTTCACTGTTTCCTTAAAAATGTGTGGTCTTTATTATGGACCATCATTCAGTTGGTCTGCGTGTTAATGTTCTGGAGTCACTGTAATTGGTTTATCTTGCTGCATTGGGATTGAAATGGAGAACATCATGTTCTACATCGGGAGGTGTGAAGATGCAAGGTAATCCCATCTCTGATAAGAAGTCAGCCTCTGGAATTACTACCAACATTTCCAGATGCATCTTTTTGCAGTATGCGTCATAGACATTGGAGAACCTGAATGGACGCTCTCAGCGGTCTCTTGTCTGAACTTGAGTAGGAAATGGAGTAATTGATCCTAGGCAGAAAAAAGTCTGTGTTGATCAGTAGTGATGTCATCTCAACGTGTGCCTGGTTTTTATGTCTTATTTCTCTTAATAAGTAGTTTCTAAATGTTTTCTTTCTTTTTTTTTTTCCAGTGTTCACAGGGCCATATTTCCAGTGCTTTAACCTGGCCAGCACTGTTTTGGATCTTGGCCCGCTATTTCCACCTGTATCATGACATGTTTAAAAATGGGCATCCTCCTCCTTGTTGTGGATGCTGTGTTTAAGCATTACTGTTCCACTGGGTAGCAAGAAGATGTTTATCAGTCAAATTGGTTGGCTAAATGATTTAGTGAAAGACTACTTAATGTCTTCAGACTGCAGTGTGTTTCAGGGCATTTTTGCATCAATTTATAGCCACAGCAGAAAGAATCAGTTCTGTGCAGATGGAAGGACAAACCCCCTAGCATTCAGTCTGTGCAGCAGTGTCTCTGCCGTTCGGTGGATATACAGGAAGAACGTTAACAGGTGTTGTTCTTTGCCTTGTTATCTACAAGGAGATCAAGTTCAGGGAGAACGTGATAGGATGAATCTTACTGTTCACATCACGATCTGTTACCCTGTGCCACAATAACTAGCAAGAGGACTGTCCTTACCATGGAAGCAATGGGCAAATTGCCATTTGTTCTAACAGCCTCTGCGAAGCCTGGCGAACTAAAATTAGATTCAGCCAAGAGATTAGATTCCTTCTGTGGTGACATATCTATATAAGGTTAACTGCTGGCTTTAAATGGCTCTGTGTTTTGATGTCCATTAAGAACTCTAGAAGCTGCATTTAAGCTAGGGCTGAGGCCACATTAGTGAATGTGTCCCTTGCAGATGCCTGCAGGGAGCTACTTTGGTTTGCACTTGCACCTTAAATTTCATGAGACTTTCGGTTTTAAAATGTTACACTTGAGCAAATAGTCCTGCCAGCACCACTTTGCTCAAAACTCTGAGGCTGGGTTACAGGCCATGACTGCTTTGCTGTGATCAGTAGGTAGAATATGCATGTGGACAGAAAAAAAAAACATGTAAAGAAGATTACAACGGTAACTGTAGCTCAGAATTTTCCACATACAAATGTTCCATGTCTGGCTGGCTCATGATTCAGTTCTTCCTTGGAGTCTGCGTATTCTGGGATTTTGCGATGCAGATGAAACTGATGAGGGAGCATATTCTGTGCCTTACGGTTTGGAGTGCTGCATGTAGCTTATGCATGCTGTGGGTGCTGCTAATGGAAAAAACTTACAAGTTCAGGTGCAAGGGTGGGTGAGCACTTGCAATATAATAATGTGAGTTACAGACAGGAAATCTTGAATTCAGTAATCTGGTGAGTAACGTCTGTCTTTGCTTTTGTTGTAGTTCTGGTCCAAAATTCAACAGTGCCATCAGAGGGAAGATCGGTCTGCCTCACAGCATCAAATTAAGGTTTCTGAGTTTTCTCTACTTGTAATTGCATCATTAATAGTTTCTTTTTTAAATCAAACTGGTATATTTGAAGGTTTTCTTACAATCTTGTTGATCTCTCCTTATAGCAGACGACGCTCCAGAAGCAAAAGTCCCTTCAGAAAAGACAAGAGCCCTGTTAGGTAGGAATTTTTACACGTTTGGGGTTGTTTTGTGTGGGGTTTTTTGTCCAGTTGAAGTTGGAAAATCAATGGTGAAATAATGCATCACTACTTCGTCTCCAGTTTATACTGACAAGTAATGCTGGCGTTCATTCAGAAAGCCCATGAGCGGAGAGCAGTGAAAATACGTTGCTCTCCCTCCCCCAATGACAGTGTTCAACCGTAAATAACGTCAACCTGCAAAACAAGTCTTGCTTTGCTTTTTGTGTTTCTCAATGATTGTGTTTCTCCATCTTTTTTCCTGTTAATTGTGATTTAAATTAGCTAACTTTTCTGCTGAATCTTACTTAATAATCTTAAATGTAGAATGGAAAAGTACTATGCAAATGCTTTTTCTTTCTTATTCAGTATGTATTGATGTTTGTAGGGAAGCCAGGTACCTTTAAAATCCAGGAGCTTATGCATTCTTAGGCTTCTCATTTAAGGGAGTTGGATTTAGACAGCTGCTAATGAGATTATTTTCTAAATTAATGCAGTTAAATTTAACCAGTCTTGCTTTGTTTTCTTAATTATTAGCAAACTCTTACTGAGAAAATTTAGCTTGACTGTAAACTCTCCCTAGCGCTCCTGTTACCTGTTCTGGATAGCATCAAAATTGCACCTCTTTTCAGTTGGGGCTTCTGTACTTAAAATGCAATTTTCCAATGATATTGTATGTTTACAGTTGAAACAGAATGTTTTGTCATGTTAAAGGAGGAGGAGGAGTAGTAGTAATAATAATTATTATTATTATTATTTATTCTCTTCAGGTTTTGACCCTGCTTTTTTTAATATGGCAGGCATTTTTTTCCCCATCAGACTTTGAAGTACTGATTATTTAAAGCTTCATGCATTGTCCAGAGATGAGTTATCTTCATTCTGATTTTTTTTTTAACCAAACTTTTGTCTTTCCAGAGAACCTATTGATAATCTTACCCCTGAAGAGAGGGATGCTCGAACAGTATTCTGCATGCAGCTGGCTGCAAGAATTCGACCAAGAGACCTGGAAGAATTTTTTTCTACAGTAGGAAAGGTAATTAATAGGGAGGTTAAAATGAGTCTGAATACTTCCTCAAGCTGCCCTAGTACAGGATTGATAGTCTGCGGAATTGTAAGCAAGTGGCTTTCTGGAGCTTCCTATACAGGTGAAAGGGGGGATGAATGACGACCAACTACTTCTTAAACGCTCTGAACATGAAAACATTATTTGTCAGGAGCTCATTGTTCAGCCTGTGATGCGATGCATACATAACATCGCAACGCAGTTCTGATTCGGACAACTTCATTTTTCAGAAGTTTCAGTCTTTTGCATATAGGTCTACCAGTTACAGTGAAATCTAAAAATTAGTTTAACTTTTAATTTTGAAAAACGGTATTTGTTCCATGAGCTCTAAGGTTCTGGCTTAAAGCATCACAGTGCTGAAAATATTCTATTGCCGCTGTTCCTGTAGCATACTACGTTGGACCCTGAGTGGCAGCTTTTAATGCTAGCTTGCCTCTGGGATATGTTTGTTAACATAGCTTTATGCTACTCTAGATTTGCAGCGTAATTACAAAGCCACTGGCTTGGCGAGTAATCGTCCGGTTATTAATATCCTCCTGAGAAATGGGCTGCATTATTTTCGTCCTTTGTCTCTAACAGCTTTTCTATGCTTGCCTTTCAGGTTCGTGATGTGCGAATGATTTCGGATAGAAATTCCAGGCGTTCAAAGGGAATTGCTTATGTAGAATTTGTTGACGTTAGTTCAGTGCCTCTGGCAATAGGACTAACTGGACAGAGAGTCTTGGGTGTACCAATCATAGTACAAGCATCACAGGTAAGAAGTTGCAAACCTCATTTTTATTCGTGTTGAGTGGTGTCTCTCTTACCTTGCTGGAAAACTTACTGTTTGAAAATCTGGTTACCATTTAACATTTGGAAAACCTTAACAAGAATGATTATTTAAGCTAATTAGAAATTAACCCTTGTTTCCCATAGTTGATGGGCAAATTAAAGCAATTCAAAGTGATACAAATGCGTTTTGAAAATACAAGCGTTAAGAAAGTAGTAGTAATGAAACTGTGATAGTGTTACAGAATTATAGTATATATTATGTATGCTGTCCGGTGTATGGAAAAAGTAACATGTTAATTTACTAGATACAAGACGTAATTCTGCATGAAGTTACTCAGTTTGAAGGCTTTGGGAAGCTGTGTTTCTATACTTGGTCATGTTCTCGTATTTCATAGATTTTATGTTGAAGTCCAATGGATAGCGTGCAGATGATGAAACAGCTTGTATTTTTTGGCGAATCTGCTCGTTTTAATCTGGTAGATGTATACTGCTTATGTTAGGGTTTTTTATTAAATTCTTACAGAAGGGGAGTTTTTCTTTTTTTCCTAGGCAGAGAAAAACAGAGCAGCAGCAATGGCAAATAATCTGCAGAAAGGCAGTGCTGGTCCTATGAGGCTCTATGTGGGATCGTTACACTTCAACATAACTGAAGATATGCTTCGGGGGATTTTTGAGCCATTTGGCAGGGTAAGTTTTTTAATTCGGTGTGTAGTGTTACGGTCGTTTGGCTGAAAAACTTACATTAGTTGTAGAGCACTCACAGCTTCTGGAAATAATTTAGCTTCACACCTGCAAAACTTTTGTTTCTTTTTCTCACTCTTCTGTGCCTGTACATCCACGAGGCTTTAGATACGTAGTTAGAATTGGAGAACAAATGAGAACCTTGATTTGTTATACTGTCCAGTGATTTTTGAATGGCAGGTCTTATGTGGGTGCCTAAAATTATAAAACAAAAAAAAAAAGACCAAAAATTCTTACCTTAGATCCTGCTATTGCACCTTGTAAATACTCCCTCCCCCCTCCCCCCCCCCCCCCCCCCAATTGTGAATGTGTTAAAGTACAAAGCACAGAATCAGCTCTGAGTTCTGTTCACTGTGAATGTGGTAGTTTCATCTGTTTGTGGGGATTTTTGCTTAAGTTTTAGCTCGTTAGTACCATGAACTATACTACCATGAGCTAGCGGTGTGTCCGGTACAGCTCTGATACAGGCCCCTTTTCACTCCTGATCGTTATGCCCCAGTTTGCAGCATGGTAGTATTTTTTTTTTTTGTAGAAAGTGTTTTGGAAGTGACCAGATCAAATCTGGTTTCTGGCGGAGTCGTAATAAATGTTAGCCCTACTGTGTGAACTAAGGTATCACAGGGAAAAAGTAATATACTTAATATGCTGCTTAATGGAGAAAAAACTTAAAAAACTTGTTATACTATCTTTGGACATTAACCTGCCTCCTACATACTGTAACAGTGCTTTTCAGATGCTTTATTCAGATTCAGTACGTGTATCCCTTTAATTCTGTTGTGCAAAAGCCTGGAAAATTGCAGCAATTTATTAAATTTTAATCCACACAGCTGGTTTTGTTTTGTTTTCTCTCAAGATCTAGGAGTAGGATTGATGTAGTTCAGGAGGCTTACATGTAGAGCTGCGAAGGTTTTTCCTTCTGATTCCATATACTCCAGTCTTAAACTCAGTTCTTCCTCTTACTTCTGTGTTGCTGACACTATTTTATGGGTCATAGATGCCAGTAATTATTTAAAATACGCATCTTTAAAGGCCCTGGTCAAAGTCATGCAAACTACTTTTCTTACTCTGTAAAATGGAGTTTCTCAGCATATGAGATGCTGTGACTGTAGCGTTTCAGTTTGGATTTGATGATGTCTGCATGCTCATTGTCTGCTAGAATGTCGCATCAGGACCAAGCCTCTGCCTGTAGCTGGACTCAAAAGTATAAATTGTAGATCACCATTATGTTTACTTGCTTCTGTTTTAGTATCAAAGTACGCATGTAGCTGCAGGTACACTAGTATTGAGTTGAGGAAGGAATGAGGAACCAATTGAAAAAGAAATAAAAGTGGTTGCACGTTCATGTATTTATATTTGGCAGGACTGTATTCTGGTTTTGTTTTGATATCTTGTGGTTTATTCCAAAATGTCTAATCAATAGCTGTATTCTTATTTTTAGATTGAAAGCATTCAGCTGATGATGGATAGTGAAACTGGACGCTCAAAAGGATATGGATTTATTACGGTATGACTGCAGTTGCCAGAGTACTTAGACAATTTCTGATTGTAACCTTCCCGTGTAGTAGTACAGCTTACTTGGCAATCTTAAGTCTAGAAATGTCATGTTGCAGGATGTGCCACAATGGCCTTTTTCTTTGTTTCTGCCACTTCTCTGTGGGTATGGTGGCTGAACAGCGCCCGTGTTTAGAATGGAACAGTATACTTTGTGGTCAGTACCTGGTAAAGCAGCGCTGTGTTCTGCAGGCAAAGATACTAGCACAGAGTGGAATGTTCATGATGCTGTGAAAGTGATTGAATTTGAGCTTTTTAGGGAACATAAAATTTTAGAGGTTAAAACCTTCACTTGAAAACATGTTTCCTTTTTACCCTCAGATACATAACTGTGTGAACTTGGGTTTCTTGACCGACCTGGCAATCTGTCATGGGGGGAAAAAAAACTTCTTGGCTGGGGCCTGTGGCACTTAGAAACAAAGGAAACCAAACTAACTATATAGCTAATATTTGATGGTTCTAACACTGACAAAATATTTATATATTTAATTTGATGTTACACAGCATAAAGCAGAACATCTATTAGTAAATGCGAGGCGGTTACAGGGTTACAAAGGAAGTGACTGTCATTCTTGGGAAGTGTTGAAAGAGAACCAAAGCCATGACTTCCGTTGATCTGAAATATCTAGATGCTCTAGTTTCAACAATAATATATTGAAATACATATTTACCTATGAGAAGTATCCAGGCTCGTGTGCATTCAGTTTAAATGGAAAATACAGACCACATTTAAGTTAGCTTGTAGCTACTGTTATCTTAAATTTAGTGTTTCTCATGTTTATGTAACTGGATATTACGTATAGTAAAAGCGTTGCTGAATCCTGTAGGCAGTAGTACTGAATTTGTATTTTCCTAATCTACAGTTCTCAGACTCTGAGTGTGCCAAAAAGGCGTTGGAACAACTCAATGGATTTGAGCTGGCTGGTAGGCCAATGAAGGTGGGACATGTAACTGAGCGCACTGATGCTTCCAGTGCTAGCTCGTTTTTGGACAGTGATGAGTTGGAACGGACTGGAATTGACTTGGGAACAACTGGTCGCCTTCAGTTGATGGCAAGACTTGCAGAAGGTATGTGTGATGGTTAATAGGAAATGTGCAAAAATACAGAAGTTCACAGAATTTGAATTGATACGCTCCACAGAATATTATGCTAAATGCATGGAGTGGTATTCTTAAGCTTTGGACACCAGTACGGTTTCTGATACTTTTGTTACTGTGAAAAGTGCTTGCTACAAGGTACGTTAATATTCTGTTTTAGGTACTGGTTTGCAGATTCCCCCAGCTGCACAGCAGGCTCTTCAGATGAGTGGATCTTTGGCATTTGGAGCTGTGGCAGGTAAGAAACGATAACCTATTTATTTTTCAAAAATAATTTATGCTTTATAATTTTGAGAAGAGGTACTTATCTACATTTCGTGATCTTTTAAAATGAGAACAAAGGGATTGCAGCATGTTTTACAAACTGTAAAACTTTGCAAACCCATGAGCAAATAGTGACAGTATATGACAGCTTTGATGGGCGTGGTTCACTTTGTATTTTTTTTTTTTTTTTGCAAATTTGTTGTAGTTCACTTAATTCATGCTAAGCCTTCGTCTTTACTATTCCCGGTACTAATGGGGACTTGCATGTTCTACTGCCGTGTCAATGTTGGCTGTTAAAATGACAGGCTCATAACTAGAAGGGGATTGAGCCTTCCGAAAAAAACTGCCAAGAAGGTTGTTAGGACTTTATGGGGGACGTGGCAGCTAAGACTGTGGTAATGTTAGGTTTATACAGTGTATGTCCTGGTGAAGGAGGACACGTGGGGGAATTTGTGCGTTGCTTGGAATTGGCTATAGTTCGTGTGTTCTGCAAGTGGGTATGCTGGAAGTGTTACTGAGACTGCATTTTGTTGTGAGAGGGAATGAGGCTGAGGATACAATTGCTGCTGCTAGTTCATAGCTGGCCTAAACAACAAACTGTTCAAGAGGGCTTCAGAACTAGAGCAATGAGTAACCTCCTGCAGGAGATCAGGAATTTACAGAGTGGAATTTCTTCATGTTATTTTTTCTTAATACAAGAACAAAGGGCATGAAACTGTCATAGTAGTAGAAAAGACTCGAATGTCGCAAATAACTAGATGTTGGAATGTGTGAGAAGTGTCAGGAAAACAACAAAGAATAGGTGGCATTGTTTTGTTTCCCAGCAGGGTTTGGGACAGAAGTGATTCAGACTTAAAATACACCTGAATCATGTTACTGAAGTTGAGGTGCGGCTCTGAAAAGAGCATACACATGAAACAGGGGACAGTTGCTAGAAGAATATAATAGGGTCTGTCTATAGATATACACTTGTAAGGAAAAGGAACTTGCTAGTGAAAGAAGAATGTGGGTTGTGGAATAAGGTGTTTTTTCCTCAATATGAGAAGAAAAAGATAAAAAAGATACAGTGGTAAGGAAAAAGCCTCTGTAGTCCAGAAAGAGAAGGAAAGGCAAACAACAATAAAATTAGATCACCTTTAACGTAGGTGATAAAGTGGTATGACAGCTTGCTTGGAAACAGGTGTAGTCAATGAGAAATGAGAGAAATATATTTGAAAAAAACCCAACCCTTTCCCACCCCTGTATTTGAAACAGACAAGCCAAAGAAATCCAAATTGCACAAATCAGGAATATGGCAAAAAATGTTTGATACAGCTGAACAGGATAGCATGGAATCAGTATGAGGAAACATGTCTGTGGAGGAATAAATGATAAGGCTGAATACAGGTTTTTGAAGAATGTGCATGTTTAGTAACTGTAGAAATAGAAGTGGTAGGAATAGCATTGTTTATTCCGCTTGTGTTGTACAAAGGAATAATGCAGACGTGTGCAACTTAAGTAACTTTGGAAAAAGATAAAGCTTTTTACTACCATAGTCATGAGCTATCCCCAAAGTGAGATTTGGTTATGGATTAAAGGTCTCTTTACTCTTGCTAGAGAAAATTACTACCAGGAATTATGTCATTATGGGAGACTTTAACTTCCCTGATACAGATTGGAGAAGAATTGCTAGTAATAATGGTGGGGCCCAGATATTCCTGGATGTGATATCCGACAAATTTCTTCATCAAACACTCACTGAGTCATGAAGAGGGGATGCTATTTTAAACTCAATTTGGTAAGTAATGAAGATGTTATGGATGAGAATAGAAATGACCATTGACTTGAGGGATCATGAGTTGCTCAAGTTTAAATGGAAGGATAAAACAGGTCTGTAACTAAGGCTTCTGATTTCAAAAGTGGTGGTTGAAGAAATAAGGCAATAAAGTCATCGGGTCTAAGCAGCTTGGGTGTTCGAACAGGCAGGATGTAAAAAGTTCTTCAGTTCCGATGGCTAATGCTATATTGGATCTGTATTGCACAGAAAGAAGGAACAGTCCTGTTAAAAACAGGCTCTGCGCTGAACTGGGTGATTAACGGCCTCAAAAGAAGTAAGGAATAAGCACAGAGCCTGTGAAGAATAAAAAAAGGACTGATGATAAAACAACACTTCCAGTTTGAGAAATAGGTAAAATGAGAATTACCTGCCAATGGTAAGATTGAGTTAGACCTTGTAAAAGACAAGAAAGCATAGGTGAAGATTTACCAACTCCTGAAGGGAATGAAAAGGAATCGGGGCTGAGGTTGAATGAAAAAATACTCCCAAGATGTCTCAAAAGGAAGAACAACGTGATCAGGCTGGTTTACAGTCCTGTTTCTCTGACTTCACTTCTCTCCTTTGGAAGTCATACTGAAGGGTAAACTGGAGAATATTATTAAATAGCATACTTTCGGAGAAGCAGCATTTAAAGACTAATGACTTGTGATAAAACTGACTTTCCTGGACAGAGGAGCAGTAGTAGAAGTCTTCTCTCTGAACTTTTGACTTGTGTCGTTTGAAAGTTATTAAACTCAAGAAGTGGGTAGTACAAGATGGGTAAAGAAGCTGGCTCAAAGAAAGAGGTATTTCTTCTCAGGTGAAAGCTGGAAAGGTTAGAGGCTGTTGTTGAAGCTGTTGTTCAGGTGTTGGGCTGATCTTGTTTAATATTTTCATGAATAACAATGGACAAGAGTAGGAGTGAGGTGCTGTCAATAAGGGACTCTTGGGGTGTTATAATTGTTCACCTGGTCAGGATTGAAACAAATTCTAGTTAGCCTGGGAGTTTAGCAGTGAAAGGTGGCCAAAGGAGAAAAATATGTAAATGCTCCAGTTTATCCACGACTAAATATGACCTGTCAGTGCGATGCATTTCGGAAAGGGCAGCTGTGTTCCTAGAGGTAGGATACTTGAGCATCCGAGATGCTGCATACACGTTCGTGAACAGTTCTGGTTACCCATGTTCAAAATGGGTTGAATCAAACTAAAATAGGGAAGCTAAAGAATTAGTTTTATGGGAAACCTGAGAACTTACATGTTATTCCTATGGAGAAGATTCCATCAGGAAAAAGAATTGAAGCAAAGCAGTTCTAGTTGTGTACTTTCTGGTAAATCCTGTCTGAAAATCTGAAACTTAAAATATGCATGAGGCTACAGAACATTGTTCTAATGCTTTGTGGGACAAAACATTCCTTACTTTTGGGAACGAACTCTCTGTTTATGCAAAAGATTGAGATCGTATGCTGCAATAGAGGGAGAAATAGGTGTTACCATCCAGGAGCTTTTCTGTTGCAAGTAATTAGAAAACTGGGGAATACTTGGCAGGCTTTTGTTTATTTAGTTAGCTGTGTTTCAAAATAAACATGGAACTTCATTCTGGTTTGAGACACAAAATGCGTTGATATTATATATTAACTATAATAATTATGTATAATTAATATATAGTAATATATTGCATATTATTATAATTATTATATATTTATTTCTGTTTTCTCTTAGTCATGCTAAACTTGCTACTCCTGCAGATGATATATACAGAACATACCGAAAAAGTTACTTTGATCTTAACTTGACAGATGTATTAATTTTAGTTTCCACGTACTATTTAAAACTGCATGTAGGGAAGAAAGAGTTGGCACTGAGGAGTGACAATAAATTTCTGAGTGAATTTCGAAGTGAGAGGAGAGGACCATCCTTCAATTAGGAGCAACAAGAAAATTCAGTTGGTTGATGAAAGATTGGATGGACAGAGGGGTTATGTTTCAGAGGTGGTATATAATTAGCCTGTGAAACTTGTTGCCACAAGATAACCGTTAGCTGATCTTTGTATGTTTAGAAGAGATGTGACTCTTGGTCCCAGACAGAATTTGAACTGGAGATCTGTGTTTGCCACGTGCGCAGGTGGCCAGGAGCATTTGGCTGCAGAGCCCTGTGTGTGAGTTCAGCTGTGTGCAATTGTGTCAGAATTGCAGAGGGAGAAGTCTCTGTCCTCATGTAACTAGAGTGACTTAGGAGATTTGGGGGTTTATTATTTTTTTTAAACACATCTCTTTACAAAATGTTTGGGTAGTGATTAACTAGGTATTTAGTTACAGATTTGGCCAAACCCATATGGTTTCGTCAGAGAGTACAGGCTGAGACAGTCTTCCCCATGATGATGCTTCCCGCTCTATGGAGTTGGGGATTTCCTTGTGTTCAGGTGCAGGTAGAAAACAAGCTACACGTGGCCAGTTCTTGTTACAGCTCAACCTTCAGAGCTTGCTCCTTCCATCTCTTATTTTTCAATATGGTTCCCAGTATGTGTTCTTCTATGGAAGTCACTTGAGGAGTACTTGTCTTTGGGGTTCTCAATGCCTAATACTTGGAGCAAAAAAAAAAAAAAAAATCACTCCTGTTGGTCCCCCGGTGTTGTGGAGGAGATTTTATTAGAAAGGGGGAAAAGTATGTTAATACCTGATAACAGCAGGTATTTCCAAGTAAGTTTGGAAGCTTGCTTGGGGTCCCTCACTTCACTGCTTTCTAAACAAGTGAATGATGGTGGTGGTTAACTTCAGTGTTAGGACTCCCTGTATTTGTGTGAATTAAATTGGAACATAAATGAAGAGGCCTATACTTACATTTTGTGTCTTCTGAAGTTTTCTGTTGGTTTAAAGATGTTGAGCTTTGGAGTCATATACTTGGAAATGGTTAGAAAGTCTGCATTTGTCTGTTCCATTACTTCAAATTGGGAGAGACGTACGTTATTAAACAAGTAATTAGTGTTTTCTTGGCAAATTAAAATGTTCTGAACACTTGAAAATGTTTTGAATTTGAAAAATACCAGAGTAACTTGTCATTATGACACTTATATGAAAAGATAACAGGTAAAATATCACCTTACTCTCCTTGAAATTGAATTCGATAACTGCTTTCAGAATGCCACGTTTGGGTAACTGTGCTTAAATGCTTTCTGTTAGTAAAGATGCCAAACTTGTAATGCCTGCAAGAATTGCTGTTGTTATTTTCTCATGGAACAAAATACATCTTTCAAAGAGTTCAAGCACAGCAAAGGCCAGGTGGAAACGATATGTTGATGTAAAGGACAGGGTCGTGTCTTTCCTTTTAAGCTATTGTTTCTCTTTGAAATATGCTTTCCTTTGTGGTCATGGAATCTCTGTGATGTACAGAATATTCCAGCTGAGAAGGTGAAATTAGTGAAGCTACGCACAAATAGAGGGGAACAGTGGGAGCGGGTTGAGGTACTCTTAAAAACAAGCTCTTAAGCACTAAAATGCAAGCTAAACAGCCTGGCGGGCAGGTAGTGATACAGTAATGCTAGCAAGCGTACTAATTAACTTCTATATATTTTTCTTTAGATTTGCAAACGAGACTATCTCAGCAGAATGAAGGTAAACCAGCATTTGATACAACTTGTCACCAGTAGGTTTCGTTGCAGATGTCCATAAGTGAAGTGCTTCTGGTGTAGAGTTTGCCAGCGGCCTGAGAAATTACATTGTATTTAGTGTCTGTAGGAATCACGCTATGTATTGATTATTATTGACTGAAAATAACAAAATGTATGTTAAGCACTTTGCCTTTTCTTTGTAGCGTTTCCTCGGCATTGGTAACGTTCCCTAGCCATACGTCAGTCCTAGGAAACGTGTGGGTTCGTGGTTTTGCACGTGGGTTTAGGTGTGCGTGGGTGTGGGGTTTTTTTCCTGCCTTAGAGGTAGGGACTAGAAGGGTCATTTCCGGGGACAGTAATTTGGGATTACTGTCCCTGGATTAGTCATAGTTTTATTCTGACTGCGTAACCTCTGAATGTCTGCATACGTAGAGAGAAGGCGGCTGTTACTTCAGCTGAATTAACAGAAGCGTACAGCCTAGGGAAAGGGCCCATAGGACAGTGCTTGTCTTTAATAAGATACGCTGTGCTGATGAGCATCAGTAAATGACAAGTAATAATTTCATAGTTACTGGGAAACAGTATAGATCTATTCTACAGTTAAAATATTTGAGTTGTCAAATTTATTTCCTACGTTATGCTTTTCCAAGGGACAAAAGTACAGATACATTTTTTGGAAGGATAATTCAGCATACTTAAAGTACATTTTGAGAATTCTCAAAGACGTCTGTCACTTCCTGTGAAGTCAGATGGGGTGGTGCCGCTCCGTCCGGAGCTGCTGCTTGGCTTCTGCGAGGAGGAAAAAAATTCAAGGTGCTGCTGGCATACAACTCAGACAGAATTTTTAGACGCATGTGAAGGTGCACGTATCTGTGTTTAAATGTTCCGATTGAAAGGCTGACAAAAGCAGTGTACAAGGATATCTCCTCGCTTTTCAGCTTCAACTGTAATTCATCTGTGCCATTTTCTATATTGATCCATTTAACATTTCTCTGTCACAGATAGTGTCTAGTTACAAGTTTGGCGTTCCTGTCTTCAGTTTTCTGCTGAGTTAGAACTGCTGCTGTTATTGATGAATTTTGGGATTTTAAAGAATAGATAGAAAATAGTAATTTAAATTGGAGGCATGCATAGCGGGTTCTTAGATTTGTTACTGTTTTTTTTTTTCCATTACAACAGTTCTGGCTGCAGCTGCTTCTGTACAACCACTTGCAACACAGTGCTTCCAGCTTTCCAACATGTTTAATCCTCAGACGTAAGTGATTTATCGTTATCTGTTTCTGTTTGGCATTTGTTGGTGACTTCAACATCTAAGAAAGGAATCAGTATGTTGCAGAGGTTTTTTTTGATGGGTTTCGGGATGGATTTTGTCTGAGTGATAACAGTTCCATCTCTGTCCTGTTCTTCCTCCACCCCCTACAGTGAAGAAGAAGCTGGCTGGGATACTGAAATTAAAGATGATGTGATTGAAGAATGTAACAAACATGGAGGAGTTATCCACATCTACGTAGACAAAAACTCAGCTCAGGTATGCCTGGTTCCAATGAGACGCTGAATTTTTCCTAAACTGAACCTAAATTTCTTGAAGTTACTTTGCAGTTTTTGCAGAATGTATGTGGTTCCCTCCTGTTCTCAGTCATTGCGTGTGACTCCAGTGCGGGTATGAGAGCAGTTCTGTGGTGCTGCAGTCTGCTCTCACGGATTTCCACAGCCGAAGTTACTGTGGAAATACAGGCTGAGGAGTAGTGACCTCTTTAATTCTGGCATTTGGCTTTTCTGTCAAGCTGTGCATTTCCCAAAAGCCAGGGACTTCTGGTTTCCTCCGTTTCTAGAGAATACGGGCTTTAGCACAAAGGACACCCTGCTCCAGCAGACTCGAGATGTGCAGTGAAATGTGTGCCTGATCCATGCTTGGAAACGCTTGTGTTCACTAGTGATGTTAAAGTCTTGCAGTGGGAGGAGGAGCGCGTAGAGCTGTAACAGGGAGGAGAAAAAGGGCTACTGATGCAGACTTAACGAGAGGTTAGTGCCTGTTCGAGGGGCTCAGCCTGAATGTTAAAAAGGCTAATACGTGTTTCTTCTACGTTAGCTTTGTTTACGCGATCCCCAGACTGGTTATCTCTTCCCCTGTATTGTAGCTCTTGGAATATAAACTGCGGAAGGTCTGCAAAGATAAGGTGGCCTTCTTGAACCCCTTTTATATAGAATTCACAGCCCAAATAAAGTGCGGTTCTCAAACGCTCTCATAGTCGGATTAATTTCTAAGCATCAGCCCCTGGAAGGGTCCTGGTGTGTTCCATTCCATCGCAAATAGTGCACTGCCGTTCGTGTCAGTATTGCCTAGATGGGATTGTTCTGCCCTGGTAATGCACTTGCAAACCTTTCTTATCACTGTGCTGCTTCTACAGAAGACTCTTGTCACCTGAAACCCTTTCGCATGGATTACTGAGACGTTAGATTAGCGATGAACTGCAGTCTAGTACATAAACAACACACCATTTTGTCATCTTCAGCATCGCTGCTGTGTTGGACTACTGGAAGGTAGAAACCTTTCCCACAGTATATTATGCTATTACTATTGTAGAGAAAACAGTGTCCTTCAACAGATGGATAAAAACCACCACCACCACCAACAAAAAAACCCCAACACAGACCCCCAAAAAACCACCACTGCCACCTCCAAACCCCAAAAAATGCAACAGCCCTCAACATACCTCATGTAGAGTCCGAGGATATAGAGCTGCAAATCTGGTTCACTTTAGCAAGTGGATTTAAAAGAAAAAGACCTACAGCTACTGTATCACGCGTTAGCTGTCGGTTACATGAAATCCACTTTGTCACGGTAGCACAGCGATGACCCAGGTACAAAATACCCACTGATACTTAAAAATCCTGCATTTGACCCTAAGTTCCCACTGTGCTGTTCTGTTTTGCAGGCTTAGATTCTGGTCACGTTATCTTCTGAGTGGTTTCATCCCCTGTCTTTGTAGGGCTTTTTCCCAGAGAGCCAGACCTCCCAGGCTACGGGCTGTCGGCAGTCAGCCGTGAAGATGGGATTTGTTGTGGGTGAAAAGTCCCAACTGAACGCATGGTCTCGTGTACCGCAGCAGGCCGCACTGTGATGCGTTAAGGAAAACCAAAGCCTTACGTGGCTGTATCTCATTTCAGGACAAGCAGCTTGGGTGCCTGTGCCGGGGCAGGCTGGGAACAGAACTGTGTGTGTTAATTGCTCAGTGCTGTGACCTTCAGCCCCTGACTTCAAGTCTCCCCCTGAGGAATGAGCCAAATCACAGTGGGAAGAGTCAGTAGAGGCTGGCAAAGGCTGCTAAAGGGAAGGCTGGGTTCTGCTTCCTAATATGTTCTTTGCCTGTGCAACCTCTTTCTGCTAGAATCTGATCTGGTTCGAGAATTACTGGTGGTATTCTATTTTTAAGCAGGCAGCCAGAAAAATGCATAGACGTCACTGTGGGTGTCCGTATGTCTTGCAGCGGTTGAATGTGAACGTTGCAGTACTCTAGATTAGGCTGGTTTAGTGCTTAATTTGCAGGTAGAAAACTGGAGGTATCTCCAGCAAAGTTAAAGACTAGTCTGTCATTCATGCTAGAGATCATCTTGGGCTCTTCCTGCCCTCCCGTGGTGGGGTTTTCCCCTTCTCAGTCCTTGCTCAAGTGAAGACAGACACAGACAATTGCTGAAGTTCACGTAGGAGAATTTTCATGGTACCAGTCATCTGAAAGTGCTGGACGTCCTTCCTGCCCCTGGCGATGGGGATGCTTCATCCCTTTGGACAGCAGACTGCCCTGGCGTACCTAGTTCAGCATTTGTGGTTAAAGTTGGTGATTTGCCGACGTTGATGGGGTAGCCTGCAGCAGGCGCGGCTGAACTCCCTGCGCCGTTGTCTCACGTGAGCTTTGTCATTGGGAGCCATTAGGTAACTAATTTGAAGGGTTATCACGAGCAAGTAAGAAATCTGTTACTTGTTGATTTCAAATCAAGCTCACATTTGGTCTGTTTTGCAGAATCCTATTTAGAAAAGTTTCGTGCTAAGATATAACTGTGACAGTACGGTCATGCACGTCAGTAAAAAGCTGTCCACTGCGTTTCTCTCGTGCTCGTTCTGCGTTACCGGTTGGTACCAGCAGGAACACAGCGAGGCAGGTTTGCCTCAGTCCCGGCCGCGCCGAGGAGCTGTCTTGTGACGATGGACGTTTCTCAGGCTTCTCACGGACTGTAACGCTTGTGTATTACAGGGCAACGTGTACGTCAAATGTCCTTCAATTGCTGCTGCCATTGCAGCTGTAAATGCGTTGCACGGGCGGTGGTTCGCAGGTGAGTGGATTTTGTGTGGAGACCTGCATTTATTCATAAATTGCAGAAATGACCAAGTACTGATTTTATTTTTTTTTTCTAAATCTTCTGATTAGGTAAAATGATTACAGCAGCGTATGTACCTCTTCCAACATACCATAGCCTTTTCCCAGATTCTATGACTGCAACCCAGCTACTGGTTCCTGTTCGACGATGAAGATGGATTTAGTCAGTTTTGTACATAGTTATTTTTTGGAGGAAGATTGAGTTATCTTTTATTTAGATAAAACTAAAGGAAAGGACTTAATGTCATTTTGTGTACACTTCCTGCTACCTTTAAAAATAAAATGAAGTAAGCAGAAATGCAGTGTGTTCATTCTCCCTAACTAGCATTTCCACTGTATACAAAGCTGTTGACTTCTTGTTCTGCCTTGTAATTCTTGTACATTTACTAAGGTGATCTGTAGGAACTGAGAAGTAGCTCATAGAAAACAAGTTCTCTGTAAAAGGCAGATGGGACATAAAGACATTTTTAATGTTTCACGAGCCTTTCTTTTAATGCAGCGATTGCATCTTACATTTCACTAAATGTAGGTGATCTGCGAAAGGTTGAGATCAGAGATAGACTTTATGAAGGGACATATTTAGTGTTTTGTATAAATGGAAAACTCAACAGGCTACTGAAAGATGACTAGACGGCCACTCAGCTTGCTTTGTGCTGAATAATTGGTAAGAATAGAAAGATTGAAGGGTTTTATTTCTTGATGGTAACTTTTGATTAATGTATCTGTAAAAGTTTCTTTGTAAATACTGTGTGAGGTGTGTCTAAGTTTCCAAACAAAACGATCTCTGCATTTCCGGATAGGTTTCTATGTACGCAGTGTGGCACAGTTGAAGGATTTCAGCCGAGTCTGAAAATCGGGAGGAAATACAGAAACGTGTTTTGTTCTGGTTGCATATAATCTTTGCTCTTTTTAAGCTCTGTGAGCTCTGAAATATATTTTTGGGTTACTTCAGTGTGTTTGACAAGACAGCTTGATATTTCTATCAAAGACTTTCATATTGCAACAATCTTTGTAAGAACCACTCAAATAAAATTCTCTTAAAAAGGCCTTCATGAATCTTTATTTCTCTGCTCTCCTGCTGTGGGCGAAGCAGTCTGTGTTGGACGGGGGGTGGGCGATGGCGGCTTTGGAGTGGTGGATGTTAGGAACGGGGCTCCTCCAGGAGAAAACGCGGGCGCTGGTTCCTGCTGCTTTGACCCCTCGGTGTTCTGCAGCCGGGGTTGCTGTACGGGCCCGGGCAGGGGGCAGCTCTTGTCCTTTCTCAGGCCTGCAGCAGATTCATTCCGGAGATGACATCCCCCCTGCCCGCCTCCGCCCCCATTTGCTCACAAAGGGTTGTAAATTGTGGGGATGTGGCAGTGATTTATGTTGGCTTTTAGGCTGGTTTCTGTGGGGAAGCCTGCCCAAGTTGACGGCCATTCGCACCCCTTTCCCGTCATTTTTAACCGCTGGCTAGTAAAAGCTGTGTTTGACTGAAGTTCCACCCCGGGGGGGTGACAGTGGGCTGGGCAGGGGTGCTGCCCGTGCTCTGGGACAGGAGGTGGTGATGGCCTGGCCTCCGATGCCGCTGTTGAGGGTGCGTGCAGCTCCGGCTGCAGCGTTGCAAGAGGCTGTCCAGCAATCCGGGAAGGCATGGACTGGGCAACGAGGTCGTGCAAGGGCAAATGTGGGGAGGAGCTAGGAATAGCCTACTGGAGAGTGTCCTGGGAGTACACGCCACAGCTGGAGAAAGCCAAGCGAAGCTGCTCTCTAGTTTTGTTTGACCTTATTTTTTTAGTTGCCAGTATTAATCCACTGGTACCAGCTGGTGTAAAACTGCAGCTGTTCCCGAGTAGCTGTGCTGCCCGACAGGGCTGTCGCCGGCGGTTTCTCTCAGGTTACTGAGCTGCGTGACAGCAGAGAGCAGGCTTCTAGTGGCAGATTCATGTTTCTCCTTTAAAAGCTGGGGAAACAGCACTTTACCAGGTAAGGGCTGTATAGGCACGCGTCCGGGTGCTGCTGCGGCTACGCTGTCCTATCCTTACGCAGGAACAAAGGAGGAGCGAACATAAGCTTTGTTATAAAAGGCAAATGGGAGGCAACGGCAGCACTAAGTGTTTCCTAGTTTGGCTGTAGGCAGTACCACAGCGGGAGGCGCAGGGAGCCATCCCCTGTTCTCCCCGGGAAGCTTTGAGCACCTTGTAACGCCTGTTAAGGCAGATTGTAGGAAAAGACCATGTCTGGTAGCGCAACTCCTCCAGGGGAAGCCCCCTTCCCTGGCCAAGGGAATGAAAAAAACCACTGAGGCAGCCACAACCACTGCTCTGCCCTTCCCGTCTCCGGACCGGCGGTAAGACTGCTCCCTTCAGAAGCGGGGAGGAGGCAGCGTAGAGAACGCAGTGGCTGCAGCACAGCTCATCCTGCGGGGAGGGCTCTAGGAAAGGCATTGCTCAAGGCCTGACGGGGAAGTCACATCTCCCCCCTCTGGCGTTGAAATCACCTTTGTCACTCATCACAAAATACCATTAGCTGTCACGTGACAGGAGCAGTTTTCCATTTTCCAGCTCTAGTAGCGTGGCTGACTGTTCTGTGCTCCTCCCGGACTGCTTGCTGCGCCCGCGTGCTGCCAGGCTGGCTGGAAGAAGGGGACCCAGCTGCTACAGCTTGCCCTCAGCCGCAGGAGGACTTGCCGAAGTCCTGGGGTCCCTTGCTCTCTGTGAGGGCGTTTGCCCCAAACTACCCAGAACTCAGAAACAGGGCCAGCTTCAACCCACCTGATTTTGCAAGAGGAGAGAAGTTCGATAGTTAGATGTGAATTAGCCACAGAGACTCCCAGGCTCAGGGATGCACGAGTACAGTGGAGCGGCTCCACGTCAACACATCAGGAACGTGAGCCGCCCAAGTACCAAAGGGAGAAACATGTGTGCTGTACGTAACGCCTGTGAAAGAGGAACGGTCATGTAGTACAAAGGATTATTAATTCTCATTGTCGTGGGAGGAAAGGAGAAATTGGGTAAAGCGCATGTTTACAATCAGCAGAGCAAGGAGGGTGGTGCTTCGCCGTTTCATGAAGAGCTCTCACTTCTGGGTATCTAAAGCCTTTATTATGGTACAGAGGAGGAACGGCTGGACGGGGCACTCTGGGATAAAACCCAAGCTCCAGGTTAGCAGCGGATCCCCATACCAATAGCCATGAATGTCCCAAACGTCCCACCGCTTTGCATCATCGTTTTGCCAACGCCACCCATCAGCTCTCGTCCTCTCATGCCAATCCTGAGATAAAGAAAAAAAATACAGGAATTACGTAAGTGCTGAAGCCTGACGGGTGACAGACACGCATCAGAAAATGTCTGATACAACCAGCTGGCGGTTGCCCGAGTGCCCAAATCCAACACCTCTTCAGTCTGAATTTAAAATACCTCCTGCCTCCACAAGGAGCCGGGCTGCGGTGCCCTGTGCCTGAGCTACTGCCAACAAAACCGGAGCTTCTCTTCGGGGCACTTGAGCGACCCTCGCCCATGGCCCACGTATATGTTTTCCTGCAGCGGTACCAGCTGACTGTGCCCTCCTGACATGCCGCCGGCAGGAATGGCTTTACCTGCTGGTGCTCCAAATACCTTTAATTCGGAGAAAAAAAAAAGTTGTGTTGTCCAAGTATTTGACTTGCCAGACAATAAAAAGGGTCTGAGCTGTTGCATTACCATCCCATCTGGCCACAGTGGCAGTATTTTTAATGCCACCAACTTAAAACCATGCTGTAAACTAACTTCCTATTTCCCTCTGATGCCATATTTTTAATACGAGAGAAACTTGGAAGGCCTGGAAGTGTCCAGAGGCGTTTCTGTTCTCCAGGTCACATTTACTTGAAGTCGGACCACAGCAAAAAGAATTGTTCTTATTCAGAAAGCTCTCGTAATATTTGGCTTTTAAGCACTGCAGTGACTGTCGGGTCTAAGGAATTTCATGCACTTGATTTTTAAAACATGGAGATTTTCCCTCAAAAATGGTACGGCAGAAGTAAACGTAGCTGTTACTCAGGTATGACAGAACCACTGTTACCGCTTCTTCTAAATACACAAAATCCGTATTTTCTGCTATCATTGTACCGCTTTCAAAACTCTCCAGGATCTGCCCCATCCCTGGAGGGGTTCAAGGCCAGGTTGGAAGGGGCTTGGAGCAACCTGGGCTGGTGGGAGGTGTCCCACTGGCATGGGGGTGGCACTGGGTGGGCTTTAACGGTCCCTTCCAACTGAAGATGTTCTGTGATTCTGTGATCTGAGAGAGATCAGAAAACTTTTAAAACTCTGTCAGGTTGGACTTTGTGCCTTTTCCTCCTCACTACCAAATTCATTATTGGGCTCACTACCAAATAATTGCCTGTGTTTAATCACAGATGAAAAAAACCTCACGCAGAAAAAGTTCTGCAAAATACGGAAGAGCTTATTTCAAGTAATTCCTTTTCATGGACGATGTGTGCCAAAACCAGTCAGTGAGCAGCGCGAGAGCTCACATGGAGCTGCAAGTGCTGTTTGTTTCCGTGCTGGGGCAACGTGGAATATTGTCCTCTCTGATTCACAATGGGATTGTGCCGGTGCCAGCCACAGCTCTGCCTGCGCTCTCGCAATTAAGCCTCGGGGTCCGTATGGTAATTGGCTCTGTGCAGGGGGATGGGACACGCAGAGCAACCCCGGTGCACGTACAGGAGAGCCTGCAGAGTACCTTGGGAAGCTTTAGAGCGAGGAGGGCGCTGCACATGCATCTGCACAGACAATTCATCCAGCTCCTCCTGGAGCTGATCTCCCAAGTGAATAATGACAGGACCAGAGGAAATGGTCTGAAGCTGCGGCAGGGGAGGTTTAGATTAGATATTAGGAAGAATTACTTTACTGCAAGAGTGGTCAGGCGCTGGCACAGCCTGCCCAGGGAGGTGGTGGAGTCACCATCCCTAGAGGTGTTTAAGAAATGTCTAGATGTGGCACTTCAGGGCGTGCTCTAGCAGCAGAGACTGTAGGTTGTTTGGTTGGACTCGATGATCTCCAAGGTCCTTTCCAACCATGAAGATTCTACGACTCTATCTTCCACAGCCTCAGCTTCCCAATACAACCTCCCTTACAAGCAGCAGGAAAAGGTCTGTGAACCTGCGACCCAGAGGTGACAGCCGCCTTTCCCATTTCAGGCCGGGGCTGGCAGCAGGGTCTGGAACTGCAGCTAATTCTAAGGCACCGGGAAAGTCCCACCTACGTGGCAACACAGGGCCAGACCTGCACCTCCCTTCCCGGTCCCAGAGGAGAAGAATTTCTCTCTGGCTATCGCTCTGTCACAACCTGTCCACGGAAACCATTTCCTTGGCATACCTGAGGCAGGAAAACGTGCCGAAAAGCGCTCCTGCAGCCATGCCCACTGCAAAGCCCATCATGAAACCCATCTTTACTCTGTCAAAGCAGCTGGGCTGCGATTGCCCGTATGGGCCCACGGTCACAGGCATCTAGAAAAGAAAGCACAAAAGAAAGCACAGATTTACTGCTTTGCCTAACACACTTCCATAACCAAACTGGGCTAGAGAGCAGGCCCACACGTTTCAGTGCCTCTCATAAGCGTTGCACCAGAGGCTTTACAGGCTTCCAGACTCGTTTCTTCGCCTGCCAAGTAGGAAAAGACAGCGAGGGAATGCCAGTGCCCTGACGGCCGTCCCGCTTCGCCCTCAGCAAGCCCCTGTGAGCGCCGCTGTGTCTCAGGACCTCCCTCTGCTCTCCGGCTGCCGACCAGCAGCGCTCGGCGCCGCCTCGCAAAGCCTCCGCCGCCGGGGCCGATCTCCCGGCCTGCCACCGGCCCCGCAGGCAGAGGAGCGGCACAGCGAATCCGCCCTTCGGCGGCCGCAGGCCGAGGCGAGCTTGAGGCCGCAGATCGCCCCGGCAGTTCCCCCGGGAGGGGCGGCCGCCACCTCCCGCCCGGCCTCGCCTCACAGGTGCTTCGGCCCCGCCGCGGACCCCGGTCCCTCCGGGCGGGACGCAGGACAACCGCCGCCCCGTCCCCGCACCTCGCTCGCCCCGGCCGCGCCGCGCCCTCCGCCACTGCCTGCTTCGGCCTCCGCTTCCGGCGCACGCCGTGACGTAGCCGGAAGCGTCGTACAGCCGTCCCGCCCCACGCCGCGGCCATGCTGCTGTGGCGGCGCCTGGCGGCCTTGCGGGCGGCCCCCGCCCCCCGGCGGCTCTCGGTGGCCGCACCGGCACCGGCAGAGGGACAGGGTAAGGCGGCGGGGGGGCGCGGAGCCGGGGCGGGGGCTGGCCGGCGGAGCGCGGTCTCGCCGCTGTCGCGGGCGCCTGACGGCGTCTCGTCCTCCCCCTCCCTCCCCGCAGGGCGAAGCGGCGATGGAGGCGGCGCCCTGCGGCCGCTCTACATGGACGTCCAGGCCACCACCCCGCTGGTAAGCGCCGGGCCGGGCCGCGCGGGGGCTGCCGTCTGTCCCCGGCCTCTTCCCGCCGGCTGCCCCGGCGGCCGCTGCCCCCGCCCCGCCTCCGTGGGTCGCCCCCGAAAGAACAGGGGGAAGGGGAGAAACAAACTTCGTTTCTGTGCTCTGGAGCGCTGGCGCGTTTCCGAGTTTCAGGCTCTCCCCGCGCCCCCGGGGGCGGCCCTGGATAAAGCGGCGTCGTTGACTGTGAGCAGCGGCGACAAGGGCTGTTCCCGGCGCCGCGGGGGGCAGCGGCCGTCCCCCGACAGGCCTCCAGCTCGGGCACTCTCGCCCCCGCCGCCGCGTCTCCGGGCGCGCCCCGGGCTGCGCAGGGGCTCGGTGCCCCCCTCCGCGTTCCGCGGGTGTGCTGCAGGCTGGCGGAGCCGCCCCAGGGCTGCCCTCAGCTGCGGGGACAGGGCAGCGAGAAAATGATTTCAGCAGAGTGCTCGCCCGTGTAATTTTTTTCTGATTTTTTTTTTTTTTTTGAGACCTTATGTTTCTTCTGCTCAGAAAATCCCATTCTTCTGTGATCGTCTCGATGCAGATTGAGGTTACGTGTGAGGGCACAGAACAGAATTGCTGGAGGCTCGTGTTTGCCGGAGGCCACGTTGTATATAACATGCAGTAACCTCAAGTTTCTGAGATCTGGCCTGAGCGAAACGGACAGTGCAGCAGAAGCGCTGCTAATGCCGGGGCAGAGGGAGGGCGGGGTGCGTAGAAGGGGCAGAGGTGCTTTTCCTTCTCTGTTTCTCGAGGGACGGGTTTGTATCCCGCAGGATCCCAGAGTCCTGGACAGCATGCTCCCGTACCTGACAGCCTACTACGGCAACCCCCACTCCAGGACCCACGCCTACGGCTGGGAGAGCGAGGCCGCCATGGAGAAGGCAAGGCGGGTGAGTCTCTGGCTTGCTGCAGTCGCGGTGGTTTTCCCGCCGGCGAGGAAATTCAGTGTCAAGAGAAAATCAAAAGCAGTGATAAAAACTCTTGGAGTTAGTCAGTTCTCTGTGGGGTGGATTTAGCAGCGCTCTCTTTGCTTAACAGATTTATTGCAAGAATATTGCAAGAAAAAATAGTGAGATTAGAGCAACTGAAATGGCAGAAACCAATACTTTAGGCAAAGGTGCCTCAGGATTTTTGGTTTCCTGAGGTCACAAGCGTGATGCTGCAGTAATTGGGCTAACTTCATATTTTATCATTCTCCTAATCTTAGGTATGTGTCTTTGTCATTATTTTTTTTTAAGTAATATGTACTGGGGTTTTGTCTTTTAACTTTTATGTTCTTTTATGACAGGCTAATGCGTAATATCACTGCTGCTAATGACTATGAATTCCTTATGCTTTTTGTGTTGAAGCAGATATTTAGACTATTGTGCCTGTAGCATAACTTTGTTAGATACTAGCTGTAACTCCTTCAAAGCTCAAGGGGGTATTCTTGAAAACAATTTGCAGGTGTTTTGCTATGGTGAATTCATTGTATTTCATCTTAACAAATCAAATCTGTGTTTCTTTTCAAACAGCAAGTTGCAGATTTAATAGGAGCTGATTCAAGGGAAATTATATTTACCAGTGGTGCAACAGAATCAAATAATATGGCAATTAAGGTAAAAGGTTTATGCTGGTTATTATTTGTTATGTTAAAATTATGCTCTTAAGAACCATATGCATCTTTCAACAGTTTTAATGTTAATGTGTTGGCTTAGTTAGCAAATATTTGCATTCCTGGATTTACCCTTTGTGGTGTTCTGCTACATACATGGGGAAAATCCTGGGATGTTTTGGTGCCCAGGACATGGTTTTGAGGACAGAATATAATAGTCAATGTTTGTCTTACATGCACCAAATACAATCCTTCTGCTTGCGTAATTGAAATTTGTATCACGAAATACAATGGAGATGCTGATTACAGACTTTTTTCTGATTAAGATTAGGCAGTGTTTTAACCTTTAGTATGTGGTTATTCAGGCTTCTCATTGTATATGACTGCATTGCAAATGTTTTTTAAAAAGTATTTCTGTTAATAGTGTCTAGAACTTACATCAGTTAACATTTTCACAGACTTTTTGAAAAGTGAGATGCTTTGAAAAATGAGTACTAGTGGAAATATGTAGTGTGAATTACATGTCCGTACCTTTTAGATTCATGACTTTGGGGCAAACAGGGAAGATCCAAATGAATTATACGTGAATAGTAATTTCTTGTTTCTGATCGTTTTGTGTAAAGCTTGCTTTTTTCAGTGGTCTAACAACAAGTTTTTTTTGTTCGTGGCTTGTGCCTGACAGGGTGTTGCACGGTTCTATAAATCCAGAAAAAAGCATATCATTACTACACAAACAGAGCACAAGTGCGTGTTGGATTCTTGCCGTTCCTTGGAGGCAGAAGGTTTTCGGGTCACCTATTTACCTGTTAAAAAAAATGGGCTCATAGATTTGAAGGTATGTTGTTTACTGACAGAAAGAAAAATGAAAATAAAAGAGGTTCTTGCTTCAAATGGAAGCTCAAGAGGACCCTGTGCTCTTGACGATAAAGAGGAAAGGATGATAAATATCACAAGGTAGAATGAGAGTCACAGTCAAATCTCTGTCACAGTTGGAGAAGGATTTTCTGTTCTGTGTGGTGCTCTACGCTTTTTCTCAACCAAAACATCGATGTCTTATCCCGCTCTTCACCTGCTGCCATTCCTTCCCATGCAGGTGGAGCTCTTGCATATCCTATAGAGAGCCCAGTACATGACTAGGATCTGGCTTTGATACAGGGGTTAGTGGTGGAATTTCATGACCTGAGCTACTCAAGGCATCAGACACGCAATTACAATACTCCCTTCCAATTGCTGGCCATGAACCGACCCTTCCGGGTGTGCTGGCTGCTCTCCTGGAATTTAGAAGTCGTATATGTGTGCTTATTTCATTGTTTGTGTCCTGTTATACAGGACGGCATCGGTTTTATTTCTAGCCCCATCGTCTGGCTTGGAGAGGTGTTGTGTGCCTGTGGTGGGGTAGAGGGATCGGGCCTGCAGGTGCAGAAGCGTCAGTCGTGTTCTCTGAGAACTTTGCCGGCAGGCTTCTTTCTTCTTTGCATGACGCTTTCTTGTACGTAGTGCAGTTCCTTTATAGCCAACCTCGCTTTGCCTAGATGTGGCTCGAGCTGTTGCGTGGGTGGTGAATTCATTAAAGAAAATAGTTCAGAGGAATGTATGAGACATAGCAAAAGCCTGTACTGACTTGATTAAATAAGTCAGGTGGCACGGCGCATACCAGGGTTAGGATAGGCAGAAATGCAATTGATCACGCTCCTCTTCCTACAGGAATTTCGTGTTCGCATGGATTAGTGCCCTCGCCAGGGCTGTTTGTCAGAACCCAAGGGGTTTGCTGGTAATGCACCAGTTAGGGGGCCGATGCTGGTTAAGATCTGCTAGCAAGTTGAAGGTATGCACAGGCATCTGCTGTTAGTCACAACTTCTGTCTGTTTGCATATTTCACCAGGAGCTGGAGGCTGCCTTCCAGCCAGATACAAGTTTGGTTTCTGTAATGAGTGTGAACAATGAAATAGGAGTAAAGCAGCCAATTCATGACATTGGTAAGTACACCGTGGCTTCCAGAGGCCAGCTAATGCCACTTCTGCTTCATTTAACTTAATATTTTAATAGCCAAGCGCTGCTGATGCAAAAAATTAGGTGTAGTATAGTTAAGGAATAAATAATTCTGTCCCAAATAAAAACTTCTTTCAAACGGGAAATGAGGACAAAGTTCAGTACTTTACAGTGAGTATTTCAGCAATTATGGCCTTGTAGCACAGATCAGCTGCAGTGGTTCTAGTTTCGTTCCAAATTGTACGATGGGTGAAAAAATTGCACAGAATAACTGGACAAATTGAGTTTACATACTGTAACGTTTTTTGGAGCGCTTGTAGTGTTTAGGAGGAGAAACGTGCAGATTTTGGTGCGGGAGGGGATGGTGAGCGCCACACGTAGACACCACTTTCCCCCAGTGTTGTCATATATAGTAATGAAAAATTGGTTTGGGTGTCAGAAGGCGCCAGTGAAGAGCCAGGTTTCTGTAACAGGAGGCAGGGAGAGGGTGAGCCAGGCTCTGAGCGGGCAAATGGAGGGACAGGGACCTCAAAGCAGTTTGACAGAGTAGGTGAAGGCAGAGCTGGAGAAGCGGGGTTGTCGGAGCAGGCAGGGAGAGCGGGTGGCCCACGTAGGCAGCTCCTTGGATCCCACCCACAGTGGTTCCATGATAACGTTTCCCATGACAGTGAGAGAACACTCCCCCTGCTCCCTTCATACCCAAGATGTCCTTTTGTAGGATGTTTCAGTTTTTAGACAGCTTTTAGGCTTTAGCCTCTGCCCTGGAGTTGATACTGCATGCTTCTGGAGAGTTGTTGTTTTCCCAGGCTGTATCAGGCAACTTACCCTGTTGCACAGCTGATTTTCCTCTTGCTTAGCTGCTGTATTTTTCTTTATTATGCTCAAAGCAGTGTTTTCCCCAAGGTTCTTCAAGGTTATCTTTCTTCATTGACAAACAGTTGACCATCAGTGAGTTGCTTACAGGGCTAAGGACTCTGTTTTCCTCCTGTGCTTGTATTGTCAAGGCTGTCACTGTTGTCTCGCACTTAAACACCGGAGATACCTAGTACCAAGCTCCGGTTCCCACAGTAAGTTCTCATTACACCTTGATAACGGGTCTAATAGGCCAGGACGTGCAGAGTTAACCTAAGGCTCTGATAGCGTGAGGCTTTTGGCCTGATGTTAGCAGTAGCAATGCTGTTCTTGCTACACCACAGGCAGACAACTTCTGTGAAAGGTGATGCTGACTCGTTGCGCAAAGGAGAGGTCTGGGATGCAACTGTGCTAGGCACGGATTCTGTGGAAGATGAGTTATGAGGTTTTTTTGATGACAAAAATAAATAAACTTCAAGTTTACTGCCCATGAGCTACACGTTATTTTGTTCCTTAGTGTATTTTAGGTCTGGGTGCAAAAACACTTATTACAGGCTTCAAGTGGGAGTAATTAGCCTGTGTGAGGACTAGTGACAGTTCTGAGAACATTTTTGAAGCTGAGTGTTGCAAATCTTGGAAAATAGAGGAAATGACATAGAAATACTTGGCAAGTATAAACTTGAAAGTAAGGCTGGCTTGTACTGGGCTGGTGTTGAGACGAAAACAAATCAAGAAAAAAAAAAAATATTATTTTGTCTTGCTGTAGAGTCATTCCTGTGGGGAAACTTGGATGTCCCATGCAGCCGTTTTTACTTAAACTTGGTTGGTGTGGGTCTGGAAACAATCTGGCTTCTTAACAGCAGAAGACTTCTTAACTTCTCAACTGAAAAAATGTCCTGTAGTCTTACCTGTTGACCTCCTAAACCCGTGCCCACCTAGGCATCAGCTAGGATAACTCCTACACACAGCTTTGGACACTTTACTGTAAAAGAAACATGACAGCACCCATTTCTTCCTTTGTCACCTGAGGAACGGTCCCTGCTATGAACTGATGCTTTACGTTCATTTTTGGAATTGTAACCATTAGATGAGATCATGCGGGGATGTTTGCTCTTGTGTTTTTATTACAGGTGAGATTTGCCGCGCACGTAAGGTTTTCTTCCACACCGATGCTGCACAAGCAATCGGTAAAATTCCTGTGGATGTCAACGACATGAAAATTGATCTAATGAGCATCAGTGGCCATAAAATTTATGGTCCCAAAGGTACTGAAGTGCTTTTCTAGAGAATTGTTGTTTCCATGCCTACTTTAAGGTAACTACACAAGGTATTAAGTCAAACTTGTTTGTCATAGTGACTGTTACTTAAACTGTAGAAAACTATTCTAAGAGTGTTATTGGACTGACTTTGCAGTAATTCAGAGTCTGGAGTAAGCCAGACTTAGAGCTGCAGTAAGTGGATCTTCAGCGCTGATGGGTTGTGACGTGGCTTCACTGAAGGAAGAAACAGTATCTTATAATGGTGGCAGCATTAGGAGTGGCTTTTCGGGAGTCGTCTGCTTGGTGTAAAGCCGCATTGATGGTGAAATGGTTGAAACGAAATTACTGGGTTATAGGGCAGAGTTTAGACCCAAGCGTAACTTGCAATGAGGAGATCAGAGGGTAACTGGAAAGTTTAAATTCTTAGTGATTTTCATTGTCTTCCACTTCCAATGGCTTCTTCCCCCCAGCCCCATTGGTGCCTCTTCATTGCAGAATGGGGTTTAAAATCCAGCTATGGATTTTCTAGTTGACTCCAAATAGTATGCATGCATCCTGTTTGGGAGTTCAGCTGTTATCACTGTCACGGTCCATTTAGTTTGTGAGACTGGATGTAGAAAGACAGAAACCAGGCTTGCTGTATTCTATGCGCTATTCAGAAACAAAAGATGAAAGTATTTTTTTCAACGTGTCATCTTTTTCTGTATGAGCTCTCTTCTGAGAGGAGAGAGCTGCTTCTCTCTTCTTCTGAGAGCTGAAGACATATCTCTGGATGATGACTAAGTTTCCAACCAATAACTTTGGGCAGGTGACAGACATAAATTTTCACAACTTATTATGCCCAGAAGTTGCAACCATTCTTCCTCCGGTGACAGTCACTCGTTAGGTGTGCCAAGGCAGATGAAGACATGGAAATCCAGTTTCTAGGAGAGGAGACTAGAGAGTGAAATTAACTGGCTGTCAAAACTAGCTCATCTGATCTGTCTGTTGGAAATTGGTGCCACTGATGAGTCTCCCTAATGAGAAGAAAGGGAGAAAAGGACTCCTGGGACTGGTGCAGGCCTGGTAATCCAGGGAAAGGAGTTCTTCTAGAGTTTCCAGTTGGAACTCAGTAGGCGAACATGAGTGAATCTGCACATAAAAACTTCAGTGCAAAGGGATGAACTTCAGCTGTGCGCAGGAGTTGTGAGAAGTAAGGGGAGCGCTGACTCCTTAGGCGGCTGAAGCATACTGGGAGAAACTGAGCTTCTCGCATGGCTGAAGCTCTGGGAGCGTGAACAAAGAGGAACGTGCACGGTGGAACAAACACCATTTCCTAGAAAATACTGTGTTTCTGTATGTGTTCACTGTGGGTTTTTTCCAGTGAGGTGTCCAAATACGTGTTTGCTGTGGAAATAAGGAATGTTTCCAGACCTTGGAGTCCCTTTTAATAGTTTCAGAACTATGGGTGTATACTGAAACCGCTTTCCTTGTTTTCAAGGGGTTGGTGCTATCTATGTTCGCCGTCGCCCACGTGTCAGGCTAGAACCTCTGCAAAGCGGGGGAGGCCAGGAGAGAGGACTGCGGTCTGGGACTGTGCCCACTCCTTTAGCGGTGGGCCTGGGGGCAGCATGTGAAGTGGCACAGCAAGAGATGGAGGTATGTGGGAGAAGACATTTGTCCTGGATATATATATCCAGGACATAATAATATAACAGGAAATTATCCAGGAAATAATATAACGGAGCCAGTTAGGTCTTAGATTCCTTAGGTGTTTTTGTGTCCATGTGCCTGAATTAAATTTGATTCTCCTGGTATAACATTAAGTAAATGTTTTGAGATCTTCAAGGACGTTTTTGGGTAATTGGAAATTGATTTTCAGCTTTCTGAAGTTTTGGTTTTTTGTTTTTTTTTTTTCTTGAAGTGGTTTGGATCATGGTTTTCTATGACAGGTTTACAGTTCTAGTGAAATATGGTGTTAGGTGCTTGTACTCATCTCTCCATTCTGCGCACATGTATTTGCAGCATCTCTGGAATGGAATAAATCATGTGTATGTAATGTGTATTGGAAAAAATAAGACTTCATAGTCCATTATCACGCTTGTTCAGTGTACGTAAGTTCAAGTTTACTGCAGCTTTGCAACTAAGAACTGTATTTTTTTTTTTCTTAGCTTGGATATTTATTTGCTGGGTCTGGTGTCCAGGCCTTTGTGTGCTGCTGTGTCTATTTGTGGGCACCAATGCATTCCTTACAGATGGAATGTAAAAATCCTTTATTATCGTGCCAGTGGAATGCATGAGCCAGTTATCTGTACCCATAGGATCAAGCTTCTTCCCGGGAAGAGAGATCCGCCTTCTGAGCTGGGTGGTTATAGAAGCCTTGGTAGAGGCTGGAGAGCCTGCAGAGCCTGAATTCTGCGCCAGCCGCGGATCTGGATTCTCTTCCTCTCCTGGCAGAGCTTTGGCATTTCTAAGCCGAGTAATATTTGAGATAGCCTTGCTTTCTCCTAAAGCTTTTTCAGGCATGTAAACGAGCGTGAATTGCACGTGTGCATCTGGCCATTCCTGTGCACTGGAGCAGATACCGTACCCTGCTGCTTTTTTAGTGTAACTGATCTCAGTTTTATTCTAGAACGAGACACTGCCCACGGGCAGCTCTTGATGTGTAGGTTACATGTTGTAAAAGCTGATTTCACAGCAATTTGCGAGTCTTTGTCTTTACATACAGTTCAAAAGCACCTAGGGAAATAAGGGGCACTTACCATAATAGATGCCCTTTCTTATGTTGCAAAGTGCATCATCTTATGTATTATCTAACTTGTCTTTAAACACAAAGAACTCGGGGCTTTTATGAAAACCAATTTGGCAGCTTGTATATATAGATCTTTCTGTATGGTTTGGAATATTTTTGAAAGCTGAGCTAGCTGGGACCAAACTGGTAATTCTCTTTTTGAAAAGAGTCTCTAGAGTAGGCAGTTTGACGGTTTCTTTTTAAGTTTCAGATGTGTTCTTTCCCTAGTCTAACCAAACCCGGCTTCTTCAGCCTGCTCATGGCTGGTGACACAAAACAGTTTGAGTGAGGGCAAACTATACGTCGTTTATTATTTTGGTCTCTTTTCTGGTTTCTTTGCAAGTATGACCATAAGCGAATCTCACAACTGGCAGAACAACTGGTTACAAAAATAATGAGTGAAGTTCCGGACGTGGTTATGAATGGAGATAGAGAGCATCGCTATCCAGGTAACATTAGCAAAATCCTGAGCCCGTTAGAACTGAATGACCAAATAATGCACTTCAGCTCCACGCTGTGCAAGTACTGCCATGTGGGATAGGATTTGCCCTAGATTTTGGTTGATGGAAGTTGTTTTTTTTTTTTTCCTGTTTCATTTATTTGTATGTAGGATGCATCAATTTATCTTTTGCATATGTGGAAGGGGAAAGTCTTCTGATGGCTCTGAAGGACGTGGCTCTGTCTTCAGGAAGGTAGGTGGAATGTGTGGAAGGATAGCAGTATATTTTGGAGAGAAAATAACGTCTGCTAATGGAGGTACAATCTAAGGAGTGCCTCCTCTGCTCTGTATTTGCATATTTGCTTAATGAGTCGGCCTGGCACTCAGGTCACAACCCCATGCCGTGTTACAAGCCTGGGGCAGAGTGGCTGGAGAGCTGCCTGGCAGAAAAGGACCTGGGGGTGTTGGTCGACTGCTGGCTGAATATGAGCCAGCGGTGTGCCCAGGTGGCCAAGACGGCCAACAGCATCCTGGCCTGTATCAGGAACAGTGTGGCCAGCAGGACTAGGGACGTGATCGTCCCCCTGTACTTGGCATTCCACCTCGAGTGCTGTGTCCAGTTCTAGGCCCCTACTACAAAAAAAGCTCCTACAATTTAGGCCCAACTACTACAAAAAAAGAGCTTGAGGTGCTGGAGTGTGTCCAGGGAAGGGCAGCGGAGCTGGTGAGGGGTCTGGAGCACAAGTCTGCTGAGGAGCGGCTGAGGGAGCTGGGGGTGTTCAGCCTGGAGGAAAGGAGGCTGAGGGGAGACCTTCTTGCTCTCTACAGCTCCCTGAAAGGAGGGGGTAGCCAGGGGGGGTCAGGCTCTTGTCCCAGGTAACAGGCGATGGGACAAGAGGAAATGGCCTCAAGTTGCACCAGGGGAGGTTTAGACTGGATATTAGGAAAAAATTTTACACTGAAAGGGTTATTAAGCATTGGAACAGGCTGCCCAGGGAAGCAGTTGAGTCGCCATCCCTGGAGGTATTTAGAAGACGGGTAGACGTGGTGCTTAGAGATATGGTTTAGTGGTGGTTTTTGTCAGAGTTGGGTTGATGGTTGGGCTCGATGATCTGAAAGGTCCCTTCCAACCTGGGTGATTCTATGATTGTATTCTAAGATGGTGTTTCTTTGAAGCGGCACATTTCAAATGAAAGTCAAATGTACTCATCCACATCCTGAAAGCAAAAAAACAAAAAACAAAAAAACAAAACAAAAAAAACCACAAAAGAAACCAATCAAAACCAGAAAAAACAACCTGGAAATTCCTCCCTGCCAGCCTTGCAGACTGTTTACCTGAGATCTGAGTAGCCTTGACTTGTAATTGCTGGTGACGCTTTCATTCTGAAGGCTGCCAGCATTTGAGCAGCTTCTGTCTTTCAGCAGGTTTTCACACAAGCGGCAGATTGTAACTAGAACGTAGCGAGGCTGGACTTCACGGTTTTTTTACTCGTAATTAAATTAGCTCATAGTGCCTGTGTTTAATGCAAAAGCAGAAAGAAAATTGAATACACTTGTATGGAGCTCTCTTGACGCTACGGGAGTGATCAGTAACGTTTCTGTTACTAAGACAAACTTGCTGCTTATGATGAAGTTAATGGAGTGTGGAGATGTCCTTCTTTCCTCACCTTTGAGAACAAAGCAGTCAGCATATCTTAATTAGAAATATGTTGGCACTACGAACAGGAGGAAAAGTCTCCACATGACTGTCTCTGAAGCCGAACGCTTCTGTAATTTGAAAATCTCTTCTGAGGCTCAGTTTTGTGCAGGAGAGCCGTAAATAGCTCTCCCATTTGTGATGCGTGTTGCTGCCTGTGAAAACTTGCAACAACGTGTAAGCAGTTTCGCCTGCTGCTTCAAGGTGGAAGTTCTCTGCTGATGACTGTAACTAGATCACCGTGCTCTGGATTCCCCTGTGCGCGCTGTTTTTCATTGATTTGTTCTGCCAGACAGCAGCTTGTATGTCTTTTTTTCTTTTTTAGTGTTTCCTGTTGGCGTGCTACCTTCTCTGGTTAGTTCTGTCTTGGCTCCTTTGTCTTCTATTTTTCATGGGCTTCACTTCAGCTACCTCTTAGTCTGCATTCCTGCATCTTACTGTATTGTCTCTTCTTAATTTATGCTCCTAATTTATTACCTTCAGGCCCCTTAACGCCTGCCCCTTCCATACTTTTTCTTCAGCAGCAGAAATATCACTCTTCTTGCTTGTATTCACTGGTTCCAAAGAGGCTGGGGAAGCTGATACGGGTTCTTATAAAGAATCATAGTAACATGAAATGTCTGTCCGTGACTTGTTCTTTGTCGGAGGAGATTAGTGAAGTGTTACTTCAGCGTAGCATCTGCACGTGAGCAAAAGTTTGACATTTGCCTGCCTTCCCTTTGCCCAGTGCTTGCACATCAGCTTCTCTGGAGCCTTCCTATGTTTTGCGGGCGATCGGAACAGACGAAGACTTGGCTCACTCATCTATCAGGTGCGTGGAGTGGTCTTCCCTAATGCTTCCAAATATTTTTCTTTTCTGATGAGAGCAGGTGGTGGATTTGGTCCACCCCTCCATATGCACATTATTCTAGTCCTTAATGGTTTTCTTTTGGTTTAGATTTGGCATTGGCCGTTTCACTACAGAAGAAGAAGTGGATTATACAGTGCAGAAGTGCATACAGCATGTTAAGAGGCTGAGAGAAATGAGGTAAGCCATCTTCTTGTTGAACATAAAGACTTCTTGGGCATGATAAGAATCTGAAGAGTTGGATTTAGTTGAAAGTAATCGTTTGCTTCAAAAATCTGGTGGTGTCTCTGTATGTAAGCGAGCAGTATTGCCAGAGTGGGTAGTGGACCTGATCTTAACAGCAGTGACAAATTTTTAAGGAAACAAACCTGATGATAAGCCTTGTCCCAGACCTTGCCTTGACAAAGAATATGAGCAGGGCAAGCACACAGGGCAGTACCGAGAAGTTTCTAAGCCAGAGATGGCATTACTGTGTTTATGTATCGATAAGTTGTTTTGATTTGGTGAAACGTGGAAGACTCCTGACTAATCTGGACAGCATCAAATGAGAGGGTTCAGTCTCTAAGAGACACGAGTACTTAATGCCCAAAGTGGGAGCAGGAAGTGAGGTGGAGCCCCTGCCCTCTCAGCTCTTGTGTTTTGGGCTGAGGACACAGTTGAAGACTGATCGTCTGAAGCTCACTGACCTCCAGAAGGAGAAGACAGGTAGATAGGTGTCTCCTAATTTCTTGTGTAGATGATGAGATTGTCTGTTTGGTTATTGTTGATGTTGTCCTGTGCACTTTAGATAGCCCTCATTTGTCTCCTTTCTTTACAGCCCCCTCTGGGAAATGGTGCAGGATGGAATTGACCTCAAAAGCATTAAATGGACTCAGCACTGAGAAAACATCACTATTCATGGACTAGATGTGGATTGAAATGCATTTTCTGTACATTCCTGAACAAATTAATACAGCACTTATGGGTTTTGACACTTGCAATTTGACTGGAAAACTACCCTTTCTGATCACAAAGTCTAAGAAGCCAAAAATGAAACTAGTCTTTATCCTGGAGAAGGGCAGGACGATATAACACCCATTGCATTTATATCGATACACAGGAATTTACGCTAAAACATAGTTTATTTGGAAATGTATTTTCTAATAAGAAAATTAAATCAGAGTGTGACTCCTGGGCCAGCGGAATCCCGGTGAGAGGTTGTTGCTCCTCAGTGTAAAACTTGCCGCGTGGCTGTTCTGTTTGCTGCACAGACCTATTGCCAGGCCTCCGGCTCTTTCTGTTTGAGATGGGCATCCTGCAACAGCAGCTGCTTTTGTGCTGCTCAAATGCATTGTATTGTGGGAAATTCTCAGGAAATTCTCAGATAGGAAGAAGCTTGGCATTTCTAGAGGAAAAGGATGCCTCAGTGTCGCTACGTGCCTTCACAGTTAAGTTGTATGTGCAGTTAAGAACAATTTTTTTTTTCTGAAACAGTATTTTTGGCTCTTTTTTCCTTTGTTTTATCTTTTTTTTTTTTTGGGGTGATGCGGGTACAGACCAATGTGCATTAATCCAAAACATCCTTCTGCGTTACAGAGTTTTCGATACAATGACGATGCACTTTGCTGTCCCCTCCATTTTATTTTCCCGTGGAATTTTTTTCTAAGCAAGGAAAGAAAACTTGAATGACTGGGGAGGGGGATAGGCAGAATATGTCAGCTTCAGTTGCAGTACCACTTTAGTAGGAACGTGAGGGGTGGTGGGGAGAACAGATAAAGTGCAATATCTTAATGCACTCTGGATTTTTTGTTGGTTTGTTTTTGTTTTGTTTTGTTTTTTCTCCCCTTGTGGAGCTGTTACTCAAGAGTTTGCCTGTGGGCCATTGGCTTCCATCGCCTTAGGGAGTCTTGCCCAGTCGGGGCTGTATGTTTTGTCTGGAGATATGAACATGTGTGTCTGGAGTTTTCACTGGGTGACAGACTGTTCTTCTGTCTGACTAGAGACTTACATGGGAATCCCTTCCCTGCAAATGCTGGGGAGAAGTGTCTCTTAAAAAGGGTTTGATGAGACTAATTTGTATCAGTGTTTCTCCTTTTGTACCTTTGTCGAGCTTTCCAATAGGAAACTTAACCCCTTTTTAGGAAGTGCCTTTGTATCAGTTGCAAAAGCAGACAGCTCTCAAATTATTTTGTTGATTGATGGATGCTGTATTAGCTGCTGAATTTAATATACTCTATAGACAGTATATCTTCAGTTCTGGGTGGATTTACTTCGAGGGTGAACCATGTAATATAAAAGCTGAAACCAAGTCTCACAAGGTGGGTTGTGTTGTAGAAGCTTGTTCTGTTTTTTTTGATCCCAAGAACGGATGTGGTTGTTGGTAATGCAAAGCTAATCCTCTGTTGTTTTATTTGAAATTATTAGCTTTAGCAGGTTTAATATCGTAGGGCTGACACCTTGTATTTCATCAAAACACTTTTAAAACCATATGCATAAATAAGTTTTAGAGGTGTTCTATGTACTATGTTTTATCCTTGGGCCATGTATGTTTTCTGGATTAAGCATGTGACGACACTTTCCCAGCATGTTTTAGAACTATGTGTTTATGAAATTGTTCTTTGTGTTTCATGGATGTTATAAAAGTATAGATAAGACTTAAACTTGGCTGCTTTCAGTCTTTTTGGATCCACCTTTCTGGCAGAACTATGCAGCACAATCAGTAAGTTGCTAAATTGCAGCCTTTCATTAGAGAACAGAGAAAGATGATCTAAGGTTTCTGTGAATGCTGTTAGAAGCTCTCTCTGTCATCAAGTTGACGTTTGACTTTTGATGAGCCATTCTTCTCAGACTCAGTGCCTGATCTGAGCTGATTTTTTTAAAAAACTCAAATAGCTTAAGTTGTGTTTATTTTGAGAAGAGAGAGACCTAAATCTCGAAGATTCTGAGCACCTCTTACGTGCTAAGATTTAAAATATAAATTCTACATGTAAAAACTCAGTCTTAACAAATGTTTGTTTGAAAATGCTTATAGGACAAGATGAGGAAAAAGTTATAGTGGAGATACTTTTCCCCTTCCTAGAAAGAAGTAATGCCAGGCATGAATGTCTAGTTGTACACCACTGAATTCAGTTAATGCTTTTTGTATGGGGAAGTAAATTTTTTTGGGACGGGAGTTTTTTGTATGGGGAGTAATTTTATTTATTTATTTATTTACAAGTGTAACTGCCTCAGAAGTGAGGGAGGAGTGGGGGGGTTTTTTTGGTGACTAATTGAAGCCATCCGCAGGGCATTAAATTAATAATACGAGGGGAGGATACCAGGAAGGCCAGGATTTAGTGTCACCATTTTACAAATATCATAAAAATTGAACCAATGTGACAAATAGGAATAAAATAAACTTCCAGTAGTGCAAGATGGTTAGGTAATGCATAAGGGGCACAAAAAAAATTCTGCTTGATGGATTTTATTGTTTATAAATGCTGATAGAGCGTATCACCTAACTACAAAAATATTTCTTCAGGAAGAATAATTCAGAACTAGACAGTTACCTGTTCTGGACTTGAGGAGACGGAGAGGAAGAGGGTCAGCTAACAGATTTGTTGACGATGTTATACACCCAGCCATAAACTTATTGGGGATTTCTTAAAATGATAAATTAACATCAATGCTATTGATCCCAGCAAAATACTGCCTCTCGTCTTTGATGTTATTGGTTGGCTTGCTGTTCTCTGTCTGTCTGCTGTGACTTCAGTCATGGTCCGACTGTTTTGAGTCAGATTGTTTCTGCTAACGTGTATGCCCTGTGGTGTGAAATGATACAGTTTGCCAAAGCTGAGTCCCAAAAATTTGGCCTAAGAGATCTCTTCTGCACTCAAGACAGTTTTGATTAAATTTCAGGACGGTGAATAAGGTCCTGGACTGGAAGAAAGCCAATGTCAGTTTTCAAAATGAACCAGCTGAGGGCTTGGGAGAACTGAGCGCTCTTGACAGCTGATGTTCCTCTTGTCTATCCTAAACAGTAATAAAAAAAGGTTGATACAAGACGCTCTTACAAGCAGAAAAGCTCATACTAATGAGCAATCATTGTGATGAGTAGGCGTAGTAAAACAAACAAGGTGTTTAATTTACTTTTAAACAGTAACAATACAGGATCAATAAGACACATCATAGCTACTGACTAAGTGTAGATACGAATGAGGAGAGTATTTCTGGGAGGCATCTGCGAGGATTATTTCTGTTGAATATTTTTCTAAATGATCTGGAAACAATTAAGACTTGAAGTTGACATGTAGTAATCAGGAAGGAAAATACAAAGTAGTGTGAATCATGGAGTAAACTGGATTCGTTCATCCAAACCACATCCTTGTACAGATGAAGGAATAGGATTAGAGGTGGTGTGTACCGAACGGTCTCTCTAGGGTGCTGGAGAAGTAGGAGTCGGATTTGGCATAATGTTTCCAGACTAATGGTGTAGCAAAAGTATAATGCAAGGAGGAAGACATTTTTATTTCAGATGTGGAATCAGCACAATGGGTGCTGGTTCCCTCAAGCTTTACTTTAAAACATCCTGTGTACGTTTTTTCCCCCTAGTTGTATACCTGACACCCTACTCCAGTTTTGGTTTAGGTGGAGGAGACAGATAAATGATCTCTCTCTCAATTTGCCTCATCTTACTCGTTTCTAACACCATTTTCCTTTTGCCTGCCTTCCTCCACATGCATATTACGGGGGAACATAGTGGACATTGTTACCAATGATCCTTGTCTTTTAGCCTGCCTACCAGGCTTTTGCTTTCCCGAGACACTTTTCCCCCTGCTGTTGGTACCAAACTGCATCACACTGCCAACTCCTCTTTGGTACCCTTGGTCATTTGGCATGCTCCGAATACTGGTCCAGGATTTTTTTCCCTCTCATCCACACTACAAACAAATTTGCATCTGTTAATCTTGAGCGAACTAAATATTCTCTTTCCATGAAAATTTGGGTATGGAGTTGGAGACCTGTGGAGGTAATCTGTGTCACAGGCGTCTGTTCCAGACTTTGGTCCAGCTGAGCTGCAGCACGGACCTCGACGCTTGAGGTGCAAGGACACATGCTTGTCTGCAGCAGCAGTCCAGGGCATCAGGACTTGATCTCTGGTGTGCCTTCGTGTCAGTACAGACACAGTCTAGAGGTCTACTGGGGAATAACTGGTTTGGTCCTGTCTTTTTGCTGGTCCACACAGTAAACATCACAAGTCTCTCCACCAGACATTACATCAGGAACAAAAAGCAACATGGTGACTCATCACATTGCACAGAAGCTGAAAAGTCTTAGTTTTCTTCTGATGTGGGGTATTCCGGCGCAGCCCTTTTATTATCCTACACTTTCTCCCCGCTGCAGGGTGGCCCGTGCAGCCCGGGAAGCGCTGCAGTGCCACAGAGCGAGGCCCTGAGCTGCAGGTGCTCCTGCTGTCCCTCGCAAGCAGCCCTCCAGGGTGTCTGGCAAGTCGGGCTGTGGACACCTCTGGCAACTCCAATGGCCCGCTGCTCTCGGTGGTGGGGAGGGCCGCATACTGACGGCTAACCCTGCCTGGTGTCACTAGCGCTATAAAAAGGCAAATTACTGGATACTACCTACAGCAATCAAGGAGCGATGCGTAAGCCGGCGGCACACCTAGCAAGACAAAAAGGAGGTGTTAGCTTGCTAGAACTGACAAATTTTTAGGGCAGCCATTATCATAAATGCCAAATAGAGTACAAAATCTGTAAAACCAGGGCAAACAGGGAATAGATAAACACGTGTGAGCTGTTTATTTGGAGGGGATGAGGGTGGTAAAGGAGAACTTAGCAGTGGAAAGAGGGGATAAGCAAAAAGCAGAGCGAGGGCTTATTGTACTGCCAAACAGCCCCAGGTCTGATCCCGTTGCCTCAGGACAACAGGCCCATCACACCGTTTGGCCCTGGTGGGAAAAACAACCAGGTTAACTGAGTTGTTGAACTCCCCAATTCACTGGAAAAGTATTTGCAACATGAGGTGGTGATTTATTTTCATTTGTTTCTTGCAGCAGAGTCGGCAGGTTTTTTTCATTGAAAATGGATGCTGCTGCAGTACCCGCGTCCACTGAAGCACAGTGACAGAACATCTCCCGAGAGGTGTCTGGCTGTTCTTCAGCTCAGGACACTGCCTAGTTATTTGTATTACACATATATTTAGTCAAGCAAAGGACAAATACAGGTAAAGGCAGTTACACTCAAAAGAGCATTGACCCAGGGTAATCTGACTTTCGTTTTAATTCTGCAACCTGGTCATAAGTGAAGACGTGGGAAACAACCCGCACTCTCGTTTGCTGGAAGTTTGATGCCCCGTTTCCACAGCAATAACCCTCAGTTACACCATGGTTAATTTCCACAATATGTGTCACGCCGTCACCGCAACACTGTTGTACCGGAGGCAACTAAACCAGTCCTACACGGCGAACCCGCCGTGCGGCGCCGTCGCTGCGGTACTGCTGTGAGAGGCCTCTGCTGACCGGCAGCCCCTTCCCGCCCCGCTCCCCTCAGCCGAGCCCCTCCCGCCACCCCGCGCGGCGCACGCGCCCTCTGGCCCGGGCGGGGCGGGCGCCAGCAGGCCCTGCGCGCGCCGGAGAGCCCTGCCTTCCTCGGGCCGCCCAGCCGAGGCCCCGCCCCCTCCCTGGCGGCGCCGCATCGGGGCGGCCATTTTGTGGCGCGGGGCGGTCGGTGGCGCTGGGCTCGGCGCGGAGCGGGGCCCGGGGCGGGTCGGCTCCGGTCTCACCCTTTTCCCGTGCAGATCCCTCGGTAAGAGCGCGGCGGCGCCCGGGCGGGCCGGGCCGCTGCGCTGCGGGCCCGAGGGGAGGCGAGGCGAGGCGAGGCGAGGGGAGGGAGGCCGGGCGCGGCGCGGCTGGCACGCGTCCCCCGCACAAAGGGCCGACCGGGCCGGGCCGGGCCGGGCCGGGCGGCGTCTCGTGCGCTGCGGGCCCGGGGCGCCGAGCGGGGTCCGCTCCCGCCTGGCCGCGGCCTGGCGTGCTGCGGCCGGGGGGCCCGGGCCGCGGGCCGGCCCACGCCCTCCGCTCCTTCCCTCTCTCCCTCCCTCCCTCCCGCCGCGCCTCCGCCCGCGCCCGGCGGCCCGCGGAGCTGCGCGGCCGGCGCGGGCAGGTGAGTATGTGCGGGCCGAGCGCCGGCGCCGAGGGTCCGGCCGTAGGTGGCGGCCGAGTGACCTTGCGGCGGTGGCGGGGCCGGAGCCCGAGCCGTGGCCGGAGCGCGGGGGCTGCGGCGGCCGGGGCTGGGCGGGCGCGGGCGGCGGCGCGGGGGTGGCTCAGGCCGGGAGCGGTGGCCGGCGGGCCCCGAGCGGCGGGGGAGCGGCGGCGCGGGGCCGCGTCGGTGCCTGGGCCGTGCGGCGCGGGGCCGGCCCTGGCGGGGCTCGTCCCGGGGGCGCTCGGTGGGGCGCCGGCGGCTGCTCCGCGCCGGGCCCCAGGGGATGAAGCGGGACAAACGCTTTGAAGGGAGGAAGGTCCTTGGTGCCTGCGGCTCTGCCACCGCTCGTCGGGGTTACCCTTTAAACACCAGTTAAATTGCCGTGCAGTAATGTAGTGCTCTGCTCCACTAATAAAAATAAGATCTGTAAAAAAACCAACCAAAAGCCAAACTGAACCCAACCTAGTGTTGAATTGGGACCCAGAAGTACATCAGGAGCCTGTGTGAGCTTTCTTTTGAAAAAAACTCTTGTGTATGGTTTTAGTCACTTTAAAATTACCTGTTCTTCTTAGTGATTATCTTACCCACCTCGTTCTGCTGGGGTTAGGCAGAAAAATCAGTAGGTTGCTTCCTCAGTGGACTCCTTTTAAGGTTGTTTCATCGGCTGTTTTGTGTCCAGTGGCTGGTGGTTTTTCCTGTGTAGCTGAAAGATGGTGTGGAGGGTCTGTCCCATGAAGTCCCAGCGGTGTGGTGTCAGTGTTGTGTGGGAGCACCTGTGCCCTAGTCGATGTCTGCCTAGATAATACACTCTTAATGCATCGGGTTGATGGGAAAGGATGTCCTTACCTATGAGAGTGATGGAGATGGTTTTCTTTAAAGTTGAGAGAATTGAGACTTGCATGCAAATGTAGATGTTTGGTGTGAAGTTTACACATGGTAGAATGGAGTTTGGCACCTTTTCTGAAGAATGCTGCTTGGTTTTGTTTATGTTATTTCACATTATAGCATGTTGTCTTGGTCCACTGCAAATCTTCAGCTTGTTTTCAGTGTTGTGAAGAGGAAAATATGCAACACTGTGGTTGCTATACTGGAAATACGTCAAATAATTTGGGTTTTTCTTCCAAATGGAAAGTTCCTTGTGCATGAAAGGTTTATCTGCTTCTTAAAGCAGGTGTGTTTTTGCATGAAACTGTTTTTTCAGGTGATTGCATTCTTTCCTGTGTTGTAAACTACTGTTTGACGCTCCTAGATATGAAAGTACATAGTTGAATTGCTCTCATAGAGGGTTGCTCGTTTCTCTTAAAGGTCTAATCAAAAGAAAAAAGGTCTTTTCCTAAATGCATTTGCTGTTTTAATACAAGTCTGAAGAGCGTAGTTGTATCTTTCTCACTTCTAAGTCTGCTGTTAATGTCCTGAAAGATCTATGAATACCTGTGTTTATTTTAAATGCCTCTATTAGGGAGTTTGTGGATGGTTTGGTAGTACTTTTGTCTTGAAGCTTACTTTGGTAATGATACTTGTAACTGAAAATGGCCTGTTTGGGTTGTGTGAGGAGGGCGCAGTTAGTTGTTCTTGGTGTGATTCATTCCTGAATAGTTTTCCAAAGAATCACAATTTTAGTATGAGATGGTGTACTAAGCAATCAAAGAGCAAGGGTTTTCCATCCTTTCTTTAAATACAAAATACATATGTTGCCACTTAAAATGTTTGGCTCTTTTGTTGAGTTGTAATCTGAGGAAGAAAATTTTTCCACAGGGATGAAAAAAATGAGAATTTGATCAGTATTTGGATAATGAAATGACTGATTACAACTGAAAATGCAGTATCTCGGTGGGGAGTTCTTACTGTGTGCTCTGTAGAGCTGACTGCCTAGAGGCGGCTGTGAAATATCACTTAGTTTCACCAGTTTGTGTCACTCCTGAAGATTTTTTTATGTGCAGCTATAGGGAGGTTTTCTGAGGTGCAGCTTATGTTGCTTTGCTTGAGTAAGAAGATGCACAGTTGATGGAAGGAATATCATTATTTTTGGAGCAAGGGTTTGTTAAAATTCAGGGGTTTTGAGTATTTAATTCTTGCTCTTTGCCTTTGAAAGAGTGATTTGTTCACCTACTGGTGATGGTAGAACTTGAAAGGTCCTCTGAGTGTTTTCTGTTGGTTCTTATATTCTTTCTGGAAGGCGTATTCATGTCTTGAAACTATACCAAAACTGTGCAGTGCAATTACCAACAAGTTATACAGGGATAAGGTATTAAAAAATGCACTTTTACTCTTGTGGTGATTATATGTCTCGGTGCCTTGTGGTGGTCACAGGTTTGAACTTTCTATTTAGACAGTTCTTTGTGGACTGTTACTGCTGTTGTGTTGCCTGCATTGATTTTTGCCTCCATTTATTCTTTATTGCAGTCTAAAAGTTGGTTTTAATTGGTTGCCCACAGGATTGGCTTGGCTTCTGCTACTTGTTAAGAAAAAAACATCTGTCTTTGCAGGTAAGAGCCTTTGAATTGAAGACTTCTTTATATGCATATTGAGTATAACTTAAGAAATATTTGAAGCTTTTTGAGTCTGAATTGGTATCAAAATACTTGGGTCAGATAATCTATAGCTAGTCTCTTTACTTTGACTCTCACTGGTGATGGTGGTTCTGGCAGTGTTGTTCTCATAAACAGCATTTTCTGCCAAACTAATGTTTTGTTGTTACATCAGCATGTGGTAGTCTGGAACACTCTCCCAGTTATTTTGCACTGCTGGAAAATGTAGCTACTTTGCTGCAGGCCATAGATCTGCATGTTTCTAACTATTGGAGTTTAGAAGTGTACAGTAATTGATTTTGCAGCTTTTAACGGGATCAGATAGGCTCAAATTAGCTCAGAGATGACTATCTTAATCTAACAGGTTGACTTTAGCCTTTTTTTTTTTTTTAAAAAAAAGGGGGGCAAAACTGTGGTCTGCAGTCTTGGCTCTTACTAGGCAGTCTCAACCCGGATACTAAAAGTTCCTCCTACAATAACAATTTTATTCCAGTTCTTAGTTTTCATCTAAGAACTGCCAAATATGTGGTGTGTCTGTACCGCGTGGGTATTGCACTTCCATACTTCCCAGCGGCTAGGATGAATCTTCGGAACTTTTCTTAGTTTGAAAAATCCATACATCTTAAAAAGCTAGTCTGGTGTTTCTATAAATTTATGCATATGAACCAAATTCTGCTTATTTTACTGACTAGCGCATAGCTGGAAGATGGAATAAGTAATATTGTAATCTTGTACACATTTTTCCCAGTGTAACATCAATGTTTTTAAAGATGTTACTGTCAAGAAACATAAAAATGTTGTTAAGGTTCATCAAATGAGTTGAATCTGATTGTCAGCAGCCCTTTACTCCATTTTTTTTGTCTTGGCTTGCTAATGGGGATGGCTTGTCCATTGTACAGCTCCAGGATTTTGTGCTTCTGGTATCTCCAAAAATATACCAACCACCCAAAATGACAACAAAACCCACTTTTGCCTCAGAGTATCTTTTTGTACAGGGAGAAAAGCAGGCAGCCTGAGAACATCTCTAACAGCCCAACAAAAAGCCTTCAGTGCACACTTAACAGGCATGTAGCCTGTTCTAATGTTGCGTCTGCATGTATGTTACAAATGAGCGGTGAAATATTTGAGCAGGCTTTGCTTTTTCATTAGTTGGGAAATTTGAGTGAGTGGGTTATTGTCTTCTAAGTGCATTTTGGAACAAATCAGACTTGTGAGTGCTTATAAATGTGGAATTTGTCCCTTTAGGTCTGTGTGATTTTTATTTTTTTTAAAAATAACAGAAGTGAAACTAATATTTTGTTAAAAGCACTGAAATCTTGGAAAAATTTGAAGCAGTTATGTTTTGAGTTGACAAAATATTTTTTTTGACAGTAGTATTCGATGGGAGTGAAGAAGTTCTTCTTATTCATACCATGTTACTGTTAGCTCTTGCTTAATAGCAAGCATGAAATTAAGTAAGCTGAAGTCATTGCAGCTAGTTTTTCTAGCAACTATATGCCAAAGCAGCCCTTTGTCGGGGGGTGGTGGGGTGGTTGTCAATAGTGATTTAGTGGACCTAAATAGAATACCTGGTAACAAACCATCAAGATATGTCTTAGCTTTTATAGTGAAGTTTTGAATGTAATGCAAGATTGAAATGCTTGCATTATCCCCCAAGTTATGTACATGTTCAAATGCGTGTACTCTTTAAGAATTCTTTTGTGACCTTATCTGGTAATTTGTCTTCTGGGCTAGATTTATGGAGACATTAGTAAATGCAGTTATCTAGCAGCTGTCAGTTCTGATAAAGAATATATGATGCTCTAAACCAGCAGATCTGGGCAGAAAAATCTTGCCAAGTTCCCTTTGTTCAACTAATGGTCATATCAGATTGTCATCCCTTCTGCATTAGTAAGGAAATCATTGAATGGTTAGGGGAAGGGACTAAAGACCATCTAGTCCAACCCCCCCTGCCATGAGCAGGGACACCTCCCACTGGACCAGGTTGCTCGAAGCCTCATCCAGCCTGGCCTTGAACACCTCCAGGGATGGGGCACCCACAGCTTCTCTGGGCAGCCTGTTCCAGTGTCTTGCTGCCCTCAGAGTAAAGAATTTCTTCCTAATATCTAATACAAATCTCCCCTCTTTCAGTTTAAAATTGTTACCCCTCATTCTATCACTACACTCCCTGATGAAGAGTCCCTCGCCAGCTTTCCTGTAGCCCTTTTAGGGACTGGAAGGTGCTCTAATGTCTCCCTGGAGCCATCTCTTCTCCAGGCTGAACAACCCCAACTCTCTCAGCCTGTCCTCATAGGAGAGGGGTTCCAGCCCTTGGATCATCTTCATGGCCTCCTCTGGCCCTGCTCCAACAGGTCTGTGTCCTTCTTACGTTGGGGTCCTCCGAGCTGAACGCAGTACTCCAGGTGGGGTCTCACGAGAGTGGAGTAGAGGGGCAGAATCACCTCCCTCAGTCTGCTGGCCGCGCTTCTTTTGATGCAGCCCAGGATGCGGTTGGCTTTCTGGGCTGTGAGCGCGCATTGCCGGCTCATGTTGAGCTTCTCATTAGCCAACACCCCAGAGTCCTTCTCCTCAGGGCCGTTCTCAATCCATTCTCTGCCCGGCCTGGATTTGTGCTTGGGATTGCCCTGACCCAAGTGCAGGACCTTGCACTTGGCCTGGTTGAACTCCATGAGGTTCACACAGGCCCACCTCTCAAGCCTGTCCAGGTCCTTCTGGATGGCATCCCTTCCCTCCAGCGAGTCGACTGTGCCACACAGCTTGGTGTCGTGGGCAAACTTGCTGGGGGTGCACTCAATCCCACTGTCCATGTCACCCACAAAGATGTTAAGTAGTACTGGTCCCAGTACCAACCCCTGAGAAACGCCACTTGTTGCCACTTGGACATTGAGCCATTGACTGCAACTCTTTGAAAACTACCTATCTCTTAGATAAATAAAAGTAATTTTCCATTTAATACAAGAAGCTTAAAATGTTTTAACTCCTAATGCATAAAAATTTCTGAAACTCATTCTTTGTATAATAGGTAATAGAGAAAAGGTAAGCCTCCTAGCAAGATTTACTCTTAGTGTTACTTTAAATTTTTCAAAGCACAGGTGCAAGAACAAGGATGCTTTTATACTGCTTGCTTGCCTCAGGATCATCTAATCTAATTCGAAAGCAGTCCTTTAACATAATGTCCTAATGGTTTTACAGTCCCCTTTAGTAGGACTTCCCTAAAGGAGGCAGAATTTTCATTTTAACTTTACTTTCGGAGATTGCTATCATTTTTAGGCGAGTTTAAAATAAAACTACAGAATCATCGAAAAATACTGCTGTTTTAAAACTGCAAAAAATTGTGTATGCTTTCTTAGTTGTGCACATAGCATAGATAGTTCTTACTTTGACTTGCTTTTTTTACGTGGACCAGTCATTTTGCTGTTGGAAAATGATTGGGCAGTGAACTTTATTCTCAAGTTAAATGTGTCACTGTAAGAGATAAATGCAAGATGTTGCTTTTGTTACCTTGCCACGGCAACGCAAAAGTTGCTTTTAAAAAAATTTATCCCTGAAGCTTAGTATATATTCCCCTTTCTGTTGCTGCCATCCCTTGGTGGAGTAGGGGTTTTCTTAGCGGTATGTACAGCTAGATTATTATTATTCTTTTAGACATTCTTATGTTCGTCTTGCAAATTCCAGTTTCTCTTTCAAGACAGTGTAATAAGGAATCGGACGTTCATTTAGAGCAGCAGAGCTTACTATGTGCCAGCGGGCTTTTCTGCTGTTTCCTTGAGGGAGAAAGGTCCTTCACGCTTTTCTGGTTTTAACTGGATGTGGGCCAATACCCTGTAATACCGCAGTATATTGCTTGAGTTCATGTATGGAAGGGGTTAGCTCTGGTTTATTGGGCAACAAAACAAAATACGTCAGTACCTATTTGAGTAATCTGAAGTTCCATCATGCAAGCAAAAGAATTGCTGTGCACTTTTTTTTTCCCTGTAGGAAAATTGTTACTTTATTCATTAAGTACTGAATTCAGCCTTACTTAACATGGTTAAATTGTTGGTAGTGGCTTTACTTAGTAGTTAAGGATGTACTCAAGGCATGTCCGCTCTAAAGCGATTGGGAGACGTGGACAGGCAAATGCAGCTGACTTAAAGATTTGACTGTATGCTGGGATACAATACTTAGCTGAATGTGAAATGTTGTGAGATAGTTACTGATCGTAGTTGGTCATAGCTTTGGTATACAGCCAGAAGTCTTTGGTGGTGCGCTGCCTCCTGGTGTTGCATTGTGTGGCCTGGTTCATCCTTGATTTCAAATGCTTAGTTAACACCAGTTGTATGTGACTAACAGTAGCCCTGATGGTCTTCCGTACAGACACTGAACTGTGTCTTGTACTGAACTTGTACTTAGGAAGTGAAGAAGTTTCAGAGGTAAAGTGGCTCAGGTGAAACAAGGTGCTACTACTGATGGCTTAGGATGAGAGATTCATTTCTGCTATGGTGAATTGTGCTAGTATTAATATGGCGCTTTCAGTATTTACTGAAGGTTTGTCAAGAATAAGTGAGAATTACCTAGTTTCCTGTTTATCTTGAACTTCTGATATGACCTCAGGCTCTTCTGTAGAATGTGTACAAGGTAACTGTCGAGATCTACCTGTTCAGAATTGATCTTAAGCTTCCACCAACCTCAGCTGTCTGAGATGGAAGGTGTAATATTAGACAGGGCATCTGCAACTATTACAAATTACACCTTGTTTTTGAAAGTTGTAAAGGCCTAATATCTAGCTAGGATATGCATAGATGTTAATGATGTTAATTTGTTTATGCAAGGTCTGTATAGTCACAAAACATGTGGGACTAGATTATAATGGTTAGCTAGCTTCATGGTCACCTAGACCTCTTAACCTTTCCTAGGAGGAAAATATAAGATCAGTATAATCTAGATGGTCCCTGTCAGGACGCTGTGTGAGTCTTGCTGTTGCTAGTTGTCCATAATGGGTTTTGTTCATAACCAACCCACCGTTACATTCCCAGTTATCTTCTCCTGTCAGGAGATAAAACCTGCCCTCAAATGGAAGAGAACTGGTTATTTCTCATAGGTGTGCAGAATTTGTTGCAGTCACTTTGCCAGGTACAGTGGATACCATACCAATGTATGGTAAATTAATTTTGCTTGGCTAAAATACTCATTTTGCTTACATTAAATATTCAACTACTGATATAATAGTTCTGACTTTTGCTGTTCCTTACTTCTTTTTTTTTTTACTGACACTTGGTTCTTAGTTTAATGGTTATTTTGGAATTTCCAGTGCAAAATGTATACTAATTTTGTTGGTAAATGTTTAATACTTCAATCTGTATGAAGTAAACAAACATGAATAAGGAACTTGGAATATAAACATGCTTAATCTTTGCAAGATGTTCTTAGGTGTATGTAAACAAATACAGTAGATGGTGTCTGTAGGTAATTGCATGGTGTCATAAACAGTAGTCTGACATAGCCGTTGCCTTTTCTCATCTGCAGGTGTGTGTTGTTTCAGCGCAGCATGGCTGTGGTCATCCGCTTGCAAGGTCTCCCGATTGTGGCGGGGACCATGGACATTCGCCACTTCTTCTCTGGATTGACCATTCCTGATGGGGGCGTGCATATTGTAGGGGGTGAACTGGGTGAGGCTTTCATCGTTTTTGCCACTGATGAAGATGCAAGGCTTGGTATGATGCGCACAGGTGGTACAATTAAAGGGTCGAAAGTAACACTACTGCTGAGCAGTAAAACTGAAATGCAGAACATGATAGAACTCAGTCGTAGGCGTTTTGAAACTGCCAATCTAGATATGCCACCCGCAAATGCTAGCAGGTCAGGACCACCACCTAGTTCTGGAATGAGTGGAAGGGTTAACTTACCTACTACTGTACCTAACTTTAATAATCCATCTCCTAGTGTAGTAACTGCTTCTACTACTGTGCATGAAAGCAATAAAAACATATCCACATTTTCTACTGCCAGTATGGGGACTGCACCTCCAAATCTTGGGAGTACCTTTGGTAGCCCAACATTTAGTTCAACTATACCTAGCACAGCATCCCCGATGAACACAGTACCTCCTCCACCAATCCCTCCTATCCCAGCTATGCCGTCTTTGCCACCAATGCCTTCTATTCCCCCGATACCTGTTCCACCTCCTGTACCCACACTGCCTCCTGTTCCTCCGGTTCCTCCGATACCCCCCGTGCCCCCCGTACCTCCAATGACGCCTATGCCTCCCATATCAGGAATGCCTCCTATGAATCCTCCACCCGTAGCACCTTTACCCACTGGAATGAATGGGTCTGGAGCAGCAGTGAATATGAATAGCGGCTTGAATCCATTGTTTATTGGTCCCATGAATCCTGTAAATCCTATCCAGATGAACTCTCAAAGTAGTGTTAAGCCAATTCCAATCAATCCAGACGATTTGTATGTCAGCGTTCATGGAATGCCCTTTTCTGCAACAGAATCTGATGTGAAAGATTTTTTCCTTGGGCTCCGTGTGGATGCAATCCATATGCTGAAGGATCATGTAGGTCGAAATAATGGAAATGGACTAGTTAAGTTTTTTTCTCCTCAAGATACATTTGAAGCACTGAAGCGAAACAGAATGCTGATGATTCAGCGCTATGTTGAAGTTAGTCCTGCAACAGAGAGACAGTGGGTGGCTGCTGGAGGCCACATAACTTTCAAGCAAACCATGGGTCCCTCGGGGCAGTCACACGCTCCTCCTCCCCAGGCTCATCCTAGGTCCAAATCTCCTAGTGGACAGAAAAGGTCACGATCGAGATCTCCCCATGAGCAGGGTTTCTGTGTTTATTTGAAAGGTCTTCCCTTTGAATCAGAGAACAAACATGTGATAGATTTTTTTAAAAAGCTGGATATAGTTGAAGACAGCATTTATATAGCTTATGGACCTAACGGGAAGGCAATTGGAGAGGGGTTTGTCGAGTTCAGGAATGAAGCTGATTACAAAGCAGCTTTGTGTCATCATAAGCAGTACATAGGGAATCGCTTTATTCAAGTTCATCCAATTACTAAAAAGGCAATGTTAGAAAAGATAGATATGATTCGTAAAAGATTGCAGAACTTCAACTATGACCAGAGAGAAATCCTCATGAATGCTGAGGGAGAACCAGGCTTGCCAAAATTGTGTGCACATATATCTAATATTCCATATAATATAACAAAAATGGAAATCCTTCAGTTTCTAGAGGGACTGGCAGTAGAAGAAAACTCTGTACAAATACTTGTTGATAATAACGGGCAGGGTTTAGGGCAAGCACTGGTTCAGTTTAAAGCTGAAGATGATGCTCGTAAGGCAGAGCGTTTGCACCGTAAAAAACTGAATGGAAGAGATGTTGTTTTGCGTTTGATAACTGTAGAAGAAATGAGAGATATTGAAAGAAACCCACCATCTCAAGGGAAAAAGATATTAAAAATACCGATACAAGGAAATGCGACTGTGCCAGGAGCACAGGGCGCTGGTGGGGATGAGCATGCCTTCTTGGGAAATGCTAAAGATGCAAACAATGGTCCTCCATTTAACTTCCCTGGTAACTTCAGCGGGTCTGGCACATTTGGTCCTCCTCTACCACCACCTGGAATAGGTGGCTTTCCTGATTCTAGACCAGGAATACCTACAGTTGCAACTAGTGGTTTGCCTGGTGCAGGTATTGAGGTCCCAGGTTTTGCAGGTGGTCCTGGTAATTTGAGTGGACCGGCAGGTTTTGCAGGGGGTCCTCAGGCTTTTGGTAATGGTCCTGGCAACTTAAGTGGGCCTCCTGCCTTTGGCGCTGGTCCTCCAGGAATTGCTAGTGGTCTCGGACATTTAAGTGGACCTCCGGGGTTTGGACCCGGACCAGGTAATATACATATTAGTGGACCCCCAGGTTTTGGAACAGGGTCTGGGAAGCCGGGACCAACTGTCATTAAAGTGCAGAATATGCCCTTCACTGTTTCGGTGGATGAAATTTTGGATTTCTTTTATGGTTACCAAGTGATCCCTGGTTCAGTGTGCTTAAAATACAATGAGAAAGGCATGCCCACTGGAGAAGCAATGGTTGCATTCGAGTCTCGTGATGAAGCTATGGCAGCTGTTGTTGATTTAAATGACAGGCCTATAGGCTCCAGAAAAGTAAAACTTGTTTTAGGGTAGCTGTTAATATGAAGTAGTTGTAGAATAGATATTCATAGTGCTGTGATAAATGCATCCAGATTGGTTTTTATAGTATTTCCAGGATAGAACCTGTGGATTGCTTAAATTGTAAAACAGGTTGGTTTTGATAAGACAGAGCACTGGGTTAGCCATTACATGAGAAACACTGCGAGGACAGATGCGCAGTGGATTTTCCCGTACAAATATGTGGAGAAGCTAGACAGATTCTTACTCATCATAGAAGTTTGGTAAACTATACTGGACACAGTGCTTATCAAGGAATCTAGATTGGTTTTACGTAGTTTCGGATAAGGGAAATAGATGAAGCCAGTGAAGCTCTTCAGTGGGTGCTCCTGCAAGCTGTTGTAAAATAGATAGCTATTTCTAGATTTGGTTAAAAGCTGGCTGAATTTGCTTTGTTTACAGGTCAAAGCTTTGTTTAAAGTCCTGATTTTACTCTGCAACTGAACGAATTCTCAGTGTACACAGAAAAATTGTTTTGTGTATGTATCTTTATTTTTTTCAAGATTCTCACTGTATGAACAGTTGAATTATGCCCATTGCTGATGTGTCTACCAAACTAATTCCTATAAGTATGAGCAGAATCGTTCTGTAAAATTCAAGCTGTTCTCTGTGGAATAACCTTTAGTTATTTATATATTGCAATTATAACTGTGCAGAATAAGACTTTTGCCACAAGTATAGCTAACCTCAAACATTACCATATGAGTTTTACAGTACACTTATAAAACGTTTGCAGTAGAAGTAACAACTTGAAAATACTCATTATTGTTTAAGTAGCTTGATTTGTTAGGATTACATGAATCGGTTGGGATAGGACCTTTGACACTAGTTGGATATTGATGTTGTATTTCTCATGTGTCTCTTGAACTCCTTACATAGAGTCTCTGCTAAGAGAACCAAAGTGATGATTATCAGTAGAAGATTGGAGTCCAGCTAAAGTTTTAAATTAGTTTATATATGAAAGAAACTTTTATCTTCAGCAACTCTGTCGTGAATTACTGCTATGGGTGAATTCAGAGATAAAATTTATTTTTTTTCCAAAACTTGAAAATACTGAGTTTACTATATATTTTTGCAATAAAGTTGTGCTGTTGTATTCAAAGTCTGTAAAGAGTTGCCATTTTCTTTGCTGTGCAGTAAAACCTTCCATGGAAAAAGAGAGAATTGGAAAGGAAGTAATTACACAAGTGAAAAGTAGAATTTTTTTGGTTCATTCTTGTTGGCTTATGATAAATTTGAAGACTTGGGCATTGCCTGAAAAATCCTGCTATTCCCTGCAAATCATTGTACTTAAACATAGTAAACGTTAAACTGTTTTGTTTTTTGGACAAAGAAAAACAGTGCCTTTTGGTGTTGCATATCATGGAACACTGAAGTGTTACGGTCAGGCAAAACTGAGAGGTGCAAGTGGCAACAGTTTTATTCATGTGGTGTGTAGGAGGGATTTGAAAACCTGTGCGGCGCTGCGTCCTGAGAGGATTTCACAGTACAGGAATACGTGGAAGGATTGTATAAAGGTGTACTTCAATAAAGAGGTGGTCGCATTACACAGATGCTTCTGTAATTCATTAGCATAATTTTGTTTTGACAGATTACTAGGTGGTCCCAACTTTGGAAAAGTCATGTGATTTGTATATACTGTTCAAAATTAAGCCTCCTGTTAATAAAACTGTCTGTCTCTGAAGCTTCATGTTATGCGTTTCAACAGTCTTTGGGAGTAATGTTTCAACAGCAGATCTTTGTTTCTTTTTTTTTTTTCCTTTTTCTTTGAAAGTCTGAAAATACTCTTGCTGATGTCAGAAAGATGTACGATTAGGAGTCAAGCCTTTCAGTTTATTTTTAAAATTATGCTCTTTGTTTTTTAAACAACTTTTATTAAAGTTTCATACTATATTGGAGTTATTTGGGTGCTTGTTTCTTCATGTTTCATATTAGAATAAAATTACTGAAAAGGAAAACTTGGCTTCGTTGTTCACAGAATTGATTTAAGATATTAGTGTGTGTTGACTTGTGGAAACTGGTGATAACTTTTTTCAAGTTCAAATGGATCACAACATTGCTGGCCTTGTTGTGAAATGTAATTAAACTACAGGTGTCTGGAATTAGGTACACAGTTCTGTGTTACTGTCTTTTGATTTCATGTCTCAATCCTCTTGGTAATAGAGGCAGGGTTATTAGTGTTTGTGTTAGACACAGCATATGCCGTGAAACATGCTTGTGTGCCTGTTCCTTTGGACTTTCTAAAAGTGCAGGTTTGTTTTGGAAATCTTTCATTTTCTGATTGTTGATTTTTCTGTGTGGTCTAAAGATGTTTAAATGCCTATCTAAAAAAGTGCAAACCAATACAAAAAGTCATTGGTCTTGGGAACACTGACATGGATGGAATGCTTCAGTGGAGGATTTGGGGTGGGGAAGGGGCTCTTCATCTTGCCAAGCAGTTGATGCTCCATATCCTTTAGCGCTTAAATTAGTAGTAAATTACTTAGTAAGTACCTCTTTTCCTTGAGAGTAGGCCCTTGGAAAAAATAGGAAGGCATAGCATATTTAGGATTTCTGTATGTACTATAAACAATACAGCTGCTGTAACAAATAGTTATGGTTGATCCTTTAAAGCATATATAGAGAAAAGTTTGTTATCAAGTGTCGCTTGCAAATACAAGTTTTCTATAACAACTCGCTTTCATGTTAGAAGCAGCCTTAAACTGCATGGTGTGCTAAATTGTGAGGATACCCTTATATTAAGAGACTGCATGGCTAGATTTCATAAAATTGCATACTTTGCACATGTTTGTATTCATAAATAGCCTTAATAAGGGGTTGGACCTCTGAGGTCCTGTCTCTAGTGTGGAAGGTATGTAACTGCCTTTGCACATACGCGTCAAGTCAGGCTGCTAACAAGAGGTAGCAACAGAAAGAATCAGCTGATGGACACGGATTGAGTTGGCAGTTGTTTTGGCCTTGATGATTTGAGTGTCAGGAACTGCCGTCCCGCTTAGCCTCATTGGAAGAATACAGTCAGTGACACCGATGTCCCAATTTCTTCGAGTTATGGAAAGAAGGTACTTGTTATATAACTGGCTAAGTTGGTGTTTTTAGCAGTTCCTTAAGTGTTAGTGTCTAAGTACTACTTGTGAAAAAGAAAAAAAAAAAAGATGTGTTTTCTGTTAAACATACGTATTTTTGTCGTTCTGCTCACAAGAGAAAGTATGAATATAATAAACTATTCAATGATAAACTTGTAACCTACATGGAAGAACTGCAATGGTTAGATGAAAGTGTGACTTCAAAGTTACCAAGTTTTCAAACAGTTACACTTAAATGTCGCAGTTTTTGTTTTTAATGTTGTGGATTTCATTTTTAACAAAAAGTCAATTCTCTAATATCACAGACAACATTAAAACCAGTTCTTTATTGATGAATTGTTGTTGCCACATTCTAAATGTAGATTTACGAGATGTTTGAGGCTTTGTAGGTTTAAAGAAAACCGAAGGATACTTCTCTCTTATTCTAAGTAGTGTTCTTTTCATAGCGTTTAATGTTTTCCTTGAACGTCTATGCTCTGAATTTGTTGTGAGTGGAGGGGAAGATCAATGCACAAACGAAGACTATAGTTGAGCGGCAGTTGACATTGAAGGTCTACCTTCTAAAGAATGTATGTGCTGGTCAGTTCTGCTAATTTGCTCATGCTTAACTCCTTGAAGAAGTTGTTGCCTATACTGCCTGAAATCATCAGCTTGTTTCACTGAGATTATTTCGGTGCACTAAAGACTGTGGACTTCCTTTGGGGAAAAAAAATATCTGGTTACCTAGGCACACTAGTGGTGTGTTAACTGTAAATATGAGTTTCTGTGTTTTGTTCCTGCTTCGTCTTCTGCTGTGGTGGTTCCAAAGCTGCTGCTTCCTGCAGTGAACGCTGTCGGTCCTCAGCGTGTTGTTCGGCAGTGCACGCCTCTGAATGGTGTTGGCCTTCTGATCTGCAAAACTGAAACTACTACGTACTATGGACCACTTAGAGCCTCTGGTCGGACAGTGGACCACTCTGAGAGCAGTTGTTTTAGGATGATTATCTAGATATATGGATTAGCCCCTGAAGGAAAGGGTTGCAATTCCTGATTAATACAGACTCTAGTGCAAGCAAAAGACTACTTTCTATCTTTGACAAGGTAATTGGTTGGAAGGAAGCTGTTTTGAAACTGGACTGATCTATTAGGAAATGTTAGAGTCTAGAGACATACACAAATTAGTCTTACGTCAATTTGCTTCTTTAGATACTGTGCAGGTCTTCAAAAAGAAAAAAAAAAAGACATGCTAAATTCTGTTGCTGTAAGAGGTTTTCAGAAATGGTGCCTCGGGCCCAGAAGCAGTGTTGTCAAATGTATTTGCTGGTCTTTGCCCTCTTGCAGGTTTGCTGATGCTCCCTTCTCTTCTGTGGCTGTATGTTCTTTCATGGTTTTGGGAAAACTGAGATAGAGCTTGCGTACAGAATGAATTACTCTTCTCCTGGTGGAAGGGGAGGTGAAACGGCGTTAAATACTTCTGCAGGAAGAGTAACCTCAAGGAGTTCTTTTCTGTCTGTTTTTGGCATTGAGAACGTGATCGTAGTTGAAAGATTTGGGTTTCCCGTGGAATCTGTTGGTTGATAGTATGCATTCGACTTAAGGTTCGTGTACTGAACTCCACTACTCTTGCCCTATCATACGATCAGGTAGGTGTACTGTAGCTTTTTTTCTGCACAGATGACTTTGTCAGTAATTTTCTCGGAGCTTTGTTACTGCATGGAATATTTTGGATGGTGTTGGTGCATGGACTGCTTCCCGCCTTCCCGACTTGGATGCTTTTCACTCATGGGTATAAAGACCGTATGTAAGAAAAGCAGGCCTGGAATTGTTCCTTTTCCATAGCTCCATAGACCGACTGCGGGTGTCGGATTATTTAGCTTGTGACTCTTCGCTCGCTGGCACTCACTTCTGAGCAGCTTCCTTTATTATCATTCTTCTGGTTTTATTTGTGTATTCACAGCATGGCAGTTTAGGAGAGAGGCAACCAGATTAATTCTGACCTGGGTTCCTTTACTGCCTCTGCAGAGTCAAAGCTTACTCCTTTGTGGCTGTTTTTCTCTTGTATGCTCCCATGTCTACAACCTTAAATTCAAATGGTCTTACCAGTTGCTTCCCAAATATGTTAAAGTAAGCTTTCAGAAACAGTGAATATATTTCCTTTTAATGGGAGTCTGATTTCCACAAAATCAATTCGGTAACTCTGTATTTACCACTCTCACACCAGCTTCATTGTTTTTTCCTAACTTCTGGGGAGGTCTTTGTTACGAGTTATCAGTGAACTAGACCGTAGTTCTTCATACAGTTGATAATAGATCACAGCCGGGGTAACTTCAAGGGGTGGAGTGGGGATTGCCTTTACGGTACATGGTTGAGGGAGTACGATTTCCCTGTAAAGTTTAAAACTGAAAATTTAGGAGTTGGAAGGCTTGCATGGGGAAAACAGGAATTGATCCTGCCCAGAACTCTTTTAGTTGGCGTAGTCTGGCTTTTTGGAATGGTCACTGCTTCTGGAAGGCTGGTGACTCTTTGAAATCTTCATATTGTAGTTACAGTATTGTTAACCAAAGAATCAGTAGGATGGTATTGCTCCAGTTTCTCACCATCTGAAGGTAGGTGGAACTTCCAGCTAGCTATTTCGTAGTTTCAAACAATTTGTTTAATTCCAGCCATTTCCCATTAAATGTGACTGCGTGGGTGTAGCATGGCTCTGTGACAGTAGGAAGCTTAGAAAGGCTTTCTAGGCACTTAAGCAGATTTTGGGAGGAAAATAGCCTTATAGTCAGAACCTAAACTACTTCAAGAATTCCTTTTAGGTAATTTTGACTTTTATGATAAAATTCGTAGGACCTCTGCCACCAAGATTCCAAGCCTCTGTGCAGCATTGTTTGCTCAGTGACCTTGCTGTGGTGGCATTTGCCAGAATGTGCTCCATAATGGGAGCTTTTTATTAGTTTTGTTTTCAGCAGTGTAGCCAAAGCATTGCTGCTTGTTTTGATGGGAGGATGGATATGGAGTGTGAGAAGCGTTGCTTGTTTCAACAGGAAGCTCATCTCAAAAGTGAAAACGATGGTTGCTGATACTATTTCGTTATTAGCCAAATTTTTCTAATAAAAGGGCAGTATTTATAAGTCCCATTTTCTTAAGGAACACTAATGCAACCACGTACAAAAGCAAAGAGGCTAATTTAAAGTAAATTTAGGCACTGTCAGTTGTTGACTGAATGTAGGGGAAATCACCTCTTAGGGAAGGGAGGCGGAGCTGTTAAGTATTACCGATCCACTTGCCTAGGATTCCCCACGGTGTCCCAGCATTGCTGCAGAGCCAGGCTTCTGTGTTAGAGATACAGTCTCAAACGAATAAATGGAGTGTCTTTTGTAATGCTTAAAGCTTTTTTCATCTGTGGACTTGAATGCGTTTAGGAAGTGAGGTAAGTGTCTCTGCAGGGCAGTGGTGTATAGCTCATTTGTCTCCGAGTAATGTTTTCATCCTCACCTTAAAGGCACATCAGTATTAGCGTCAGTGAAATGGCATTAGGATTGAAGTTGAAAAGTTGGGGCCAAGCTTTCACTCTGCAGCTTTATTAAAAACAACTAAGTGATGCTCTTACCTAAAGAAGAATGTGGTTCAGAACTTCAGCACTGAGCTTGCGTGAAAAAGAGCAGAGTAAAACAGTGAGTAAACTAATCTGAAATTTAAATGCAGTTGTTAATGATAGAATGTATGAGATGCGTAATTGATCTAAATGGTTTGCTGTTAAACCTGCGCCCTGCACAGTCTTAGGTACTCTTAGATTGTAAATCAGAATTGGTTTTGATGGTCAAGTCTGTTTTAAGGTTTTTAAAGACTACTGTAGTTGTTGTCACTTAAGTCAGTGGTAGCCCCTGTGTGTGTATAAAAGTGTTTTGAGTAAGCTGGATGAATCTCTTAAAGGGATAAAGCCTTTCAAGTATATCTGAAAAAAATTACATACACAACACCATGACGTATTGCACAAATGGCCTGAATTTTTTTGAAGGCCTCTTTTGTCGTCGGAACACTCATCCCTCCCTTTGGGTTACTGACCCTGTATTTCTGTTAAGACAAGAATCGAAATGGCATTTCTTCCTTGCAGTGCAAGCAATGTGTCAGGTTATCTCTTTGAATGAGAAGATAGTGTTTGGCTACCTGAATTACTCCAGGAGCAGAAAGCAGAGTGTGCAAACAGTGCTTTCCTTCTGCTGGACGGCTTGTGCTACTTCTCCTGTTAAAATTTGTCCAGAGTTGTGCCTGTAAAAATAACTTAAGGTAGAAACAGGAGTAAGTTTTCTGAAACCAAAAATTCTTTGGTTTAAACAAAACCAATAATAAACAATGTAATATAAATCCTAATATGAGTCTGCAGGTAACGTATCTCTATGAAATAAGGGCTGTTTTCAGTGCAGTGACTTGACTGAATATGACTGTAGTATCCCTATTTAGTTCTGTTACTGTGAGAAGTATCCCTATAATTGGGTTCTGCTCCAGCCACAGTGTGGTGGTGTAGTATGTAACCTTCCTCTCCATCGTGTTTAGCCTTGAAAAAGTAGTAAGAACCTGTTGTTTTGAATGTTTTTGAGCAGCCCACGCTCCAGGGTCGCTTACACGTATAATGTGAAAACGGATCCTATTTTAATCTTTGTGGTCTCAGATCCCTCTGCTACTGCGTTAGGTACGCATAAAAGCCTTGTTGATGAAGAATCTGCGATGAACAAGATCCTATCCGGTGTTCTGTTGTGTCTGCTGCCTGTTATTCAGCTGTTCCCTTACTATGTGGATGGTGCTCTGCTGCCCAGAGAACGTGTAATTTGTGACCTGGATTTCCAGGTTCCACCTAATGGTGATAACTCCAAGTCCGTTTAGAGTAAATGTAATTCAATTCATGCTTCTACGACTGTTAAATTGATTCTAGTTTTTTTGTCGGAGATTTTTGCTTACAGAACTTCTATCTGCCTTAATTTGGTCATATTTATTAAAAATTTGTTGGAACTATTCATTTGACTTTGAGACAATAAAGAGGCTCACCTGTGGGACAGTCTAAGGCTTACCAGTATTGGGCTCTAGGGGTTTTCAGGTTCTTAACTGGCAGAGGCGTGTGTTGTAAAGGGTGTGGAACACCTTTGTAGCAAATTCAAACTTAATGAAAACAGACTTTTTTAGGGTATAGGTTGAAAAGTATTGCAGCGCATATACTATGGGTAACAGACAGGGAAGAAGCACTTGAGGAAATTTCTGTTCACGTTTGTGGAATCTCTTCTCCCGTAATGCAGGGAGGTTGTGTGATCAGTTTGGCCCACTTGGCACTGAGACAAGCGGAATATCTTGAATCCGTTGTAATGAGTTTGTGCTTGTGGGGAGGTACACTGTCAGGAGAAGTTAGATCTGGAGGAGAAGAGAAAAGGGGCACAAGGTCAGGGTGATGTTTTGTGGCCTTTAAATACTTCTGTTGTTAGTCTGGGTGAGGGAGAGTAAAAACAGCTTTTAAAATCCCTTGCCGTATCCTTTCCTTTGTACTTCCTTATGTCGGGTTTTTGTGGTGGTAGCTTTTTTTGTAGGTTTTTCTGTTTTGAAGCATCGTTAATTCTGCAACAGATCGTGATGGAGAAGTGAAGATGTTCATACTGCAGATGGTAATAATTAAGTGGCACAAAAGTATTATGGGGGTGTGAATCTCTTCCTTTAGAAGCAGCATATACTCAGAAGGAGAAAAAAGAACTGGAAGACAATGTTGGCATAAGAAAGGTTGAACTTGCAATGAATAAATCGGAGAAATCAATGTCTTATGAGTACTGCAGAAGCATTATTATGGTATTTTTTCCAGATGATATTTCATGAGGAGCTAGATTCAAGATTAAAATTAAAGTTCATAAAGAAGAAAGCCTGACTTATATAATGAGAGACACAGTGTGGTTCTGTCATGTGTGAGCACTTGAAAGGTCACTTCTGCTTTATGTCTATACTCATTTTTTAGGCAGAAATTGTCACTGTGCAGTAATGACTCCAGGGCAACTGAGAATAGTCTAAAGAATTCATCTGGGGTATGTCAACCGTTTTTTTTTTTTTTGGGGTGGTCGTTCAGCAGTGCAATACTAACAAGAGATATCACAAACTTTTCATTAACTAAGTGGCTGTTGGTACTACACGGTCACCAAAATTCTTCGGTGATGTGAATTTGTTTGGTAAGATGTGTTACTGGCGTATTTCTTTTTAAAGTCTTATTTTGAACTTATGCTGTTCTTACAGTATGTACTAGTTCAGACAGATGGACTTTAATGAGTTTCTGCCTTGAAGTCACCTGCATGATATCACGGTTACGTTTGGGGGAATGGCTAAATCATGCAGACTCTAGAGTAAGTACAGCAGGGTTTAGATTTCCAGCCTTTAGGAATGGTCAAGGTTGCCAAAGGAATCGGCAGAGCGAATGCCAAGGTGTTGCCTCAAAAGCCATGGGTGTGTGCCGTGCGGTACGTTGAGGTACTTGCAGGTGAAGCTGCAGCATAGTTGAAGAACCGAAGAGGAGGAATATGGTGTAGTCTTCAACCTGAGTTTAAGGAGTTTGGACTGAGAAGTGGAGGACTGAGCCATAGCCAGCTTGGTTCATGTGGAGCACGAGACAGAAAGTTCAGCTGTTTGTGGCAGAGATGGGAATGGCTGGAGTTTTAAGGGAAAGAGTGAGGCCTTACGTGAGAAAGGAGGATTTGAAGTGTAAAATGGTGGGTTTGAGGTTGTTACAAAGGTCAGTGTGGTTGAGTTTTTAAGTCTCTTTTTCAGTTAAGTTGTTCTTTACGTTTCAGTAATAAATACTTGAGAATCGGGGCGGGGGGGGGGGGAGCAGCTAAATAAAAGAATATGAAAGGAACGAAAAAAATCTTATTTGGTGGGAGAAGTCAGGGAGCATTTCTAGGATTGCAGTCACTGTTCCAACTTAAGCCAAATGAATGAGCGATTCCAAAGCCTCAACCTGTTTTAAGTTATTTTTTCAGGGAAATGTTTTTTTATATTCTACTACTAAATGCTATGAACTTTGAAATGTGTTTTCTTTTGCATGAAGAGCTTGGAAATGTAACTTAGGTTTTACTTAAGTTCAGGTGTTAATTTGAACCCATTGTAATTTAATATATTACAAACAAATATTTTTGAAATAGGATGAATGTTGACCCATCAGTTTCCTTAATTATTTCTCAGGCAAGTGGAGAATATCTATTGTAAAGGCACACGCAGGCCTTTCTTTGAGCTTGTTGGTTGTGATTAAGGGTGGTGGTGCATAAGTTAAAAGGTGAACATCGAACAGCGTAAAGGCGAACTTGTAGAAGAAGGTGTTGTTTCCCTAGAAAAGTAAAGATGAAGAAATGACTGAAGTTCTTGTTCGCATTTTCTGCTGGAAATCACAATCCCATTTGTGATTTTTGGGCTTTATTTCAGTTGTTTTGTTTGGTGTTTTGTTTTTACAACTGTCTTAAACTTGTTGTTCTTATTATCCTAAATGGGAGCTGCGCCTTCTCAGTTTCCGTAACTGTCTGGGAGGTCGGGTTGCCACACCATGTGCTTCGCGCTCCTACCTGTGGGCTGCCTTCAGATACGAAAAAACCTCAAACTGTTGTGGTGATAGCGGAGCTTCAGGGTTCTAGTGGAGACAACTCAGGAAGCGGAACTAGGTCACAACTTCCATGCGTATTGAGTAGCCTTGGGTGCGCAATAGTCGATAACCTCTCTGTGTAAGGCTTGTAGACAAACTCAGAGCTGGGAAAGGCTTGTCTGGGCTGGCGGCTGTGCCACTGCTTACCTCTGGTCGTGCCTTGGCGTGGTTCGGTGTCAGCACAGCCTCACCGCTGCACCCTGGGGGAAACTTGTCAGCTTTCCGCTGTGTGTGTCCTCCCTGGGAGCTCTCACCCCTGAAACTAAGGCTGTCTGATGGACCATGGACACTCATTACTAGGACTGAACCAAGCTGCCAGAGCAGTTTCCTCAAAAAGGTGTTCTTGATAGTATTCAATATCCTGTTTCTTTTTTAACAATTAAGAGATGCCTTTTGTTTCAGGTTTTGTATCAAATTTGTGGTAACAGTTAAATAACCCCCTTCCCACAAAGTTTTGGTTGATCAGTCAAAATGTATGGTGACAGATACCTCAAAACCACAGCGTCATAGAATCATGGGGTGAGGTATAGAGTATACAGTATAGAGAATACTGATTTATTGTCTGCCCGTAGTAATGCCTGTTTTAAGAGTCTCCTCTCCAAACCCCTAGGAATAATTAAATGGTAGAAAAAATTGTAGCCATTTGTATTCTCTGCAGAGCTTCTGGGCTGTGGGATGAGGCTCTGCGGCCCATGGAAGGGCTGGTGTGCTGGAAAGAGGCTGTATTTACTCATGATTTTTGTGGACTGTGGTCTTTCTCATGAGACTCTCTTAATCTCTGTTTAAAATAAAGATGCTTTTTTAGTGCATCTAGTGATACAAACATAGCTTTACGATTTCTTTTAGAGCCTTATGGTGTTCTGGAAAGTATGATGATGCCGTGTCCTGGTTCCGGCGGGGATGGGGCTAGTTCTCCCCAGGCTCGGGCAGGGACACAGGTATTCCATCCCATGGGAGCCGTGCCCAGGCTGAGCTGCCGGGGGAGGGGGTGGGAAGTCACGGTTTGGAGTGGGCTGGGGCGTCCCGGGTCTGGTCAGTGAGCAGTGGTTCCATAATCGTGTTCATACATTTCTCTCTCCGTGTTACTGTTGTTTTCTTGTTCCCTTTGCTGTTCTGTGAAACTGCCTTTGTCTGAACCCCCGAATTTTGCCTTTTTCTTCTGATTCTTCCCCGTAGAGGGGGGGAGTTTGAGAGTGGTTCTTTGTTGCTGTCTGAGGCTAAACCATGATACACCGGAATTTTTATTTTGATAATAAATTAGAATGGTACCTCGGCGCCAGCATCGGCTTTGTAATACCAAAACCCAAACCATAACTGGCTGTCCACTGAACACTGAACTAGTTATCTGAGAAAGTGTTGCTTCCATCGGTCTGCGCGTTCAGGGATCACAGCAGGAGAGAGAAGCTGTTTAGAAGAACGTAGGGTGATAACTGCAAGATGTGGGATTAAACTAAGCAATGGACAAGGAGAGGACTACATTAGGCTGTTGGGAAGTGCAAGATTTATGAACTGGGATGGTCTGTTACATGCGTTGGGGTGTATTTCTTGGGTTATTTTGTAGGATAAGGCCAAGATGGTGAAAATTTCAGTTGGTACGTACTGCTAGCAGGATTGCTGGTACTTGTGTTGTGTTTGTAAGCAGAATGTAAGGCTTCTGCTGCTGGTGTAGTCAGTTCGGTACAAAATAAGCTCATTGGAAATCAGGTGTCCTTAAGCACATGCATTAAAGCTTCAAGCTTGAGTTAACCAAGTTCTTAAATGAGTGTGTAATTGGTGTACACTGAAATAGAGCGTGTTGGGTATCCTGTGCGGAGTGATGTAGTTGATAAGAATTTATTAGAGTGATTAACTAGGAACAAACTGCAGGTTTTCTTGTGCTGAATCCTTGCTTATATTCCATCTTACATGGAACAGTGAAACCAAGCCGACCCACAAGACGGGATTCTGCGATAACACAAACGTTTTCTCTCTAGAAGACGTCACTCCTGGCACTATTAAAAGTACTGCTGGTGGTGTTCGATGCCATGAAGTTACTAGATTTTTCTTGTCCTCCGGTTGACTCCATGGGCTCTGTGCTGAGCTGCCATACTGGGGTGATTGAGTCACAACCCCCCTTCTTCACCCCGTCCTCCCCAGGCGAAAGGGAAAGGGGAGCCTCTTGACTTTCAGGCTTGGTGCGGTACAGAAGTGTACAAAATCGAATGCTGTAATTCAGTAATTCTCACCTCATGAGTCCAGCACTCGATCCTTAGTTAAGTAAATGGCGGTACTCCTGCTGCAGAGCGTAAGTACCAGAGGAGTTTGTTTATGCTTCAAACACCTATATGTGGCGTTTTGGGGAAATGCGAGACCCTCTAAAGCTCTGAATGGGGACAGTTAAAATCTCTGAGCACTCTTGTTCTGGAGTTTGCTTCTAGTATAGGTGGACAGTGCTTTCTTCTCTTCTATTTAATTTGCTTTTAAGCTTTGATTAAGGAGAATCACTAGAAGAATAATTATAAATGAATACTAGCCTTTTTTATGGAGTAGATTTTGTTTACATTGGAGAATGTTCTTTCCTGTGTGACAGGAAGCTGATTTTTCTGCAGAAACACATGAAAAGGGTTGGACGTTCTGAAATGCTTACGTAAAACTTCAGAAAGTAGCAGGTAATTCCTTGTTCTTTTGAATGTGTAACATGGATCTCCTACGTGATTTTCCTTTTTTTTTTTTTTTGGCTCTTGGTTTGATTATTTAGGACCAAATTCTTTACTGATGTGCTTCAATTCAATGTAGAACAGCTTTGTTGGAAATATGGGATTTATCTTTCCATGTGTGTTATTCAGCTATTGGAGTTCATGATCTTTACAGGCGAAGAAGTGGTATGTGTAGTAAAAATAATTTTGACATTTTAAACTGGACCTTGGTTTGGTTGTCTGAGCACTTCTTCAAGCGTACTTAGTCTGGAGCCTTTGGTGTTTTACTTGAATTAACTGGGAATGGTGTCTAGTTGAGCAGTGCCAGACCTCTGGAGTATGCGCTCAGGATCTTAGACTTCTGCATCTAGGGTATTTTGCTCTAGAGTTTGTAGGAATAACATGGATGATGTATTATTTTTCCTCAAAATGTGGTGTGATACCACGTGCAATTCTAACTAAAGGCAAAAAATAAAGGTGCCTGATGGATCTGAAGCCGAGTGTTGGAAGCTTCTCCCTTGAGAAAGGAATGTGCAGAGTTCGGCTCAAGATGCAGCTTCGCAGGCGATGCCTCTCAACAGTGAGATCCCTGAGTTGTGAGAGCATTGGCTCAGACGTGTGTGGCTGTTGTCAATATAAATTGTTGATCGTGGCGGCATAACATAACATCAGTGGTGATTTTACAGGCTGTTTCTAGCAACACCACTTACCCAGTGGCTTGCTTGCATTGCCCTTTCTGAACCTGCTATGCCGGGATGTACCCGGTGGCTCTGTTTTATGTATTTTCAATAGAGTTTGAATTTATTATCACATTTGGTGTTCATTTTTACTTGTCAAACTGAATTTTTGTTGCTAGAATAGTTTTGTGACTTCCAGACCAATCTGCCAGTGGTGAGTAAGTTGCAGGGATTGTTTATTAAACTGTCGTTGTTGCAAGCTGTTACGGATCAATCTGTGATAAATCCTTTATAAATTGAGTGGTTTTAATACTTTTATGGAAAGCGGTTTGCTTTAGTTGCTGTTTTTGCTTTGGGAATGTCCGTTGTCTTCTGTAAACCAGAAGCTGCAAATAATGGACATCAATATTAGTTATCGAAGGATGATTATAAAGGGAGAAAATAAGAAATTTTAGCATTTCTGGAATTGCTGGAAAATAGAAAAATGAGTGTTGCAACAAATGCAGATAACATTCTCTCATAGTAAAGATTAATTGTTGCAAGTCTAAAAGCTAAATTTATATTGTGTGTATGAACGGATATAAATATTAGCATGCTCTACAAAAACTCAGTGAAACACCACGAAACTTGTTTTTGAAATGTTAACTTGAAATCTGCAAGCTGAAGGAGATTGGTGTTCTTTGAGTGCAAGCCAAGGAAAAAAGGAAGGCCACTAATAAAAATAACAAAGTCCCAAGTTCTTTCAGTTTAATTACACTAAACTGTATACTTAGCGTGGGATCAGAGCCTTCGTGCGCTGTTTGAGCATAGTAACCGCTAGAAGGTTTTTTCTCTGGTCGTGTGTCTGATACGCAGCACTGATAAGTGATGAAGCATCAGTCCGTGCTGTTCGGAACCGTACTGACGGCGCAGTGCTTACTCCTTGGGAGTAAGCTGGCATGTGCCAGCTGTGCAGCTTTCAAAGGGATGAAATACCAAGAAGATGTCGCAGGGTTATGTGGAAGTTCAGAACACAGAGGCTTCAGAGGAAAGAGAAAGCATCACGGGCTTCTGCTTGAAGAGAGACAGGACGGGGGGTGGTGCTGGGCATGGCGTCGTTCGAAGCACAACTGCTGGCTGCTGGGACTTTCAAAGCTTTCAGGATGGTCACTCCTCTCGGAGGAGGTGAACAGAGCCTTTGTGGAGAAAGGTGGAGATGAAAGTCAACTGATGTGTTTCACATAAACAATCCATTTTTTTGTAGGAAAAAAGGTGAAATTACTATAGTAAACTGCAGTTTATTGTGAAGAATGAAAGTGAATTCCAGAATTCTTGCTTTAGGGAGGAAAAGAGAATATTTGAGCCAATGCTTATCATAATTAAATCCTGTTTAAAAATAGCTGATAACTGAAGTTGGGGCTAATTGGTGAGGAACTCCACTAGTTGTTCCCCCCCCCCCTTCAGTGTTTTTGTATGTGTGTGTTTGGGAATGAAAATGTATTAAGCTTTGGACCTTTTTAATCTTTTCAGATGCAGGCAGGTTTCGAGATATTTGCGCATCTCCCACTAACTGCATGAGCAGGATAATTGGGTGAAGGTGCTTACCTAGAGACTAAGCAGATCTTCAGGCTTGACTGAAGTGTCTTAACAGACCCACCTACTCCTTGCTGTTGCTGCCAGGATACCCAGACTAGTCTGTGATCAGGATTTTCTGCTGCTATTATTCAAGGAATGGATTGAAACTGGAGAGCACCGTACAGTATATTTGGAAAGCTGTGAAGCGAAAAAAAAACTTTATGTGGGCTTTTCAAGGATGTCTGTAGGCAACAATATATAAATGATTGCTGGCTGAGGTTCAAACTAATGTGTTCAGATTAAACATGCATTTTATTTTTTTTTTATATGAATGTGCTAAGGAGCTATCCCACTTCTTTCCATAAGGGTTCTGTCTATAGTTGTTAAACCCGCATTCTTGTTATCCGCAAGTTGGTGAGGAGGAAGTACAGCCTGTTAGAAGAACAGTTCCTGCTCAACCTCTCCAAACAACCGGCCTGGCTGTGCTCTGTTGCGTCCTGGTTGTCACACGCATCAGCTGGTGCCCTGTGATCTCCCAATGGAGTAGGAGGATGTAGTGGGAAAGGGTGGATCCTTCGTGCTTTGTAACTTCCCAGGGGTTCAGCAGAACATCTGGGCTGTGTTTCGGGGGAAATCCTATGCCATTACTAAATCCGAAACAGTAGGATGAGGCAGCTTTCTGGGTATTAGTGTATTATATCCTTGAAACAGTGGAGTATTTTCATAATTCCATTGCTGCTGATCTGGAGAAGAGATTCAGATAGCAAATGGGAGTTGGTCAGGTTTGAGGACTTGTGTCACTTCACCTCCTGGCTTCATTGTCTGGTTTAACAATTCTCACCTCTAACTTTTAACTTTTCTTTATCAGTGTCTTTTTAACATGGAATAAATATGTATGAACTTGTTCTGCGTGCAACTTGAGACCGATAGTAATGGTTTCCTCCCAAAAGGGAACAGCTGCTGCTTGGGGATGCTAAAGCTTACGGGGGAGCTGTTTCTTTGAGGTTAACTTTGCTCCGGATCCTTTGTGCTCTAGTGGGGAGCAAAGGTGTCTCCTCGTTCTGTCTTCTGTTGGTACAGAAATCTCTGTCGCGGTAGAAGAAAATAGAGGAGAAATGTTGTCAGGGGAGCTGGCTGTCCTGATCTTCCTGTTAAACAGCTGATGCCATCCAAACATGTACAGTTATCTGTAGAACCGCAGACTGCGCAGACATCGGACTGTGTGAGATGTAAGCTGCTCTGGTGTAATGGTATGTGTAGGTAAAGAAAAAGCCTGATACCTGTGACTTGCGATTTTAGGAGAAATGTATTTACTAAAGGCAATAGTTTCTTTTGTGAATCTTAACTGGGGTTGAAAGCAGCTGAAATGGAAGATGGATGGCTCTAACTAGTAGTCTGAACAGTTGACAAGACTCCTTCAAACTAGCCTCTCTGAAAATGCTGGCGTTAAAGCAGATGATGATGACGACCTTAGTAGAAAGCTGAACTATGATCCTCTTTGCCTAAAGCTTTGCTGATTCTTACTGAGTGTGGGTTTTGTCCTGCCACCATCACTGGAGCAGCCGGGTGCCATGCAATAGCATTCGAAGTGGTGTCGTTAACATCTGTCCAGGGCAGACTGCTGACTGGGAGGTCTAAGGGATTAAATGTTGTCTAATAAAAGCTCACCTCTCCGTTGAGATAAATATTTGCACCCTGCAAGCGTGAGAAAGCCACGTGGATGCTCAAGTGTTAGAAAGATCAAACAATTATTTCCTTGTTTTCTGAACCCTCAAGGAGTTTTATCTATGAAATACTCACGTGTGAAGTACTTGTTCGAGCTCTCAGGCTGTCCAGTCTCTTGAATGTTTTGATGCTGGGAGGCTTATCTTCTAAATTCGGTTTTGGGAATTAGAGCTGTTCCTTGGACAGAAGCATCTGCAGTTTGATACGCAATAAAATTTAGTTATCATCCTGGTAGTGTTCTCTGAAGGCAGAACCACAGAGGGATGGGCTCTGTGGCTCCCCTGGCCCAGCGTGTGGGGCTGACGGGAGGTCCGGCAGACGGGGGCGGGGGGGGGCTCGGGGGTCCCCCGCGGGGCGGCCCGGCCGGGCCCCTTCCCCGGGCAGGGCAGGGCTGTGAGCGGACGGACAGGCCCTGGCCTTCAGGAGTTGTCCCCAGCGCCCGCCCGTGCGGCGACAGCATGCCACAGAGGCTTTTAAACGCGCCGTATCCCCCGGGGGAGCGCGGGGTGGGGGGAGAGGGCCCTTCGCTCGGGGGATCCGCCGCCGGGAGCAGGGAGACCGGGCACCGACGGGGCCGGGCGCGGCGGGCGGGACGGAACCGGCGCTTCTCGCGCGGCGGCGCGGCGCGCGCGCTCGGAGGAACCCGGCCCCGCCCCCGGCGGCGCGGGGGGGCGGGGAGCGAGGAGCGGCGGGCGGTCGGTCGGGCTGTCGGTCGGGCGGTCGGTCGGGCTGACCCTCTGTTCTGCCCGCAGATGGCCGGGTGTGTGTCCAGGGTGGAGCTGTCGGTGACCTGCCGGAGCCTCCTCGACAGGGACCTGGGCTCCAAGTCGGATCCCCTCTGCGTTGTGCTGCAGGATGCGGGCGGCGGCCGCTGGGCTGAGGTAAGGGCGGGAGCAGCGTCTGCTTTGCCCCGCTTCCGCTCCCTGGCTGTCCCTAGCAGCTACGCGACACCTTTAACTCAGACTTGCGTTCTGTGAGCAGTCCCACGGTGCCCACGCTCGAGCTCTGTGTTTGTTGGGTTCACTGACCGCTCCTATGTTCGCTTAGAGCTGCATCGGGGCGTTCATTTGCCTGTTACGACGTGGCCTGTCCCGTTTCTTTAACTCCAGAGCGCACAGTCCAGAGTACAGTGTTTTGCCAGCCTTTTTTCACCGAATTTTCAGAATTTTCCTATAGGTTAACGTTTCTTATCCGATGCTGTTTCCTCTCTGGGCGAGCCGTTGGCCAGCCCGGTGACAGTGACCTGGTTCGTCACCGAGCAGGAAGCACGGCCCAGGGTTCGCAGTCCGGCTGGTGCTGTGTTCGACCGGCACAGAGGCCTGGGGGCGCAGGCGAAAAACCACATGGGAGAATGCGCGGTTCTTGCTCCTCATCAACAGCTTTGTTTCCACATTTGTGCAGCTAGATCGCACGGAGAGGATCAAGAACTGCCAAAACCCTGAATTCTGCAAGAAACTGGTTGTGGACTACTACTTTGAGAAAGTGCAGAAGCTGAAATTCGGCGTGTATGATATCGATAACAAGTCCTTTGATTTAAATGACGATGACTACCTTGGAGGGATTGAGTGCACGCTGGGACAGGTAGTGTAGAGGCATGTTAAGTGATCTACAGAGTAGCATCAAGCATTGGGTTTATTATGAAAAGTAGGGTGAAAGATGGCTTTATCAAAGGCTTGGACACATTCAAATTTGAAAACACCTTGTTGAACAGGTTAATTTGCATTAGCATTGAACATAGTTAGAAAAATCATTGTGTCAATCGCAAAACGAGGGTTAGAAGTATGTATGGTTTGCAATTAATTGCTTAATTTAGGAGGTGCTTGTAGCAGTCTGGCAGTAACGAAGGCATGGCGCTTGGAGAGCTCTAACGGAGTTTCCTCTGCACAAAGTGATCCTCAGGCAGTAGATTTGGGGAAATAAGGCTATTTGAGATTCAGTATTCGTTTCCTGAGGAGGGGTTTGTATAGCTAGGTAGGAGAGGAAAGTGGGGTTCATGATAAATTAAATAGCCTTTTCTGAATTTTAATAGTTTTTTAGCTACTTGTGATGAAGATGCCTCTTGTGTCTTAGGGGTGGCAAAAATAGGAGGCTAAAGTTAAGTTTGGAGGCATGTTGGCGGATACTGTTTTGTGGATAGTGAGAGAAGATAATTATTGGGCCGTTCATCCATTCAGGAGCACAAACTCTGATGGTTGTTGCTGTTGGAAATGCATTTAAATCCTTTTTGATCTTTTAGAAGAATTTGAAAATTTTGTTCCTGAAGAGTAATTCCTTGCCCTCTGTCTAACTTGATATGTATATTATCTGTCTTTTAACCTTAGGTTGTGTCCAGCTCAGTGTTCACTCGACCACTGGAATTGAAGCAGGGAAAGCCGGCAGGAAAGGGCACCATTACGGTAAATAAGGCTTTTGTGTGGAAAAAATGGTTGTTTGGGACAAAGTAACGTTTCTGGTTTTCTGTCAGTGTATCTTCAAATGCTACACACGTAGCACGTGTAGATGGAAGGATAGATGTTTATAACTAGTTTCTTTCGTGGACAAACTACGAGCAAAACTCTGAGAGGTTTCTGGTTTAATTTTTTTTTTTCTTAATTTCTGTGGCACAGATTTCAGCAGAGGAGATTAAAGATACCAGGGTTTTATGCTTGGAAATTGAAGCCCGAAATTTGGACAAAAAGGTACTGATTTTTTTCAATGATACTGTCTGCTTCTGCGATAGTTACAGTTAGTGCATTTTGGCCAGGAATCTCTCTGAATTTGCAGACGTTCAACTAAGCTAGGTAATCCATGTATGAGAGAAGGCTCACTGTGTTTCGTTACTTACAGTGAAGTAAAATGGAGACATAGTTTCATGTTGAAAACCAGCATCAAATCAAACACTCAACCACCAGGTTTAGGTTTTTGGGGATTATTTTGTCTTTGGAATATTCTGTGTGTTAACGCGGTTCAACTGCATGATTGTCCCAGATGAGTATTATACCTCTGAACTGAGCTTTCTGTAATCTTATTAAAGAAAGAAAAGGTGGAAATTTAGGTGTGCTGCCTCAATGTTACTTTAAGCCAAAGACCAGTCCAGGGACTTAGTGACCTCACTGCTCAGTCAGCAAAACTGCGGGATTTATAGTGACAAATATGGTCTGAGGAGGCAGTCTTGGAATCAGAGCTGTTAAATTCTGATGACTTAGGAAGTGCGGCAGTTTAAAAGAGAAAAGTAAAATAAAAGAGGAGAACAAATGTATAGTTTGTTTGACTTTGTTTGAAGTATTGTGTACCGATTGGTCAGCTTTTCTCTCATCTAAGTAAAATATAGGAGGCTGATTACTTCTGTTGGCTTTTTGTTTGCAGGATTTATTAGGTAAATCAGATCCATTTCTGGAGTTTTACAAGCAGAATGACGCTGGCGCGTGGCAGCTGGTGTACAGATCAGAGGTAGTATTTCTTCGCTGATGTTTTTCTTGAGTTGATCAGATGGCTTGCTCCCACCGAAAGTGGGAGTCCCACTCCTGGTCACGCTTTGCAACAGTTCTGCAATGGAAGTTGCTTATATCCTAAAAAAGGGACTCTGCTCAGTGACCTGGCAGAAAATGGTTTATTTGCTGCCTGGTGACTTGATGAAGCTGGCTCAGTGAAGAGTCCAACCATGCACCGTTTGGGAAGAGTGGCAGGACTCTCCTCCCTTTCAGTGGTGATGAGCTGTTAGGTTGGCGTGGCTCTAAAATTTAACTTTACCCTGAACTTCAAACTTTTATTTCTTATAGAGCTTTTGCTTGGCTTTCCACGAATGTCAGGGTTGAATTGAGGCTGTTCTTAGGCAGCCATGCAGAACCCTCACGTTAAATTTCTTAGTGACGTACTTGTGCGTCGCATCCCTTATGTGACGTTATGCTGTAATTTTTTTTTAAGGTGATTAAGAACAACTTAAATCCATGCTGGAAGAAGATCAGTGTTCCCTTGCAGACATTCTGTGGTGGAGATTTTAATAAACCTATCAAGGTACAGTCTTGAGAAATTCTTTGGTTTTATAAATAACCCAGTCTTTGTTGATGTTAATAAAGAGTTTATTAGATTGTCTAGTTGTATATAAATTTTTAGATTGCCTTTCTAAAACAGCAGTGCGACTGTTATAAGTCACATAATAAGATAAGTGACTATATGTCTATCGTATGAAATCTGCGTTAAAAGATTATGCGTTGTCAAATTAAGAAGTTGGGAATTGCAGAAGTGATGCACTTCCTAGTGATTAGTCATAAGAAGAATTGTAACTGATTTTTGTACTACTCTGACCAGGGTTTCAGGTTGGGTTTTGGCGTTTTGTGTGCTGGGGTTTTTTTTGGGTTTGATTGTGTTTTGGTTTGGCTTGGTTTTTGTTTTTTTGTTTTTAAATTGTGGCTTTCTAGCACTGTTTCTAAGTTAACTGAGAAGCTCATGTATGTTGGACAAGCTCGAGGGCCTTAGGTTGCTGACACAGAGCGGACCTTAATGCCTCTATCAGATTCATCTGGTCGTGAGACCAGCAGGCTCGTCCCAACGCTTTTCCAGTCTGTTACAACTAGAAATTTGGGGTTGGGTCCAAACTTCAGTTCCTTGTGGTCTTGTATGTGGTGACTAGTTCTCTCTGATCCTGGCTTAGGAAGGTGGTGGCAGAAGAATTACATCTTTTAGTAAGTTTCTACAACAGAAAACCTGATAGCAAATTAACTTCTTAATTTCTATTCTCAGCAATGCATTGATAATGCAAAGCAGTTAAATCCATACATAGTTCTATGTGAGTATAGTATCTCTCTGCTTATCCAGCTCCTAACCGCTTTCCATTTGCAGAATTTTCCTGCCTCATCCTATCTGTGAAGAAATCTCATGCTGGAATTTTGATCTGAAAGGTTTAGCAAAAAGCATGCCTGCTAGTGTTTTTACTTGTGCAGCATGGCAGGTCCAACGAATTACTGAGGTTATTAACGTGGAAATAGATGTTCAGGTGCGCTGGGCTTGTGCTGGGCTTGCTGGTATGTGGTGATGTTCTAAGTGGTGTTTGTGAGCTTTTATTGCTGGGGAATCAACAGTTTTGGGTCAGAAAGATGTCCTTTTGGTCCAAAAGTGAGCAGCGAACGTGGAAAGGAGATGGCAAAGAGATGCATCTTATCGTTTGTCAAAGCTGAGATGAGATGGCATGGTTTATGCTTTCTATTAAATGAGGCTTTATTTGCTATAGTCCATAAAGATTTATGTGGGGTTCCTTTTCGTTTGTCTGTTCGTTTTATTTTGTTTTATTTGTTTGGTTTGTTTTGGGTTTTTGTATGTTTTCCAGAAGCTTTCTGCGCTTGGAATTCGGTTTGGAATGACCTGCTTCTTAGGTTAGATCTTTACTGTTAGTTCGTTTCAGCCAAAATTCTTGATGCGTGTGCAAATACTACTAAGTTTCACAACGCAGCTGCGAAAGAGGATTATACTGTTCTTGTGCTTGCAGGTTAGGGATGTCAGTCAGAAAGGGGAATCCAGGCTGACAGGCAGGAGTTTCAGTACAGCAATAAAGAATATAATATTGCGCTGGTGTTTCATTTTTCATCTGATATTTGCTGCTCTGAACCTCTTGTTCCAAAAGTTTATGTAGGAACAATTATGCATATAATTATGCAATAATGGTAGCTAGTGAAGGCAGAACTCCTTGCACTTCAGCACAGTGGAAACATTTTGATGCATCCACTAAACATCAGCTTTGACAGCTATGTATGAGGATTATGTACTGAATATGTGTGTGAACATAAATCTTCTGATCAAAATAACGATGCTACCTAGTGTTTCGGTAATTCTTTATTCATTGTAATGCAGAGTGATATTCTTCTTGTTCTGTATTAGGAACAGCTCAGATTTCTGACACAGCCTAATCTTCTCGACAGTTTTATTAAAAAATTAGGGGCAAATGAAAGTAATGTCTCTCCCTTCTAGTTATTTAAATGGAAGTAGCAAATGTGAAATTTGTGGATGTTGGTATTGGGACTAAAGTTGCCAGCCCACGTGTTTGATGGCATATACATAAAGGCAGATAAGTTTTCTGTAAATTTTGAAAGTTCCTCCTGTAGATGAATGGGGCCTTTTACCCGCTGACTGTATATTCCAAGCCTTGCAATGAATGTTGGATAGTTAATTCACAAAGAAACAATTAATCAGTAAATAACTATGTACAGTGTCCTGCAGTATTGCTAGCAAATTTTTTTTTTTTTTTTTTGCAGCATCAGCACCACTCTTTGTGCTGCACACAGTGAATCTTGGCCAGTTTTAGAAAAACCTTGCAGATAGAGGTTTGTTTTAAGCCGTATCATGCTGTGAACTAAGAGCAAAACTGGTCCTAAATGCAGTTTTATTGATGTGGCTGAGAGGGGAGAGGAGGTGCGTGGAGGCAGCAGCCGCTGAATTCTCTGCAGCTCTCCAGGGAAGCAGACCGTGCACCAGGAGTCCACTCCCTGGCTCCTGCACGAGAGCCTCCTCCTTTGGCCTCCCTGGCGTAATTCAATTGCTTTTGGTTGATGTTTGAACATCCGAATTGTTGAGAGGGGCGTAGTGGAGTTCAGGCAGGAGGGTGGGAGTTGCTTCATGGTGGAGCGTGCAGAAGAGAGGAGTGGGAAGGGTGATGGGTTGGGAAGGATAAAGGGGGAAAAGGGGGGCACAGTCTCTAAGGTGATCTCGTTTTCCCCTTAAGAGGCTGAAGGACGACACAGTGTTTCCAATTTAGGTGGCTAGATTAGGCCATAATCCATGCAGCTTTTTGTACAGGTTTCCCGCTGATACCAGTGGAAGATCCCTAGTGCGTTGTGGTCCTAAAAGAACCCTGTCTCAAATTCAGATATCTTAGCCATTGAATTTGACGTCCTTATGGAGGTGTTATCCATGTGTTTGTGTTGTCCCTTCATCCTGAGGAGAAAGCTGTCACTGTGGTTTTTACTGGAGTAGCATTGGTTTCTTGATTACTAAAGGCGGATCTCATAAAGAGAGCTTTTGAATCTGTGTGGCGTGTGAGCTTCACCGGGGAGGAAGCAGCTGTTCACAACTGTTTCTTGATTGACTGCTTCTGGAATTAACTTGTGTTCTGCAGTTGTGTGTATTGTGCATGTTATAAATGCTCCTTATAGCTGATTTTGTGGGGAACTATTGACAATATCCATCTTACTGTGTTTGCTCTAAGCCATTGTTATTAGCGTATTTTTATTTTTAAATGCATTACTCTGCTGCATTATCTAGTTCTGAAGCTTTAATGCTGATTTAAACATGACTGGTTATTAATTAAGTATTTATAATTTGGTTGGTAGAAGATGCAGAAAAAGACAGACTCAGTGCTCTGTGGAAATTGCAATTTCTTTGTAAATTGATGCTATTTCTGGACAGGAGGAAAGAGTATATTCAGAAAGTGTGTAGATGAACTTTGAATTGCTTCTTCCCATTACCCCAGTTTGCATATCTTGTCCTGAATGATCTTGCACTTAAACATCTGGGGTATGAAATGTTGGGGATTTTTGTGGGGGTTTTTTGGTTTTTTTTTGTTTTGTTTTCTTTTTTTTTTTTTTTGATCTCTTTTGTAACTGGGGAGAGCTTTTAGTTAAAACTTTCACTGGGTGTACTTAAATGGGTGAGCAATTGAACATCTTCCTTCTTCTGAGATTCACTCTGGGTGTCTGTGTTACTGTCGGGTTTCAGTTCGTGATTACGGGTGACACCGCCGCTTCAGATGGGATAGGGGAGTTCACTGGCATCGCTGCAGACCTGCTGGAAGCAGGAGGTCACGCTGCGAGCAGCTGCAGTTCTCCCGAATGCAGTACACTTTCCCATTGCGTGCACTCTCTCTCTGCTGTTCCAGGTACAGTGTGCAGATCACGACAGCGACGGGTCGCATGACTTGATAGGCACTTTTGAAACTAACCTGACTCAGCTGCAGAAAGCAGGTGACGGCTCTGCGGTGAGCTTCCTCAATCCCTTGCTAACTTAGGCTATAATTCGGTCTCTCACAAACCCTTTTTAATATTGACCTCAGAGATATATTTTTAGTTGCTGCCCCCAAAAGTGAATTTTTCTGTCTGTATCTTTGGATTACTAAGCCAGCATCTGGGAAGAATAAAAGCAGGTGTGGGAATTATATTGCTCTGTTTTCCTTGGGTAGTGTTACCATTTCTGTTCCTAAAGACATCCTTGAGCCCATTGTCTGTTGGCTGCCAGACACTTTTCCCCAGCAGTACAGCTTGCTTTTGCCACTGCTGAGCCAAGTGGAAATAAAGGGGCTTGTTGATCCTTTAACAGACGAGTCCAGAGGTAGGACTTCTCCCAGATAACATTTGCGATTGAGCTGGTGACTCTCGTAAGCGCTCCGTTCGCCTTTCTAGCTAACGGAGAGAAACAGTTATTCCAAGGGGCACTGTTCTTACTTAGTCTTGGGCATCCAGTTTAGAATAAGTTGAATCATTTGCTGCTGGTGCCAGTTGCTCTCTGTTGTCTGCAGTGAAAACCCGAACTGTCATTCTTGTGGAGATGTCTTGTCTGAATTCAGACAGATGAATCCGCGGATACAGAACATAGCCTGGGACTGCTTCCAGTTGCCAGCCAACTTGATTTCTGTGGTTGTGTTCCTAAAGCTGGTGGAAGGTTCTTGCCTTTTTCCCTAGCCCGTGTGAAATCGGAACTAATACGAGTGAAACAGAACAGTGAAACACTGCTATTGGGAACCTGCAACCTAGGCCAAAAAATACCCTCCCCACCGGGAGATGCTGCCCCCTTGTCTTGTTTGAGTGCATTCCCATCCTTTAACTGAAAAATAACGTGATTATGTTAAGAGAAATGCTTGTATTTGTGTTCAGCTTTTTTTGCCTCTGATTCAATGACGCTGTTCCGTGATTGCATACAGAATAAGAGTTACATTGCTGAGGAGAGAGACTTTTCTGAGGTCTTGCCTCGTGTTTTGCCCAGTGCTGGTAGCAAAAGCTACGATTTAACTCGTCAGATAGCAGCCAAAGTAGTTGCAAACCTTTTTTAAAATTCAGTTTCAGAATTCTTCTGCGTATTTGGGTAATTCTGAAATTGTGTGATGTCTGACATCGTTTCAGTGATTTGTCCTGCTGTAAATGCAGATGTTTTGGAACTTGCTTCTTGCATGCTTGCTTTCTGTAGGTGGAATTTGAATGCATTCATCCTGAGAAAAAACAAAAGAAAAAGAGCTACAAAAACTCTGGCATTATTAGGATAAAATCCTGCAAGGTAGGAAGACTTTTGTTGTTTTTTGTCTTTTTTTAATTTCCTGATCATAATGAAATCTGTTCTTATGGGGAGGAAGTGTAACACTGTCTGCCTGTTTCTCTAGATCGAGACAGAATATTCATTTCTGGACTACGTCATGGGAGGCTGCCAGATTAACTTTACGGTGAGTTGTTTCCCAACCGCACATCTTGGTAGGTGACAAGAGCAATGAAGTTGTGATTAATACTTTTATTTGCAGAGTGAAGACTGCAAAAAACAAGTGATATTATATTTTTACTTCTTGTGATCAAGTGGCAACTTTAATGTAACTAGGGTTTCTTAAACTTCTTTTGAGAAATAGGTTCAGTCTATCAGTGGAAAGGATTACTACTTCTTAAACATGCATGTACCCCGGTGGGAAAAGGTACGCAGGCTTGTTTGCCTGTCCCTGCCTGTGTGCCTGGGAGGAAGGGAGCTAGGTGGGCCTGGGCTAATCCTTTGTTTCTGGGTATGGTTAATTCTTCTCATTTGCTTACGGTGATGCATCAATGACTTGCTGTCATCATCTTAATGGATTAGGTGGGTGTAGACTTCACTGGCTCCAACGGAGATCCCAAGTCACCAGATTCTCTTCACTACATCAGCCCAGACGGGATAAATGAGTACCTGATTGCCATCTGGAGTGTGGGAAGCGTAGTCCAGGATTATGACGCGTATGTAGCTGTCCTAACTCATCCAGCCACTGAACCAAAAATGTGTCAACAGCAGGTGTCAGTGATCACGGCTGATGGGTTGTTCCAGAGCTGTAGCGTTTGAATGACTGAGATGCCACCTTTCCTTGGGAGATCCCTTTTCCCTTCCACTGCTTCCTCCTGCTTCTGTCACTGCCAGGGAGGGCTGTGGCAGCCCTTTGTAATTTGGCTTATTTACTTGGTTTGTCCCTCCGGGTCTACTCTTTTATGGCCCTGGGCTGCTCTGTAATGCTGCTTTATCTGGTCACTAATCCCTTGTTGCTGACGGTGCATTTCAAACATGAATGCACTGTTTGATTCAATGGGAACACGTTTGTCTGCTCTGTCCTTTAGCCAGCCTATGGTTGGGTTGACTTTTTCTCGTGCTACTTTCAAACCTCCTGAGGGTTCTGTGATGTGCCGCACTGAGAGAAATTCTGAAACTGTCAAGCCCAAGCCTGAAATCCTTGGGTGACTGGCTGTGGGGAGCTAGATGGTGTACCCGTTCCTTATGGCAGGAATTGAACCTTGCTCTCCAGCTGCTTTCTGGGAATAAAACAGAATAGTGAGTTATTAAAGACTTGCTCTTTCTCATTTCTTGTTGTTGCCATTTCTCTTCAGGGACAAGCTGTTTCCTGCATTTGGGTTTGGAGCTCAGGTTCCTCCTAGCTGGCAGGTACGGCCTCCACAACGCTGGGCAGTTGCTCTGTCTGTGTCTGCATGCCTTAACTGTTTGTAATGTCCCCTTTCCTAGGTGTCTCATGAGTTTGCTTTGAACTTCAACCCCAGCAACCCTTATTGTCAAGGTGAGGACACCTCTAGTAATATTTCACTGAGAGGGGGAGGTGTTTGAAGTGTTGTATTTCTTTCATAACTGGTGAAAAACAGATGCAGTGCCAAGACATGCAACAAACTAGATTTAGTCTCACCTGGATGCTGACAAGAGTGTATGTACGTTGATGCTGACTTCTGTGCGGTCTACATAAGCTCCAGTGAAGGGATCTAGATTTAATTTGAGTGTTAATCCATGCTGAAATTTTTGTTGCTGCAATTTGGTTACTTCTGGTGTATTATAGGTAGCGGTGGATTCAGATCAGCAACGTGCCTGTGCTGGTCATGCTTCCGGGGTGACCACCTGCTAAGGCGGTTGGAGACCCTCGTTACTTCATCAGCAAAGTGTCTATGTTTGAATGTTATCTTTTAAAGGGTTGTATTAAAAACTTACTTTCTTTACAGCTGTCGTCTTTAGTGGAGGTAGTTTCAGCTGTTTTTAATGGCTGCTCTCTAAACTGGATTATGACCTTTTAGGACTAAGAACTGTCTCAGCATGCAGTGACGCAGAATTGTTCTTGAACAAGCATTTTTAACTCCGTTCAGTTTTTCTCTGTGGTCTAAGGCCAACAAAAATTGCAATCTGAGTTTCAGTGTTAAAATCCAAGCATTTCCTCGATCAGTTTGGCATTGTCTGACATTGGGATCTGTGTGTTTGCTCTTTAAGGGTGCCTGTGGAGTAGTTTTGAGAGGTACTGCGCTAAAACCTGCATGGTGGACAATGCAAGCAGCAGTGGCACTTGAAATTCCATTGATACAAGCCAGGAATAGGCCAGTTTAGATGGATCCACAGAAGATTTGCACCGTTTAAAATCAGACTTTAAAAAAAATTTTGTTTAGTTAGCCTGAGGAAAGCTTCTTGCATAGGACAAGCCATAGTGATTGCTATTTCTGTTACAGAAATGTCTGAATCCTGAATCAGGGATCACTATCTAACTTTCACACAAGGAAAATGAAAAGTTAGTGTTCCAGAGAGCTTCTGACCTTGTTGTCTAATTAGACTATAGGCAATTAAACAAGATAAATTGGATGACAAGGTAGTCGTCAGTGTGCCTTCACCTGGGTTATTTTTCCCCACAACTTCCATGAGCTCTGTGATGTTAGAGGCACAAAGAGTGATGTGAAGAATGTAGAATGGGGGAGAAATCAGCAAATCCTGTCTCTGCAGATGTCCACTGGTTTCAGCCCTGTACTTTGTATATTTGCTGTTACCCTGCTGCTTACTTGCCCTTCAGGAGTTCACAGCTGTGTGAAAGTTGTTATCCTTTTGCCGTACTATTTCGTAGTGCTTGTAAAATAATTACTGGAGAAGTTGTGAGGCTCTTGTGGCAGCTGCCTGCCTTGTGTTTCAGGGATCCAAGGAATAGTGGATGCCTACCGCCAGATCCTGCCTCAGATCCGACTCTATGGGCCAACCAATTTCTCACCTATTATAAACCATGTGGCAAGATTTGCAGCGCACTCGGCACAACAAGGAACTGCTTCAGTGAGTGCATGTCCTTTCCTGTAATCTGCATTGGGTTAGTGTTTCTGTTTTCCATGTTCACGGTGGGTTAGAATGGAACGGTAAAGTGATGTCGCCTTCCTTCCTCGAGATGCAAAGTTTGGTTCTCTCCTACTGGCCTACAGAGAGGCCGTTGGTACTCTCTTGGTACATATTGATATGTAGAAGACGTTGACAGTAGTTTTCATTGCTCAAGTGATATTTATTTCTCTTTTTCACGGTTTGCTGGCATTGTACTTACTATTGAAGTATGCAGAGGTGCTGTGTTGGCTTTTAGACCAGTTGGACTCAGTCAGCAGTTGCATCAGTCTAACCTCTCTTGCCGAGCTCCGTCACCTATAGGAAATGCATACAGTATAGAGGGGCTCTACATATTTTATTCCAAACAATTTTGCTCTCAAGAACCTATGCAAAGACCGCCTCCAAGAAAAATATCAGAGGGCTTGACTATCCATCCCACCATGGTGGCATGCAGGATCGGGCTATCTGGAGGGCCAGATTAACAAAGGAGTCTGAGAACTGTTAAATCAGCGTGCTAATTGCATTGCAGAGCACCTGTGCTACCCTGTAGTTGTGTTGCATGTCCTGTTTGTGTGCTTGCGTGGCCAGGGCAGCTGTTAAAATTAAACTCCATTTCCTTAACATTCATTCCTTTTGCTTAAGGAATTCCTTATAGATAAAACTAATTCCATTTTGACAGACCAGTCAGGAGGAATTTTGATGTACGCCTTGGTTCTTGCTTTATGGTCTAGCTGTTTCAGTATTTTTGGTTCGACTTATGTTTGTGTGTACGTCAAAGACGTTTCCCACACTGAGGTGCTTGGTCTAAGGAGATCCATTTCTTACATTTCTGAGGGTATTTTTTAGCTTTCCCAACACTTGGGGGAATCTTCTTATTTCTTTATATGTTACATATCTCTACTTTTTCTTACAGACAGAAAACTAACTATTTAAATAAAGAACCTGTCAGTAATGGGGTACAACTGTAGTAACACTTGTGTTAACTGGGTTTTTGGAATGGGAAATGCACTTTTCATTGTGTGTGTGTGTGTCGTTTTTTGTTTTCATTTTAAGTCTGTAGAAAGCTGCTGTAAAGCAGTGGTTGCTCGTTTCAGAATTAGGTGCTAAACCTTACCGTCTAGGAAAGGAAGGAAATGTTAAACACTTTACCATGCTAATGAATTGGGTTTGAGGTATTTTTTTTCTTTCTAGAAAAGTTCGTGTGTTCTTCCCCTCTTGTTATCTCTAATGTGTCTTTGTGTCATGACATTTGTCACTGCTGTGTTTTGAGATTTCTAATACTTTAAGTTATTGGTGACTAAAAAAGAAGGCTTTTTGAGTTACACTCTAGGGATATTAAATATTGAACTTTAACCTTTTTGAGATGTCAGTGAATAAAGCAGCAGTCATCAGTGAATTTTGTATGCTTTGTTGAAGCATACAAAGCTTTTGAAGCTTTGTTGATGTAGTAGTACTTTGCCCACCTCTAGTTCTTTCTGTCAGTTGATGTAGTTGTTCTTTATAACTTGAATTTAAGCCTTTATCCTTTTTCTAGTACAGAGTGCGCAATGAAAGGTGTTATGCATATGAAAAAACGGGAATAAACATAAGTTTCTTTAATGTTCTGGTTTTGTCTTAGCCACAGCACCATCTGATTTCTTCCTTGGAGTAAGAAATTGCTCCATCAGCCTCCAGTTATGTGAGCTTTGATGTTGAACTCCCTAACTGGGTGCTTTCTAATGTTTTTCAGCAATACTTCATCTTGCTGATCATCACAGATGGAGAGATCACTGATCTGGACCAAACTAGGCAAGCGATTGTTAATGCCTCTAAGCTGCCGATGTCCATCATTATTGTCGGAGTTGGTGAAGCTGATTTCAAAGCCATGGAATTCCTTGACGGAGACAACGGTGTCCTGAAGTCCCTGACAGGAGAGCCAGCTGCACGAGACATCGTCCAGTTTGTGCCTTTTCGACAGTTCAAAAACGTAAGTTGTCTTTAACTTAGAAGAGTCCTGGTGCTGGTACATATGCAGATACTACATCTAAAAAAACCGAGCGCGGGTCTAGACAAGGCAGCAAGCTGCGTGCTCAAAGTGCTGTCCAGGCGCTGGGAATTGAGATGTTTGCTTCTGCGTTCGAAACTGTGTGCCTCGTCACAGCTCTCTTGTAGCTTCTCTTAGAGCTCTCCTGTCATTGATTCTGTGTACTGTATCTTGACCGTTACAGAGTTAAAGCAGTAAAGGAGATGTTTTCTCTCCTGGGATGCAAACATTAGGGCAAGGAAATGAGATCGTATTGTCAGTCTCTGATGTTGAGTCCCATCTTATCATTTAAGATAAGTCTTCCCTGCTGTTGAAAGCAGTCCTGTCGTTCCCCAGCTCCTCCCTACTTCCAGGGTTGGCACTAGCATTCCTGCATGTTGCACAGTGAGTTGGGTTGAAAAGTAGAGTCAAGTGAAAACCCAGGATAAGAGAAATTGTTAGTGGCTGGGGCAGTTTCCCACTCAGATCAGGGCCGTACAAAGGCTGTGTGAGCCTGGGCTTGAGGTGGTGGCAGTGCAGGGGTGGGAACAAATGATTTTTCGTCAGCTGTGCTCACCGAGACTGACTGGAAATGCTCTTAAAACTGCAGCAAGGAACTCTTGAAACCGGGAGCGAGATGTGGCAGGTGGGGGGGCTGCGCTCTGAATCTGTAAGAGAGTTTGTCACTGGGCTGATAAATCCTTTCTCTGCAGTATTTCTCATTTATTCTCCCTGTTCTTCTTGCAGGCTCCCCGTGAGGCGCTTTCCCAGATGGTTCTGGCTGAAGTGCCTAAGCAGCTGGTGTCATACTATAAATGGCAGGGATGGCCACCAGTGAAACCACCGGAAATAAAGAAGGTGTAGATCGCAGCCTGGCCCTGGCTCTCCCTTGCACACTGTGGGTGCTCAGTGTCTCAAGTTTGTATCGTTCACACTAATTCTCTTACCCGCTTGCGCGCTGCGTCTTTGATCTTTCCTGTTCCTGATCGGAAGAAATGTAAATATGGAAAAAACACAACTGCTGGCAGTTTTTGTCACAGAAAAATAAACCTTGTTGGTTTTCTACCTTGCAACAGTGCCACATCATACCACGCATCATTGCTTGACGTGGCCTATCCGCTGCTTGGTATCAGCATGAGCATTGAGCTGCTCGTGCAGCACTGCTTCAACGCTGAGATTGGTAGGAGAAGTATTGCGATCGTGCTTGCTGTAATGATACTTATCATGTGTTCCTTGATAGGTTTTTTGTGGTTGTGTTTTTTTTTCCTTCTATTAAGCTGCCTTGGGAATGGGGACCCTTCTGTCCTCATTGGTACCAAAATCTGTTGGTTGGATGCCTGAGGTAGTTCTTGTTGTGCCTTCATAAAATGCCAGTATATTTTTATATGTAGAGGTTTATTTTTAAATTTCAGTAACCATACTTCACAATCGTCTTTTTAATCACATTTTTATATTGGCAAACTTTGGTTCTGTGACGGCCTCTTGCTTAGAGCCATTGTTGCAATTTAAGAGCACTGCACTTTGCTTATTTGCTGGGGGGGATTAATGAGGATTAATCATTAGTTAATCAGAGGTGGGGTGGGATTAATGAGTCACATTGCTGGATTTTGAAAGTCACATTAACTGGAAACATTGAAATAGAGATGCTTTGAGCGATCCCTTCGTGTCACAGAAGTTAGGAAGTGAAGAAGTAACTGTGGAACTCCAAAGAGGTATTTCCTTGTCTGTTGTGAGGTCTGCAGTGTCAGAGGTGTGAAGTGTCTATTATGAGGTCTGAGGACTACGACAGGCACATGGTAGCAAAGCACAATTGTTTTGAGAGACTGGAGTTGATAGTTCATTTTAAAATAGAGATAAAGAAACTTGGGCTTGTCATTGCACTACAAGTGGTCATCACTTTCAGTTTCATAAATAAATAATTTGCTTTGACATACATAACACGTCTGGACTCTTATTTCCTTTCTGGGCTTTTCCTTTTGTTTTCCGGCAGTGTGAATGTTTTGGTGTGTGGAAGGTCTTTGCTGTAGTGCTAGCCTGGTGGTGATTTCAGCACCTGAGTTTGCCTAGGTTGAGTGTCATCAGCTGCAAAAGCAGAGCAAGTTGTCCATCATCATCGGTTTTGTTACCTGTTAATCACTAAGACTGCCAGGCATATATCCTGCAGCCCTGTCGTGCAGTAAGATGAGCTGTTTCTTTACTGTGAAATTATGAAAGAACTTGTGTATTCTATCAGGTAAACCAGGAAATGGTGAGAATACATTGGAAGACTGCCTTGGTGATCCGGGCTATGAAACTGGTAGGTTACAAGCCCATGTGAAAGCAGAACCTGGGTTTGAATCCACGCCCTCAACTAGACTAGTTGTTCTGGATGGTATCTGTGACCAAACTAGTACGTAGCTTGTGCTTGAAGGGTTGTGGGTCTAGGACCGCTGCTGAGCAAAGATTAATTTATGCTACTTTTTTATTCAAACCTAGCTTTGACGACGATGCGTTCTCCCAGGCTCTGCAGGCAGCAGGGCTGTCTCTCCTGAAACACTCTGTCCTCTAGCCTGCAGCACCCAATTTTCTTGCACTTAGATTCTTGAAGGAAACCAGGCAACCTGCGTTCTTGAGCGGCTGCCTAAACTAAAATGTGTTACAAGTGTGGAAGAGAGGGAGGAAAACTGCCAAGTCTTCTCTGAGAAACTGCACCGTTGTTGAGAGCATCCTTTAGTCATGTTTTCAGCTGCTTACGACCTGTCGGCAGAGCTCTCCTTCCCTGTATTAGCCGTACAAGAAACTAAGGCTGGTTTTTGTGTGTGTGTCTTTTTTCTTCTTTTTAATAAAGTGTTCTTTAAAGGATATTTACAGCAGCAGTTCTGAAGGCTTACCGGTCCCTTGTTTGGACCAAGAGATACTGGTGGCTGTGTGTAGTGCTTGGCTTCAATGAATGTTGTTTTTGGCAAGTTGTCAGCAGCATGTTGGGACTTTCCTTGGCTCCAGCCTTGAGGGGCAGAAGATGGGCTCTGAGCAGCAGAAATTGTAGTGGGAAATCCATTTCACCTGGCAGTTCCCACTCAGAAGGAAGAGAATGAATCTTCTGCCTCTCTGTGCTGGCTATGAGGAGTGGAGTCACTGTGTTCTGCAGCTAGCCGAGGTGTCTCCACGTGCTGGACTCATTCGTGGTAGGAGAGACCTTCCCTGTTTTGGGGAGGAAGAGGCCAAGATGTGGAAGAGGCAGGTCTGAGGAAGTTCTTCCCCCTGCAGGAGCAAAGGAGAATATGGAGGAGACGCTGTTTACTTGCAGGTAAGTGGCTGAAATGTGAATGACCAAAGGCACACGAGTCCTGTGCTTGTCACTTGAGAACTAGAGCTGCACGGGTGTGGGCCTAGGTAAAAAGCCATGGGAGGGGCAAGCTTGGAAGCTGCTGATCCGGCACAGCACAGTTGTGCCTGTTTTCTCTCATTCTTGACTCTCCCCAGGGCTCCTGCTTTTAGAGGCAGTGAAGACAGCTGCCGGGTGCTTTGGGGAGAGGCTGGGAGCTATGTGTCCTGCCTTGTGCTGCCCTGGGTGTTGCTGGAATGCGGATTTATGGCATAGTTGTCGCTTGAGGTAGATGAGAGCTCGGGTTTGAGCTCAGGTTTTCTTCCTCAGGAGAATGTTCTGTTCTTGCCCAGTGCTGATCCATCCTCCCGGATCACGCTCTTGCTTTATCTCCACAATAAGCACGGGGAACACGCTAGAAGTCTTGTTACCCTGGCCTTGGCCGAGATTGAGCGAACGCTCTTGTACTTGTGGTCCCCAAAGGGGTTTCAGCCTTGGGGCTTTGTGTAAGTCAAAAGCTAGTGCATTGGGGAGGGTTCCTCTTGCTTCTAGGACATCTGGCAATAAATACTAGTGACATGTTGTGCCAGATTACGCCATGCTACCCAACAGAGCTCCCTTCTCTGGGGGAGATAATGCTCCATCCCCCTTCTTTGCCCAAGCAGCTTATTGGGCTAAGGGCCCTACTTGGGGTCTAAAATGTTTGTTTCCTCCAGGGACTGTTTCACTAAGACTGAGGCACGGTGGTCTTTAGGTGAATGCAAGTGATGGGACCACTCCAGGTGTTTGAGGGAGCCATACAAACCCCCCTGGGAGATGATGGCTTTTGGTCAGCTTTGAGCAAATGCTGGATACACCCATCAGCGACATACTTTGGTGGTCTGAGTGTCTCATTGAACAGCCTAAATTCCCCCCCTTGCCCCCCACCTCCAGCCGTGACAAAGCGTGGGGTGAGGGCACTGAGCTTTCTGTGCTGCCCTAAACTGATTGGCTTCTCATTTGGGTTCACAGAAGTGGTGCCAGAGGCTGCTGGCCTGCTGTGTTCCGTTGCTGCGCCATGAAGTGGCATCCTCCCCGCTGCGGTGTGTTTCCACTGCCCTCGGCGCCACTTCTCTGGCGCTCCAGGAAGCTCTTGTGTAAGAGGAAAATAAAGGGAATAACCGCAGGGCTTGGTTCGAAGCAGCCTGGCATTGCATTGCACAGACATGATTCACTCCTCAGTGTTTGCAGAGCTGGATTAGCCGCCCTGGGTGGCTGCAAGGCACCCTGTACAGCATGCGCGGGTGCAGGTGTTTGCTGCTGGGTGCGGAGCGGGGAGGGAAGGAACGCTTTCCAAATCCTGCTGAGCTTTTGATGGTATGATTGCTCTAATCTGGCCTGAATCTGTGTTCTGGAAGGGCTCCCTCATCTCTCATTTACCAGTTCTTGGGCAGGTGAGGTGAGCTGAAGCAGGTGAGGCGTGCTGTGCCCCAGGTCTCCATCCTGTGAGGGGCTGGGGCTCGTGCCCTGCGCGGCTCCAACCCCACCCTCCGTGGATTTCAGTGCTCGTCTCTGTCCTGCAGGGAGCTGGCACCCGGGCTGCAGCCTCTGTCCCCAGAAAGTGCTCGGGTGTCCCACTTGCACACGCTTAGCTCCTCCGGTCCTGCGTGGGGGGGTCGCCCAGCACTTTCCTCCTGTCAGGGGAGCCCGACCTTCCTCCTCCGAGGGCTGCAAGCAGCCCGGCTGCCTTCCCTTTTCCCTCCTCCCTCTGTTTGCTTTGGAGGGGTTGAACCGCAGAAGCTGTGACCGGGCTGGAGCAGCCGCAGGGTTGGGGCGGCCGAGAGCGGAGCCTGGCCCCTGTCTCCGCTCCCAGCCTCGGAAGCCCCCCGTCCCCGTAGGCCGCGGGGCTGAGGCGGGCGGAGCAGCCAGGCGGCCTCCCCCGCCCCTCTCCCTCCTGTCCCTCGGCGGGGGCTCCGCGGCCCGTGGGGTGCCGGGGCGGGGAGCGGGCGGCCGAACCGGCCCGGCGAGTCGGGGCTGAGTCACTCCGGGCCGAGCGGGGCCGCGCTGCCCACCACCGGCTCCATGGCCCTCAGCGTCGGCGTCCGGCGGCTCTCCCGGCTGCCGGGCCGCGGCGAGCGGCAGGTGCAGCTCAGCTTCCGAGGTGGGCCCCGGCGGGCGGGCGGGCCGGGGTCTGCCTGCCGCGCTGCCCGCCGGCACCTCACGGTCTCCCTTCTCCTTCCCAAGGCTTCACCCAGAAGACGAGGAAGATCCGCTGCGGCCCGGAGGCCGTCTTCGGGGAGGTGAGGGCGAACCGGCGGCTCCCTCACGGGTGTCGTCCGTGGGACAGGGGTGGGACACGGCAGCGTCCCGGCCGATGCCTGGTGGGGCAGCAGGGCCGGGAAGCGCCCGCCTGCACCGTCCCGTCCCCGGAGCCTGTAGCTGGTTCCCGCCCGGCTGCCTCTGTTCCCCTGGGCAGGCATCGGGTGAGCCGCAACCTCGGGGCGCAGCTTTGCGATGTGCCCGAGCCCGATGGCGCCTGCCCTGGGTGATCTCTTCTCCCCAGGCACCCCTGTGCCTTCCCATGCTCCGTCTCACCCCTCAACCCCTTCCCAGAGCGACGATGCTCTGGCCCCTGTAGCAGCTGACCTGCAGCTCTGTGCTGCCGGGGGGGCTCTCGCTCCCCTCCCCGTCCTTCCTCCATTCCCGGCTCCAGGGTCTGCCCTGGCCAGCGGGAAAGTAACTTCCCCCTGGAGCCGCTTTTTGTCGCGCTCGTTGGTTCTGTCACCTTGCAGAGGAGACCAACCAGGCGCCAAATGTGGGAAAGCGTGGCTGGGAATGAATCCTCATCCCCTCCTGCTCTGTTTGGTTGTAGCTCTTTCGCTGGCCTCACTACGGGAAGCTCGTTGTGGGAGAAATGCTGTCCGTTAAGGTTTATAACTGCAGCAAGGTTTTCAGTAACAGGTAGGTTCTTTGGGTGTTGGGGTGACGAGCAGAGGTGGGGAAAGAGATATACTGGGCTTTAAATTTTTCCCTGGGAGTAGAAAACTTCTACTGGAAGTTTGGTGGAAGGAAGATGAACACTATACAGGTTATAGAAGACAGATGGAGCTGGTTGTTCTGGTGGGGCAGCAGTGCTGTATATAGTAAGTTAAATAACGCTTTGTTAGATTTAGTTGCACCAGCGATAGCAGAGACTACGCAAGGATCCAGACCAGACCCCCAGGTGGGACAAAGGTAAAATAGGCTCCTAAAAAGTAGAGCTGCAAGGCGGGACTTGCAGCAGAATGGGGACCTGCTTTCACCCTGTAGATCCACCTCGTGACCGTGACCGTGCTACATGCAAATTCAAGATGCCTATCAGCGAGGAAAAGCCCAAAGCCTGTGGTGGTATGGTTTAACCTTTAAAAAAGATAGCAATTTAAATTTAAAGGATCAGCCAGAACTTAGAATGCTTCTAGGTGGCACAGACGCAATACTGTGAACTCAGCAGTTATTCCAGCAGTTGTAAAACACTTCAGGGAATCCCGAGAGTGGAGGTGACAGATTGAGTAGTGGTAGGGGAGCAAGCAAGGGAGCAGAGACGTGTCCTTCCAGGACACGTGAAACGTGAGGATGCAGGGAAAGGTGCCAGCTCTGATAAGGAAAATGTAAGAACTGGAGCAAAATCAACAGTAACAACTTTCTAGAGGTAGTTAACAACACCAACCTTTTCAAAGCTATCGTAAGCCTGATAGAGAGGGTGTGGAGGAAACAGATGAGTACAGCACATGCGAGACACTTAAAAGATAAAGCCAGAGCAGAAAATGTGGCTGAACTTTGTGTCACCATTTACTGTGTGCTTTCCTTTGGGAGCTGGATCAGAGGAATTGTCTGTGACCGAAACGTCAATAGAAACTGCTTATAGGACAAATAGATAAAACAAACAGTAACAAATCACCAGGACCTGATGGCGCTGAGCAAAGAAGTCGATGGGAAGTGACTGGACTGGCACTGACAGCGTCTATCCATGCACCTCTGCTGCCGGGGAGCAGAGTAATGGCAGGTGACAGGCGTTACAGTTTAAAAGCAGTTGGTCAGTGCACTGGGATGATCAAAAATAAATAGGGTGTGAAAGGACAGAAGGGAAAAACTTGTTACGCCGCTGTATCAGTCTGTGGTCTCTGGCCTCCTGCGCGTGCAGTCTTTCTGTGGCAGCAGCATTGAGCTGGAAAAGCTGGAGAGGAGGGGGATGAGTGGAGAGACTCCTTCCTTGGAGGCTGGACAGGCTCTGTGTCTCAGAGAAAAGGGAGGTGAGAGGGAATACGAGAGATCAGCAGTTTGCAGCTGAAATGGAGGTGACTGGGGAATAATTCCTTCTGTCTCGGTCCCGGGCAGGCAGTGAAAAGCTCTGATGGTTTCCAGCATGCAGTAGGAAGCTCTGCTTTGCGCGGGGTTAGCCCGGCCGCTGGCAGAGCTGCCATGGGGAGATGGAGGCCAATGTACAAACGGGTTCCAGACAGCAGTAATACAAGGTGGGGTTAGGAGCAGCTGAATGCAATCCAGCACGCGTTACAGCTGCTTGCGGGGAGCCAAATGAGCCTTTCCCACGGAGAAGTTCCTTTGGAGCAGATAAATTTTGGCCCGACTTGCTGCAGACCTCCCTACAGCCACGGTTTTATGTCCTATTTCTGTATTTCCTTGTGTGGAGCCTCTGCTTCCCAGTTTTGTTTGGGAAGTCACCCCAGCCCTGCTGGGTGCCCAAACACAGGCTGGCTCCTGTGAAGCCTAGCTCTGCCGAAGGGGAGAGCTCTCACAACCGGTGGGATTGGATCTGCACAAGCCTTCAACTGTCAATGGCAGCTCAGCTGCAGGCGGCTGCCTGGGCATGACCGGGGTGGAGGCCCAACCCACTCCAGTCAGTGGGGCTCGGGTGTTTCGGCTGCCAGACTCTCTATGGAAAGCACTGCAGCAGTTCGCTGCCTTCACCGCCGCTCAGAAGGGCTGTGAGCAGGAGAGCGGAAATCCTGATACTCTCCTCCCCCAGGATGCAGGCACTGATGTTACATACAGTATTGCTGCAGCCTCTGGTTTCGTTCCAGGCTTCTCGGCACCCTTGTCCTTAGCCTTCAGCACCTGGTGACGTCTGGGAGGCTGATCCTCCGGGAGGCCCTCGTTGACAGGAACCACAGAGTCACTGACGTAAGTCCTCCGCGGGTAGCCTGGCCATCAGCAATCAGGAAAAACCAGGGGACCGGGGGCTGAGGGGGAGTCCAAGGTGCTGCTTTGAGCCTGGGAGCGCTGCGGCATTTGTGCCCTCTCTACACAGGGATGCAGCCACTTTACACACATCAAGCGGTTTTAGGAGCATCCAGAAGTGCGTGGGGTGGGCTGGGGGCCCTGGAGACCTGCTGAGGGCCTGAATGAGCAGAGGGAGCCTGCCCCCCTCTGACACCAGGGCTCACAGTGCCCTTTGTGCTGTTGGAAAATGAACAGGACACAAAAATGAACCATTTCCTGCCAGTTGGGTGTGCGGGCATGGTTCGGTGAGTGATGGACAACCAGGGCTTGGTGCCAGGGCTGCAGGCAGAGCCAGGAGGAGGAGAGGCAGGGGCGGGCAGCCCTGCGAAGTGCTGCGCCCCATTTTGCCCTTCCCACGGGCAACCTGACTCAGCCTCGTGGTGGCGTGTGGGATGCAGCCCTGTGGCCACCAGACCACAAGCCCGAGTGTCACAGGCATGGCTTTCCTGTATTGCTGAGCTGGCTGGTTCAGGGAGCAGGTGGAATCTGAGCATTTTCAGGATTATTTTTAGACCAATGCAGCTCACTGCATAAACAGTTGTGCCAGCAAAGGGACCAGGGACTAGACCGACCCTTCGGCATCGCTCCGTCCTGGCGATGGTTTGAGGGGACTGAGCGAGGGGCACTTACGTTGCTGTAAAGTCAGAGCTGCTCTGCAGCCCAGCCCGTCGCCCCTGGCTACCTCTTCCCTTGTGCTGCCAGCAGCACTCATGCCGACGAGCCGCTCTAACCAAAAACCAACTGCATCTGGTTTCGCCAGGTTAGTTTTCGATCGTGCAGCCCTGGCTGCACAAGGGCTGTGGGGGAGAGAAAAAAGGCAGGCAAGACTGGGCACCCATCCAAGGGCAGCCTGAGACCCTCTCCCTCAGCTCAGCTGGGAAGAGACGCATCCCCAAGGCTGTTTCAACCGCTCCTCCTTTATCAAAGTGGGAACAAAGCCCTTCCTGCTATTCCAAGTCCTGTTCTTCTCTGGGACTTGTGTTATTTCCATCCCTTTTTCTTCTGGTGGTTTGAAGGGGTTTTTGAGAGCCTCAGCTATTCACCCAGCTTCCCAGGCTCCTGCATCCACCCAGCCTTTGCTGCTGCCTTTCCTGGTCGCTGTACTGCTGCTTTCTTGGCCTGTATTTCTCCTCCCAGAAACACATGTTTTCCAGGGACTGAGCTATGAACGCATCCCCTTCAGCCTGCGAAGAAGTGACCTCCTCCATGGCTGCAATTTTGGCCTCTGGAGGGAAATTCTCGTGCATTTGTGTTGGTTTGAGATCAGACTGATCACTTGCAGACAAAGTATTTTCAGACCTGTACTGGCTGTGCCAATACCCAACACGCCCCGTACTTCTCTGGCTGTCTTTCTTCATCACTAATGCTAAGTCAGTGTCTCTGGGTGTGCTTCTGGCTCCTGTGGTGTTTCAAACCAAACTGTCGTGCCCGGGGATGCTCTTCCAGATGTCTTGTGCCTCCCACAGGGAGTCTGCTCCAAACCCCTGCAAGTTAGTTTGCTCTGCTCAGGGCTCTCCCCATTTCCCTTGCCAAAAGTGCCCTGAGATGGCTCTTAGGGGCCTCTCCGCGGTATATTTTAGATTTGGAAACTTGAGCCAGCTTTTATTCAGTGAATCCTGGAGTTTGGGAAACTGTAGGGGAGGGAGATTGGTTAACTCTAGCTCATTGATGGAGGCAGACAAGGAGACTATGGTATAAACAGGCTTCTTACGGGGTTGTGACCCCCTTCCTTCCCCTTCTTCCCACTAGCATCTCACTTCTTTTTTAATTCCATGCTCCCCTTCCCTTTCTCCATGACGTTTCTGGAGTCGTTTTGTGGCTGCCAAGCTCTCAGGCAGCTTCATTTTCTGTTTGTAGATCTACATTGAGTTGGATTTGCGCTACCAGCCTCCAGATGGCTCAGCTGGGACCTGGGTTGAAGAGGACTTTGTCTATCAGATGAAAGACAGGTATTGAAATCCTGGGAGGAGCAAATTTCCAGGCAGCTTGTACAGCCGCCTTTGCCAGTGGCAGCCTTTGAGATGCAATCCAGACTCAGTTACTCTCCACCTCTGGCCAGGCCGATGCATCTCTGCTCTACGGTGACAATAAGTGAGCAGGGGTCTTGGGAAGAAAAGACCTTGTCTTCACAGAGAGACCATGATTGCAACAACCCGGTGCACCCTGGGAGTCCTTTCGGACTCAAGAGCATTTCTGCAGCCTTTCTGGCTGACAGCAGCAAGACTTTTTGATTGCAAAGTTGCAGAGAAAGTGGCTTTGGACTGTAGCAACCCCAAGCACCTTGCACGCAGGTGGCGCCCGAAGGCAGGGGAGATGCGGGTGTCTGGGCGGACAGGATAACAGGCAGCAGCAAGGTCTGGAGTGCCAGAGGCAAAGCAGCAGGCACACGGGGTGAACAGTGGAAAAGCATCACTTAGGAGGATGCTCGTGTCCCTGCCAAGAGCCAAGCAGAAACATGGCTGTGGCACTATTAAATGCATCAGTGAACAGCCTCAACACACTCGTTTTTCAGCAAAGCATCTCTTTTTCTTACAGTTCGGAGTTAGTCATCTGCAATCCTGGATTTGAGGAGCTGGAGTAAGTAGTCCCACTCCCCATGGGTGGAGCGGAGTGCACAACCCGCTTATCAGGGCTGATGATGCGGCATGTGACATGGTGGGGGGTTTGCAGGGCAACCGAGGGGCCAAGAGCGAGTGAACTGGACCGGAGGGCTGCTGCTCTGGGCAGGAAGCTGGTGAAAGGCCTGGAGACTGATGAGGAAGAGGAAGAGGAGGAAGAAGATTTCTACGATGTGTCTGAGATGGAGGTCTCGGGCATCATCTTCAGCCCTGTGAAGAGGTATCCATGGCATGCTCTTCTCTCTTGCCCCTGCTTGGGCCCTGGGGCTAGTGCCAAGTGCCAGCTCATGGGGTGGTTTCTGGGGGAATCTTGCATCTCCTGACATTCTGCTTCTGCAAAATGTCAGAAACCTTCAATCTCCAGTGGCCCCGAGCAGGGGCTGTCGGGGATTTGCTCGTTCCCAGGGCAAGGGGCCATTATTTGCCATTGCTTCCCTCAATGGGGGCTTACTCAGGCCCATGTAGATGAAGAGACCTGCTCACTCGGGTTGTTTTTCTGTGCAGCCGCTCCAGACTTTGCTCCGCACGGGACCTCTTTGCCACCCCAACCCCGCAGAGCTTCCAGGTACTGCAGCGTTGGATGCACATCCATGCAGCTGCCTCTGGCCCTGCAGCCAGTCCCTTGCTGCGGGCTTGGGCTTCTCCAATTGCCACGTACCTCAGCAAGGCCTCTATCCTGAAGACACCTTCTTGCTTTGTGTGGCTTCCCTGGGCAAGGTGTGAGATTCCCTGAACGAGCTGCACCCACGAGTGCTGCCTCCAACATCAGCCAGCCCAGAGCAGAACTTCTTTTTGGGCCATGTATTTAGCTATGGATGTACAGGAGAACGGAATCAGGCTGACAGCCATACGTGCCACTGCAAAACACTGCCTGAGCAGAGCTTTGGAGATTGCCCAGGCAGGACTGGTGCCTTCCAGCCTCCCCAGGGCCTTGCCTGGGTCCCTGGGAACATCTGTGGGACGTGGTTAGGGGTGGAGGGCTGCTGCAGGGGCTTTCTTGGAGATGCCGGGAGGCTGGTATGAAGCCATGGCTCTGGCCAATGTTCTGACATCAGGTTTATTTGAAACTACTCTGAAGTTTGGAAATGGACTTCGGTCCCGTCTTTTGCCCTGCAGATTTCAGAGCAGGTCTCCCAGCCTGGATATGGATTTAAATCCTTCCCTGGTTCTAAGTAAACGTGGACTCACATTTGAGTCTCCTGCTTTTCAGGGCTGAGTCCTACTAACCAAGCAGGAAGCTTTTGTGGGGGTGGAATTTCCTACCATCCTTTTCTTGAAGCTATTATTCACCTTAACAACTGCCGGGTTGCTTATACTGAGAGCAAATGTGAGAACATTTCTCCCATGTCTTAGACTCGTAACCAGTTGCGGCAAATGAGACAGCCACATTCCAGTCTTTCCAATGGTGTCCATCTCAGTAGGATTCAAACTACTAACAGAAGATACAAAGAGCATCTTCTCCAGGATGCTCTGTGGACCCCACCATGTGGGGAGTGGTTTCCATCCCCTTGGGATCAGGAACCGAGTGGACACAGTGCTGCTGGGGAGGCTGCACTTGTCAAAGGTGCTGGGGATTTAACACTTAATTTCCTCGCTTGTCTGAAAGAAAAACGTATCTTAAATACCATTTTGGTTTGTCTTGACCGTAGCAGATTTCAGCAGCTGTGCTCTTGCCTGCCCCGAGCGTCCCCCGCTCCTGCAAGAGGGCCCTGTACATTTGCATACTGCTATTGCTGAAACAAGCTCAAGATGGAGCTGGAAACAAGGAGAGCGCTGATCCGAAGGTTTTCTCCCACATTTTCTCAGGTTGGGATTAATATCATTGAAGCACAGAAGCTGGTGGGGGTGAACATTAACCCCTTTGTGGTGGTCAAGGTTGGAGAGGAGAAGAGGCACACAACAACGCAGAAGTCCACAAACTGCCCCTTCTACAATGAAGTACGTGATACGGAGAGGGGCTCCGTCCTTGCCCCGCCAGTGTCCCAAGTGGCTGGGGCCATCCTTGCAGGCAGTGCTCAGGATGCGGCTGCTCTCAAGCAGAGGTGCTTGTGGGGCCCTGGGGCTCACCTGTCTTGCTCTTCTCTTTCAGTATTTTTTGTTTGAATTCCGTGAGCCAAGGGACATTTTATTCCACAGACTCATAGAGATCTCGGTAAGTATGTCCTCCTTTTTATCCTTTGTTGGTAACGGGTCCAGCCCAACGCTTCTGCATGTAGATGCTGGCAGCGATGGGCAAAACAAGGGTACCAGTACTGGCCAGGTTTTCCAGCCAGAGACATCTGCCCCACAAAGAGACCAAAGGGCCTTCCTGTGGCCACAGTGGAGCAGGGACCCAGCCCCGCTCTGAGCCGCCATGGGGTAGTGTGGCCTTCCCACCTCCTCTGGTCAGGTTTTCTCTGCATCCAGTGACTGAAGTGGGGCCTCTGGGGCAGTTTTTTGCCCATTGCCTGGTGTTGTGGTTTTGGCCAAATTGTCCAGTGGCTGGCGACAGATGCTCCCCTGCCCCCAACCTCTCGTACAGGAGAGGAGGAGGAGAGATAAAGAAATCTACAAGTTTAGAAGAAACTAAACTACTTTAATGAAATATTAATAATAAAATAAAAAGGAAAATAATGAAATAAATACAGTATATACAAAACCATATCAAGCTCCCAGGATGATGTCACCGGCAGGCACTGGGGAAGTCCCAGGCTGGACTGAGCGACGGGTGGGAACTGGGTTCCAGAGCTGGAGTCAGGAACACGCGGATCAAAGGCAGATGAACAGGCAGGGTCCTCCTCAGACGTCGGCCACTGAAGAAAGAGAGTTGACTCTTTGATCCCTCAGCTTTTGTACTGAGCCCGGGGCAGACGGGATGGAATACCCTGTTGGTCAGGTTTGGGTCACCTCTCCTGTCCACTCCTCCCTGCAGGTGGGACCCCTCTACGCTTTTCCGCTTCCGACCCTCCAACGGGGCAAATAACGAAATTAGCTGACCGTGGTTGTTATAGCAATAAGTATAAGCAAGAGCCTCTCTGCCTACCATTCCTTGGCACAAACTGCCTTGTCTCATCACTCTGAGAATGAGCTGTTTTCGACACCACACGCTGTTAATTTTAGAGAGTTATGGAAGACGCCTAGCTAAGAAGTAAAATTACTGAACGGAAAATGGGTTCTGTTTTACCTCAAACCGGGACACCTTGCAGCCCTGCTTTTTTGGGGAGGGTTTCCCTGCTGCCCCTTACCCTGGAGCCTCATCCTGCAGGTCGTGGAGGCAAACGGGTGGTGTGAGGGGAGCTCAACGGTGATTTGTGCTTGTAGAAAAAAAACAGGCAGGCAAAGAGTAGTCTCCAGAAATCCCCTGGCCCAAAGTGCAGGGGCTTCTCCAAAGTGCAAAGGCTTCCCCAAAACGCAGTGCTTTTCTGAAGATAGCTGAACCCAGCCAACACCTCCTTTGCCATGTTATCTCCAGCACCTTCCCTGTGAAATGCTGCCTGTCTCTTCTGCTGGTGTGGGTTCAGCAAGCACCAAGCAAGGCCTGGGTTTGGGAGAGACACTGGCCTGGTGGGGTCATGGCTCTGCCCTGACCCACCAGGATATGGACATAGGACTCCCTGGGGGAAAACAGGTCTGCCCTTGGTCCATTGTAGGGATTCGGCTTATCTGGGGCTGGCAGAAGCAGCTGAATTGGTTGCACGTGAATTTCTCTTGGCTCAGGTTTAACTGAGGGCTATGGGCTCATGGGCTTTGTGGGAATAGTTGGGCAGGAATGGGTTTGTCCCAGGGCTAGCTCATGTGGGTCAATGTACATGAGGAGCTTGCAACCGCTGCCTGAGCTGTGTGTTGGAATGGGCATCTCTTAGCAGTTGTGTCCTCCTTAGAGATGTCTGGATGTGTCACTTGGCTGCCCACATCTCTTGGTGCTCAGGGGGATTCATGCCGTCTGCAGGTTTTTCACTCAAAGAAGATACCATTCCTGGGAACGTGCATAGGAACGTTCAAGATGGATGTTGTGACGGTGTACAGCCAGCCAGGTATGACCAACTGCACTGCTTACCTGCTCCCTGACCCTGGGCTTTGCCTGAAACTGATGTTTCATTTGTGCTCTGCTGAGTTTGGTGAGGGCCCTGTCTTCCAAGCACTTAGTTCACATGAGGACCAGCTCTTGCTTCTCCGCGCAGTTGTCTGAGGGTTGGTATCACCTTCAGAGGCAGTGTCAGGGCAGTCTTTCTGCAGATGTAGTTGGGATGTGAAATGGTAACCTGGGCTCTCCACAGGGAACTCCGTTCCTTTCCTCTCAGATCACAGGTTTTTCCAGAAGTGGGCTGTCATCAGTGACCCCACGGACACCCGGGCAGGCGTGAAAGGTTTTGTGAAGTGTAGCATCTCTGTCACCGCACATGGGGATGTTGTGGGCTCCCTTCCCACCTCCTCCAGCAGCCGGGATGAGGACATTGAAAGGTAGGTGCAGTGCAGTCTTCCATGGCCCTGGGTAAAAAGGTCATGTCCTCTTCACACTACCTTTTTTAGCCCCATTTTTCCCTCTTTTGATGGGGTAAGACCTGGGGAAAGAGACCTGTGGTAGGGCAGGATCCAAACCTCCTGCCAGTCAGGGCACTTCCAACATCGTATTTCTGGAGAAGTATTTCCCGGCATCGTATTTCTCCAGGAGAGAGCCAGAACATGAATTTGTCTTTCAGGAACCTGTTGCTGCCTAAGAGAGTCCCTGCAGAGAGACCCTGGGCCAGGGTCTGCATCAAGCTGTATCATGCCGAGGGCCTGCCCAGCATGAGCGCAGGCATCATGGGTGGTTTCTCCAAGATCGTGGGGGAGAAAAAAGTATTTATTGACCCATACGTGCAGGTCTCGTTCTGTGGGCAGCAGGTGAGTCTGCCAGGGGGTCTGGTGGGGCCAAGCTGATCCTCCCTTGCCTGTGCGCGAACAGGCGCCTCCATGAAACACAGGAATCCCACTGAAGACAGGCTAGGAGAGCCAAATCTTGCTGTCTTTGGCAATGGCCAGAGCCGTGTGGCCATGGATGTGCGGTGTCTGGATGAGAAGGCTTTTGTGGGACTTCTGTTTCTGCAGAGAGCTGCATGGGGGACAGCCCCAGCCCTGAGCACAGCCACTGGCTGAGCTACTGGCTGCGCAGGCCAGTAGCTAGTTGATATTCCTAAATATAGAGAGGGGGCCAAATAAATCCCGGAGCGGAAGTCCTCTGTGGCAAGCTAGACTCAGGTTGACACCCTCAGGAGAGTTTACCGGGCTATTGGCTGTTTTCTTGCAGCTAAGGCCGGGGTTTCTGGTCCTGTGACGTCCATTAAGATGAGAATCAGTCCCTGTGCAGCCTTGTGGGCCTGGGGGTGCTCCCAGGGGACCCTATGACACCTCTGGGTCTGGTGGTGCTGCCCACTTGCTTCTCGTGTTTCCCTTGGCTGTGTAGGGCACGACCGGAGCCTTGGGATGGCCCCCCTTGATGAAGCGCAGAAAGCAACTGCTGGGACGGGGCCAGGAGCAGGGATAGTGCCACCTCCAGAGCTTGCACAGCACTGTCGGCAGGCGGGACAGGAGGACATGCTGTTCCCAGAGAGGCTCTGAGGCATGCCTTGCTCTGGCCACTGTCTGGGACTGTGTGGCTTTCACACCTTCTCCTTCCCAGGGGGAAACATCGGTGGAGACCAGCACCACTGAGCCTGAGTGGAACGAGCAGATCAGCTTCATAGAGATGTTCCCGCCTCTGGCCAGGAAGATAAAAGTCCAGGTGCTGGATGATGCCAATGTTGGTGACGTGGCCGTGGCTACACACTACATTGACCTGCAGCAGATCTCGGACCCTGGCAGGAATGGTGAGGCCTGGCATGGCTGGCCCCGGGGCATGGCGTCCTGGGCAGCCCTATGCCATGCACCTTCTGCTTGGCCATGGTGGTCTCCTGGAGGTGGGAAGCAGGAGTGGCCGAAGCATGCTCACATCCCTGTGCCTTGGGCTGTCTTCTTGGGGGAAAGTCTCTCTGCATCTCCCTGTGGTGTAATTAGACCCTCTCCCTGTTGCTGCAGGCTTTAACCCCACGTTCGGCCCAGCCTGGGTGAACCTGTATGGCTCCCCCCAGAACTCAGCTCTGTGGGACATCCACAAAGACCTCAACGATGGCATGGGTGAGGGGATCTTCTACCGTGGGCGCATCCTCATGGCCGTCACGGTGGAGATCTTCAGCAGCCCCAGCATGGCAGAGAGGAAGCTTGGGGACAAGACGAAAAGTGCCCTAAGCAAACTGAAGCTGAAGAAGAAAAGTAAGAAATCCAAGGAGAAAGCCAAAGAACTGAGGCAGCTGAAGGGAGAAGAGGAGGCTGGGGACTCTCAGGAGGCCGAGCAGCCTGAGGAGGTCACTGTGGAAGTGGAAGAGCTCCATCCGCTCCCCGAGGTGAGTCCTGCCAAGCTGGTGTGGCTGACCCATGCTGGCCTCTGGCGTGCACAGGCCTCATGGGGAAGCGGCAGTGGGATCGCTTGCTGTAACAGTGCTGGAGCAAATTCAGCCTGCCCATTGCTGGGCCATCCAGAGCTCGCTGAGCCTCTGCAAGGGCTGAGGGCCACACCCACAGCCCCAAAACGCTCCCATGGTAAGGCTGGAGCATCCCCACATGCGCTGATGTCCTGGAGCAGGGAGGACTCTCACATGGGTGTTATTCCCAGGGCACAGCTGCCTTTGAGCATGTACTTTTTTTCCCCCTGGAGCTAAGGAGGTGTTAGCTGGCTCTGGGTCTCTACTTGGCCTGGAAAAGGCAGGCAAGATGCAGCTGTGTTGGTACTGTAGCCATCCCTTAGCCTACAAACCTGCTCGGTGGCTTCACACAAGCGTCAGCCAAAGCCATGGCTCTGCACCAGCACCCCAGGATTTCCAAGAAAACTTGTCCCGCATCTGGCAGACCAGGGGTGGTGACCTCGGCAGCATCCCACTGATGTCCCTTGGGAGGGCTGGCAGGCACTGGCCATGTCCTGCTGCTTTCTGAATTTCTGCTGAGGCAGTGTTTTGGCACACGAGGCTCTTGGGCTGATTACTGTCTCCTTGCTCAGAACGCACTGGGGAGGAAGGAGGAATTCCTCCTTTTTGCTGCCTTCTTTGAAGCCACTATGATGGACTCCTCTCTCAGCTCCAAGTCTGTCAGCTTTGAAGTCTCTATAGGTGGGTATTCCCCAGGGCCCCGTGTCCAGAACCTATGGGACCAGTGTGAATCTCCCTCTGACAGCCCAAATCAGCACTGAGGTCCTAAGGTGCCAGCCCTTGTACGGCTCGTGCTTCCAAAACAGGAACACAGGGAGGATGGGGGATGAAGCCAGGGAGTGCACACAGAGCTTTAATTACCTTAAAAGTCTGGATGCTTTCCTATAGGATTGGAGATTTGCAGTATTTGTCTGAACTGCTTGTCTGGGGAGAGCGGCTGAAGCTGTCCTGGGAAGTGGGGGTGACGAGAGGTGGAAGGGTTTGGGAGCAAGAAAGGGAAGCCCAGCAGGGGAAGGTGGGATACTGGGGTTGGCCTTGTAGAGCTGAGAGGCTGTGACAGAGGGTGATGGGGAAACAATGATAGGAGAGCAGGTCCAAACCCCCACCTGATGAGTTGAGTTGAGATGCTTGATGCTGAGAAGTCTTCCTGGGTGACTGCTGCTGACCCCAGTGTAGGGCTGTAGATGATGGTTAACAGGCACTTGGAACTGGCGGAACTTGAACGCATACACAAGGACTTCCCTGCAATTGCCCAGCTCCCTCTCAGACCTCCTGGTTGTCCGTGGAATGCTCTGGTGGTTGGATGCTACTGAACTCCTAGTTTCAAAAGCAGTGCGTGCCCATGTGCTTCTCTTGGCAGGATGATGGCACTCTCATTTTGCAAGCTAGCAAACTTGTTTAACAGTCATCCTACTTATCTGTTTACTGTTTAATGCATAACTTCAAGGAAACTATGGCAAAGTTGAAGAGGTTGGGACCAAAGTATGGAGAAAAGTGGAAAAGGGAGAAGCGAAAGAAGAAAAGCAGCCTTTGCTGGACCCTGGTTCAGATGGTGAGCTGGACATTGAAGTCCCAGCCCCAGCTTCAGCAGCACCGAACAAGTCAGTGACGAAGAGCCAGAAACCAGAGCCCATGGAGTATGACAGGTGAGTCTTCTTTGTCCTTCTTTCCCACCTGCCCTGGTCCTGCCCCAGCTTCCTGCGTTGGTTATTCCAGGTGTTCTAGAGGTCTGCTCAGCAATCTGAGCGCTGTGCAGGCGTTTCTCCTCTTTGCAAGCCTGCAGCTTGCCGTGGCCTAGCTGGCTGGCATTGCCCATTAGCTCTACAGGCCTTACAGTGTCTGCTTGATGTGTGCAGGTGGCCAAGGATGTGGTCCCAGTGAAACTGTGACCCGTCAGTAACAGCAGTCCCTTTTCTGGTTAACAAGCAGCATCCTAAGGGCTTGATTCCAGCGAGGAGGAAGGGAAGGAGTATTCTGGCAGATGCTGTCCTATGTTGGGCAGGCAAGACAGATAGACAAGCACTTCTGGTGATATGTTTGCCCTGGCAACGCTGCCTGGTTTGTGCCACAGGCCTGGCAACATCTTGGTGTTTGTGTTGTGAGCCCTGTGCCTGCTACTATTCAGTCCCATAGCAGCAAGAGATCTTGGCAGCACCCAAGATTGGTGGGCTCTTCTCCAACGAGAGGTGGTCCTCTTCTCCAATGGACTGCTTCTTTGATGGCTCTCCTTCTTAAATGACTGATGTGTGAGGAGGACCCCATCAGCTCATCTACCTTTTGATCCCAGTCAGTGTGTTCCAGTTCCCATTTGTCACTGAGTCCAGTCCAGTCTGGAACTTCCCCAGTGCCTGCCAGTGATATCTCCCTGGGAGCTTGATACACTTTTGCGTATATTTGTATATATTGTATATATTTCATTATTTCCTTTTTAAAAAATTGTTTATATTTCATTGAAGTAGTTTAGTTTTTTTCTAAACTCATAACTTTATTTCTCCTCTTCTCCTTGGAGCAAGAGGTGGGGGAGAGCATCTGTCGTCTTGCCACTGGCCAACCTGGCCAAAACTGCGGCAGATTTATTGTCGCCCAACATGGGGCGTGAGCTTCCAGTTTGCTCAGGGAATGTCATTCCTAAGCGAAATGTTATATCGTGCCTTTGGAGAGCATTGTTTGAAGTAAATGGATATAATGCTGCTGAACTTGCTGAATATGTTGAATGGTTTACTTGCTCTTTGTATTTGTACATTGTGGTTTAAATGTGCTATTTTTGTATGTTTGGCATTCAGATGTATAATATAGTTACTTGGATAATGGCTATACCTGCATATTTTGGGCATCAGATGATGGATTTTATTAGTAATTACCCTTTTGGTTTCACCTGGGAAAGGTTTATGTTGTCCTTTAATGCTTATGTCAAAGAGCTAGGGGATGGCTTTTACCTCTGCAAATTGACTCAATTCACCTTCTCCTTCAGTCGCTTCTGCAACTTGTGTAGGACTCCGTACAGCAGCTTTCCACCTTCAGTGCTTTCCTACAATATGACAAGATCCATCAGTGAACAGAGCATACTGTTTCTCATTATCTTGAGAGTTCATTATATGGTGGGGCTTCCTCACCACGAGTCACCACATTCTCTGGTGGCGTTCCAAAGTCTTTGTCTTTGAGCCAGTTTGTGATCGCTTCTACAATTCCTGGACAATCTGGGTTTCCTATTTGAGCTCACTGTGTGATTAAGGCAACCCACTTGTTCCAGGTAGCATCGGTGGCATGATGAGTAGAAGGAACTTCACCCTGGAACATCCAGCCCAGGACTGGTAATCGGGGTGCCAGGAGGAGCTGTGCTTCAGTAACAATTACTTCTGAAACAGCTCTAACTCCTCCATATGCTGCCAGGATTTCTTTCTCAGTTGGGCTATAGTTGGCCTCAGAACCTTTGTATCCTCAACTCCAGAATCCTAGGGGTTGACCTTGAGTCTCCCCTGGTGCTTTCTGCCATAAGCTCCAGGTAGGGCCATTGTCCCTGCCTGCGGTGTAGAGCACATTTTTAATGTACCGTCCTGTTCGGACTGGTCCAAGATCTACTGCACACACAATCTCTTGTTTAATTTGCTCAAAGATGGTTGTCGCCAGATCCCAATGTATGTGATTAACAAAATATCAGCTATGTCCTCACCTACTAACAAAAAGAAAATACAAGTCTTTTTAGGTGTTGTAGGTTTCTGGAGAATGCATATACCAGGTTATAGTCAGGTTGTGAAACCTCTGTGTGAAGCGACTCGAAAGAAAAATGAGTTTATGTGGGGTCCTGAGCAACGACAGGCCTTTGAGTAAATTAAACACGAGATTGTGCAAGCAGTAGCCCTTGGACCAGTCCAAACACGACAGGACATTAAAAATGTGCTCTACACTGCAGCTGGGGACAGGAGATCATCTAGTCCAACCCCCTGCCAGAGCAGGGTCACCCAGAGCAGGTGGCACAGGGACGCGTCCAGGCGGGTTTGGAATGTCTCCAGAGACGGAGACTCCCCCACCTCTCTGGGCAGCCTGTGCCAGGGCTCTGCCACCCTCAAAGTCAAGAAGTTCCTCCTCATGTTGGGATGGAACTTCCTATGGTCAAGTTTGTGCCTGTTACCTCTGGTCCTGTCACTGGGCACCACTGAGAAGAGCCTGGCCCCGTCCTCTTAACACCCGCCCTTCAGATATTTGTAAGCACAGATTCATCTGGGCACGTGCTGCTCTCTGTTAGAAACCCTGTGCGCTGGTTTGGGATGGCAAAGGGCAGATCCAGCAGCTTAAATCCATGTCCATGTTGTGGTTCTCTGTGAGGAGCCCAGAGCCCAGATGCTGCTTGCTGTGGTGCGGCACACGCTCGTGCCTTCTGCAAACAGCAGCTGTAACCTCCTGTGCCTGCTGCCCATAGGTCATACAGCTGCCTGCCCATGATGCATGAGAAACCCTGCGTGTACGTGTGGAGCTACTGGGAGGATCACACGTGGAGACTCTGCATTTCCAACTGGATCGTCAAGCTGGCAGAGCGCCTGGTAGTGTGTTCAGGGTGTGCGTGGTCCTTCCCGGTGTGCTTTCCTTGTAGCACGTGCAGTTGCTCTGTGAGATGTTTGCCTTAAACATCCTCACCTCCCGTGCGAGTCGGCGTCCCTCACAGGCCTTTTAGATGTGTGGGGTAGGGCAGTGAGCGCAGAGCCACTGCCCATCCTGTGACACAGCCTGGGGGTGTCTCCTGGAGGTGTGACTGACACCACGTTGGTGACAAAAAGCTCCTCTGCTACGAGTCCTGTTTGCTCTGGGGAGACGCTGCTGCAAGCAGACTTTCAGCCTTGGGCTGCCATCAGGGCGGTGCAGTCTCTTCCCCGTACCTCATCCTTCCCTTTCGGGAAAGGGAGCTTGCCAGTGGTTTTCAGTTGCTGCTCAAAGACTGAGACAAAAGGTTTTGTAACAACCGGTGTTAAGGTTACTCCCAGGCTCCAGAGAGCCCCTGGCAGCACAGCACTGACCCGCAGCACTCTCACGATCCCTAGCTCTGCAGGACACAAGCCGTTTGTGGCAAAAGCATCCTTGCAGTGTTTCACTCTGACTCCGCAGCCAGGTGCAAGCTGCCTGAATGTTGTGCTTTCCCCACAGGAGCAGGGGCTGGACGATGTGGAGAAGCTTGTGAGAAGGCCAAAGGCTAAAGCAGAAGAACGGCTCAGAGAGGTGCTGGAGGAATTTGTAGCTGGATGCAGGTTAGCATGTCCCTCATTTCCTAAGGTTTCATGTTTTCAAGTTAGGAGGCCATAGCGCGTTCTGCCTGGGCTGTGCACAGCCTGCTCTCTCGTCCTCTTGAGACAGATGAGCGGAAGGAAACTAGGATGACCTGGGGAAAGGACCCTGTAGCTCTTCATGCTTGGAGAGGACGCCCCAGTCCTGGGAAACACAGGCATCGTAGGCTGCAGCCTTGATTTTCCTGGACTCTTGGGTGTTTCCTAAGTGTCAGGACATTTCCTTCACTCTCTTCAGTCATGCAGACAAGAGACTAGTGTTTCAATCACTGTGACGGGCCGACGGGGTCCCATACACATTTCAGTCCCCAGCCTTGTCATGGCAACAGTAGAGAGGGATCCTCAGGTGCTGAGCAATCCCCAGTGTACCTTCCAAATCAAAAAGCTTGCAGAAGAGAGGGCATTGCAGAGAGGGGGGATTCTGGTGCATTTGGGTTAGTACCAGAGAGTGGGAGCTTGTGCCCCTGCTGTGTGAGCTGTGCTCTGCCTGCTGGGCACAAGGACTGTGGAGCCTGTGCTGCTTTTCTCATTGCAGGCAATATTCACTCGGCGCAGAGAGAAAAACAATGGCCCATCCAAACAACCTTGACAGATGTCGGATGAAATACCTGATGCGCAACATCGTAAGCTGTGGGACTTAGTGGTGGGGGTGGGAGCCCACGCAATACCTGCTCTGGGGGATGCTTCTGGAGGACCGGCTAGAACTGATGCGAAGAAGGAAATTTGGGGTTAAGACATGGTATCAGTCATAGGCTTTTACTGCAGCATGTCCCGCTTCTGCTCAGAGCAATACAGCTTCCAGCACAGGGAACAGAGGCAGGGACTGGCCATGGCTGCCTCCAAATTTATGCAGGCGTTGCGCCCTGATGCCATCCTTCCTTTCCTGTGGGGCACGTGTGGCTGAGCACATGCGTGTTGCTGCAGGCCTTATGGTGCAGGCTATTCCCGCAGGCAGTTTTGGGGGAGCTCACTGAGACCCACTGCCCCTGGAAACTCAGCCCATGGGCTGGGTACCCATCCAGCAGATCTACAACAGCCATCCACCTGCCTGTCTCTGGAGAGAGCAACATCCAGGCACTCATAATCCTGCAGACAAGTCCAGCTAGCCGAATGAGAGCACAGTTACATACCTCCCATCACAGCACAGCAGAGCACAGCTATAGTCATAGTCCTCATCAGACTCCAAAGCTTTGAAATGCTGACCAAAATGCATTGACAGCAGTAGGAAATAAAAATTAGGCACGTCTGGGTCCCGGGTCCCAGCTCCCTTCCCTCTGCCTCCCCGCACGGTGTCACCTGAGCTATGGTGAAGGTAGCCTGCTAAGTCTGAGTCTCTCTGAAAGACAGAACCAGCCCAAGAGATGAGTTTTCTGGCCTTGTCAGTCCATACCGGGTTTGCACACTGAATTCCTTCTGGTTTTCATTATTAGTTTTAGTTCGTCACAAAGTCTCTCCTCAGATGTGTACGCTGTCAATTACTGGGCATGAAAGCCCAGCCCCATCTTCCAGTTTCCTACATTTTTCTGTTCCCATACTTCTGTGGCCCCAAGTATCGCCTTGTGCAAAGCCTCTCCCAGGCACTATCTGGAGCCTTCGACCACTGGCTTCTGAAATGTCTACTCCTTGTACCTCTTTCTGCCCCGCATGATGCAAAAGCGAATGGACCTCTGTTACTGGCTGGTATGGGCAGAGCTGATGAGTTACTGGAGTCTCCAGGTCTTGGCACCCTTCTTTCAATGGCTCGTGACAGGTTCATGGACGTTTGCTCTCAGCAGCTGGAGAGTGAGCTGTGGTGGAGGATGGGGTGCAATGGGGCAGGATGGACGCGATCAGCACACGGGTGCTTCCCTGCAGAGCCCTTGTGAGGGGTGCCAGCCGGGCATGCCTCAGCCACGGCTGGGCATGTGACAGCCGTCTTCTCTGTTCAGATCCTGTATGCAAAGCAGGGGCTCCGCGTGAGGCGGCGGCTGACTCGAACCAATGTCAAGGAGAAAGTTAAGGAGACAAGGAGGATCCTGGCAAAGCTGCGCTTCATGGCTAAAGAGGTACAGCTGCTCCTGGGGCGCCCCATTTCCAAACACAGGCAAGGAAAGGGCACTGGGCTGGCTGCCGGGGCTCTCACTAGCCTGAGTTGGGGCTTTTCCTCTGCTGTCTTTCCTTGCTGTGTAAAATCCCAAACTCTAGTTACTGGAAGTTACTGTATTTCATGTAATGGCTCTTAGGAGGGATGAGGCTTGGCAGCTTTGCAGGGCTCTTGGTGACGGAGCTCAGCGGTGGGTTGGAGGCAGAACCGGGCCAGCTCCAGGCCACCCAGGCCTCTCTTCCTGGCCGGCCCGAGGCTGTGCCCGCAGCGGGGCTGTGGGTGGTGTGCCTGGGAAAGCCGCCTCGCCTGTGCTGTCCACACTCCCACTGGGGGCTCACCCTGGGCACCTTCTGCAAATTCAGACTTGCGTTGAAACAAGATCTCTCATCCGTAGCAGAGACTCTCCGTTTTCAGAGTTTCGCTGGCTCATTTTAAATAACTCCTGAATGTGTTTGTGTAGTTGTAGTCTAAACCAGCATGCAGCGTTTGCTGGAGTTAGCAGACGTGTTTGCAGTTTGGAGAAGTCTTTCACCAAGCAAAGTCGTATCGTTTTCACACCTTTAGCTATGTGAGAGTAGACTTTAGCATGACCAAGATGTCACCCCTCGCGCCACCAGGAGGAGAAGCTGTCCTCAGGATCCAGCTTCACAGGCCTGCTGCAGCTGGTCCCCCGGCCAGACAGGAACCTCCTCCCATTTTGCTCTCTGCTATTGGGTGGGAATGTTGCTGTCAGCCCTGCACGTACACTTGACACTTTTAGTCTGTGCTTGGAGGCTGGTGGTCTTTGTTTGGATCAGTAATAATTTGGTTTGGCTACTTGTGTACGGAAAAGCATTAAGTACAAGTGCAAACACTAACGGCAGGGAAACTGAGATGGGGAAGGGAACTTACATCAGAGTTTAAAAGAAGTCATTGCTTCTACCTGTGCATTTGCTTTATTGCAAGTCCTGCTCCCAACCTGAACTGCAGCTTTATGCTGGGCACTCTTGTCACGATGTAACTGGGATGCCAGCTAATGTGGTGCCTTCCCATGGATCAGCACTCGGGCTCCTGTCGAAGGTGTGGAGTAAAATGCCACTTCTCCAGTCTGGCGGGCACTCCTCCTCACCAACATGGTATGGGGCTGAGCGCATCCTTCTGGTGTTCACAATGAAAAACAAGGCAGATCACAGATCCCTCTAAGAAACCCGCAGAGCCACACTGCAGGGATGAGACTTTCAGAAGCCCGTGCCCAATGTTAGGCCCTTCATTTACTCTTGGATCTCCAAAGTGGCGTGCAGCCAGCAGTCCCTCCTGTGAGGAGATGAAGCTTTCACTGTGTCAGTGGGTGGAGGACAAGATACGTGCTATTCCTCTGCTATGATGTTCCTCTCTTTCCTCCCTCCAGCCCCAGTGCACCCTCCCCGATGTATTCGTCTGGATGCTCTGCAACAACAGGCGTGTGGCATATGCAAGAGTTCCTGCACAGAACGTTCTCTATTCGGTGGTCGAAGAGGAGAAAGGCAAGGACTGTGCGAAGATCCAGACTGTCTTTATGAAGGTAGGGTTCATATCAAAAAGTGTGCTCTTGCTTCGCACTGCTTCTCCCTCCTTCATGAGGAAACAAAGCTCTTGCTCCACCACTGCCTTTTGCCTCTGTTAATGTGATTCTCTGTCTCCTGTGATCTTTGGTTAGTCACTGACTGACGGTGATCGTCTGGTCTGAAAGGGGCATGGCTGGGATGGGAAACCTGCTAAACCTCCTGTGCTTTCAGGTCCCTGGCTTGCACACTGGCGAGATCTTTGCCAAACTGGAAATCTACATGTGGCTTGGGGTAACCAAATATGCGAAGAACTGTTTGGCAGAGCTGCCTGAGGAGTTCAAGTTCCTCTCTGAGAGTGGACAGGAGATAGCCCAGCTCTCAGCGTGCAGTCCTCCCAGCCGGCTCAGCAGGGATGGTGAGCGTAGATGCCACTTTTCCATGGCTTAACTGTGAGCAGGAGAGCAGAGAGGTGAGAGGTCCTGCCCCAAGGTCAGTGTCTGAGGAGTAGGACCTGATCTGTCATCTCCAAGGCATGACTGGGACATGTTTGCTCTCATGAGGACGTGTTTGCATGCTCACAGCTGAAGCAGCACGCAGGACGGGTGCTTCGTAGGCACTGAACTTGTTGCCAAACTGACAATGGGCAGGAGGTCTGCCCCATTGCTGAGGCCCGGTGGTGCTCCCCCACACCAGATGCTCACAGCAGATCACTGCACATCTCACATGTCATTTCCTTCCCAGAGGTGTCTGGGGAGCCTGCTGCGCTTGACCAAACCTTTTGAGATGTGCTGGCCTTATGAGAGCCACAGTGAATGCCGCTGGAGGTGGCAAGGACATTCCTTGCAGGGTGTGCCCACTCCTACCTGGCTGGCCCTCTTCTTCATGCGTTTTTTGACCTCACACAGGGCTGGATTGGGGAACTGGGACTTCTCTTCTCTTTCTCTTACCAGATTTCAGCTACTTCCAGCTCCGAGCCCATCTGTATCAGGCTCGAGGGATCCTCCCTGCAGATGACAATGGTCTTTCAAATCCATTTGCAAGAGTGGTGTTTTCAACTCATTGCCAAACCACCAGGGTGAGACTACGTAAACTCTTGCCTCTGCCATCTTGGGGACTTAGGGAGAGAAAAATCATCATGTCCTCGCTGGCATGTTGAAGGCCCGTGCTGTGGCAGTCCTCCTGGAAATTTTGTAACTCCAGGCATGAGGTATTTATGTGCTCTGAGCGGTGTGACTGTGTTCAGGGAACATTTGACAAAACATATATATCATTGAGCACGGTCTCAAAGTTTAATTGGCATGTGCTAGTTGGCCCCAAGTGCTGATTTCACACTTTTACCATCTCACCTCCTGCCAGGTGCCAGCTGAATGCAGCTGTGTGGGAGACGGGGTCAGCCCATGCTTCCTCCCCCTCTTTACAAAGCGCACGTGGTTTGTTTCCACTGGCTGTGGTGTGCTCAGGCCTCCTGTCTCTCTCTGCAGATGCTGGAGGAGACACTGAGCCCCATGTGGAACGAGCTACTTCTGTTCGACCAGCTCGTTATTGATGGGAAAAAAGAAGAGTTGAAAACAGAGACCCCCATCATTATAATCAACCTTTTCAGCCACAATAAATTTGTAAGTATGGCCATGCTGCCCTCCTGCTGTCATTTCCAGGACAGGGAAGGCAGAGGAGCTCTGTGCGGGTGCTGAAAGCAGGCGCTTAGGAGGCACATCTCTGGTTTCCATGAGTCAGCTTGATCCTAGTCCGCTGGTGGTGGTGGTGAGTCCTGGGGGCTGTGGCTGAGGCGATAACAATAAAAAGAGTTTCTATAAATATATTAGTAAAAAAAGGAGGACTCGGGAGTATCTCCATTCTTTATCAAATGAAGGAGGTAACATAGTGACAAAGGATGAGGAGAAGGCTGAGGTACTTAATGCCTTCTTTGCCGCAGTCTTTAATGGTAGAGTTGGTTGTCCCCTGACTGCCCAGGCCCCTGAGCTAGTAGATAGCGGCAGGGAGCAGAATGAAGCCCCCGTAATACAAAGGGAGATGGTGAGGGACCTGCTCCAGCACCTGGACATCCACAGGTCTATGGGGCTGGATGGGATCCACCCGAGGGTACTGAGGGAGCTGGCAGGAGCGCTCACTGAGCCACTTTCCATCATTTACCAGCAGTCCTGGCAAACCGGGGAGGTCCCAGTTGACTGGCGTCTAGCAAATGTGACGCCCATCCACAAGAAGGGCCGGAAGAATGATCCAGGGAACTACAGGCCTGTCAGTCTGACCTCGGTGCCTGGAAAGGTGATGGAACAGACCATCCTGTGTGCCGTTATGTGGCACATGAAGGACAACCAGGCAATCAGGCCCAGCCAGCATGGGTTCATGAGAGACAGGTCCTGCTTGACAAACCTGATCTTCTATGACAAAGCGACCCGCTTGGTGGCTGAGGGAAAGGCTGTGGATGTTGTGTACCTGGACTTTAGTAAGGCCTTTGATACAGTTTCCCACAGCATCCTCCTGGAGAAACTGGCTGCCCATGGGTTGGATGGGAGTACTCTTCGCTGGGTTAAAAACTGGCTGGAGGGCCATTCATAAAGAGATCATCTTTATGAATGATCTGGACGAGGGGATTGAGTGCACCCTCAGTAAGTTTGCAGGCGACACCGAATTGGGTGGAAGTGTCGACCTGCTTGAGGGTAGGAAGGCTTTGCAGAGGGATCTGGACAGGCTGGATCGATGGGCTGAGGCCAATGGTATGAGGTTCAACAAGGCCAAGTGTGGGGTCCTGCACTTGGGTCACAACCCCATGCCGTGTTACAAGCCTGGGGCAGAGTGGCTGGAGAGCTGCCTGGCAGAAAAGGATCTGGGGGTGCTGGTCGACTGCTGGCTGAATATGAGCCAGCGGTGTGCCCAGGTGGCCAAGAAGGCCAACAGCATCCTGGCCTGTATCAGGAACAGTGTGGCCAGCAGGACTAGGGACATGATCGTCCCCCTGTACTTGGCACTGGTGAGGCCCCACCTCGAGTACTGTGTCCAGTTTTGGGCCCCTCATTACAAAAAAACCATTGAGGTCCTGGAGCATGTCCAGAGAAGGGTAATGAAACTGGTGAGGGGTCTGGAGGAAAAGTCTTATGAGGAGCGGCTGAGGGAGCTGGGGGTGTTCAACCTGGAGAAAAGGAGGCTGAGGGGAGACCTTCTCACCCTCTACAACTCCCTGAAAGGAGGGTGTAGAGAGGTGGGGGTCGGTCTCTTCTCCCAAGTAACAGGCGATAGGACAAGAGGAAACGGCCTCAAGTTGTACCAGGGGAGGCTGAGACTGGATATTAGGAAAAAATTTTACACTGAAAAGGTGTTGAAATGGGCTGCCCAGGGAAGCGGTTGAGTCGCCATCCCTGGAGGTATTTAAAAGACAGGTAGACATAGTGCTTAGAGATATGGTTTAGTGATGGTTTTTGTCAGAGTTGGGTTGATGGTTGGGCTAGATGATCTGAAGGGTCCCTTCCAACCTGGGCGATTCTATGCTTCTGTGATGAGCTAGGATAAACGTGCTGTCTGCAGTGCGCAGATGGCTCAGAGATGCCCTGAGCCACATCCTGATGAGTGCTCAGTGGATCCGGGATCTCTCCTTTTTGGAGAAGCACTGTGCCTCTCCCAGGTGCCTGCCCCGCTTCCTCGGCATGCTCACGTTGCAGAGGGCTTGTAGCCAGGGGGAGACACGTAGCTCATAGGCCTGTTCCTTCCCCTCTGTCCTTCAGGTGTCATCTTCCATTGTTCCTCAGTCCTCCCTTTTCTCTCTTCATTAGTACTTTGAAGTCACACTCCTGTGGCCTCTTTGTTATCGTAAGGGGAACGGTGTAACTCGCACTGGATTCTCCTGTGTAGCTCAGCAGCTTTCCTGGGTCCCAGTACAAGACAGACGTTGATGTACTAGAGTGAGTCCAGAGGAGGCCACCAAGATGGTTGGGGTTGAAGCACAGGACAGAATGAGGAGAGGTGGAGAGCTGGGTGTATTCAGCCTGGAGAAGATGAGGCAAAGGCAGTGTCTTATTGCTGCCTGCAGCTGCCTGATGGGAGAGGGCGGAGAAGGTGGAGTCAGACTTCTCTTGGAGGTACCCAGGGGCAGGATGACAAGGAACAAACACAAGCCGAAACAAGAGAAATATCCAACTTGCTCTAAGGAAGTAATTTTCACCCAGAGGGAGTTCAAATGCTGGGCCTGGAGCTCAGGGAGCTTATGGGATCTCCGTCCTTGGAGACACTTAAACCCTGGCTGGAGGAGACTCTGAGCAACCTGATCTAGCTTTGATGTCCTCTGGTGCACAGTCCCAGGCCGTCTGCCCAGTTCTGCATGGAGATGGACTGGGAGTTAAGAGGATTTGCTGCAGGTGTGTCTCATTTGCTCCTAGCTCTGGATGGAGCAAAGGGAATCAAAGCCGAGGATGGCAAGCAGTCTTGTGCTGTCCCAGATTGGCCAGAATTAGTGGTGGTCTTTTCTCTGAGGTGGTGAGATAACACAGGGATGCTTTGACCCATTCCCCCCTTTCCCACAGGGCTCCCCTGCGTTCCTTGGCCAGGCCTTTGCTGTCCCACAGGTGAAGCTGGTTGATGAGCCGTACACCAAACCTGCCATGCAGTTCTTTGATTTCTACAAAGGCACCAAAGCAGCGGGAGAGCTTATTGCCACTTTTGAGCTGATTGAGTTGGATTACAGTGGCTATTTGGAGGTAATGGGCTTGTAGGAAGCTGCGTATGGTTGACAGCTCGCTGGGGAGAGATGTGTGGGTGAAGAGCTGGTTGCACGGGGCCCACCAGAGGGTTCCCTGTTGAAAACCACATCTGCCTTTCAACTGAAGGGAGGCTGCAGGGACAGAGCCTGTGAGCCCAGGTCAAGAGGGGAGGGAGAGGGGGCATGGCATGGAGTAGAAATGGCTTTCATTCCTTGGTGTGCCCTGGCTCCACCTGTTCAGCCATCAGTGCCCGAGGATGTGGAACCCAAGGAGCCTGACTACCTGGGAGACCCTCGTGCTGGAAGGTTCATCATCCCTGAGGGCATATGCCCGGTGCTGAAGGAGTTTCGCATAGAGGTACACTGCCTTCTACTGGGCTGGCTCCCCGCGAGGCTGCACCAAGCAGACAACACAGCTGGTCTGTGCAGAGGGCAGGGCTTGTGGCGGGAGTTGGGTTTGGAGCTCAAATGTGCTTTGAGGCCTGAGCAGAAGCCAGAAATGGAGGTACTTGAGAGAGAAGCTGTCTCAGCGGTTTAGCGGCCAGAGCTGTTGAATGGCTGGGTTGGCAGAGTGGCCTCATGCCTCTCTTGAAGTCTGTGTCCTGCAGGGTGAGGGTGGTGGTAGCAGCGGGCAGGGTTGCAGGCTGCATGGCTGTGCCATGCCTGGCGTGTCTCAAGCAGCCCAGTGGCTTTGTGTTGTTCTTCAGATCCTGTTCTGGGGCCTGCGAGACCTGAAGCGGGTGAACTTGTTCGAGGTGGATCAGCCCCAGGTGATCATTGAATGTGCTGGCAAGAAGGTGGAGTCAGAAGTGATCGTGACCTACAAAGAGAACCCCAACTTCACCGAGCTGGTCAAATACATGGATGTGGTGAGTGGGAAGGGGGGGTCCCACCACGCCAGGGTCACTGTGGCAGTCTTGCACCTGTGCGCTGCCTGTCTGCACGGGGCAAGGTAACAGGATGGGAGCTGCCCCTGGGGTTTTGCTCTCTGGTGGCCACACGGTTTAGCTGCAGATCAAAACCTTTGTGAAACTGCCCACCAAGAGCAGTCTTATCCATCACCTGTCACTGCAAGGTTTTTGTTTTTTGGACAGAGCTGCCAATCAGACCTCCCTGCCACGTGGTGGGGCTGCCACGGGTATAGCCCCTGTTCCTGTGAACTCTGTGCGTGGTTCTTTTGCAGGAACTCCCAGAGCAGGTTTACCTTCACCCTCCCCTCAGCATCTTCGTGGTGGAAAAGCGGGCGTTTGGGCACACTGTGCTGGTGGGTACCCACGTTGTGTCCAATGTGATGAAATTCTCACCCAGAGAGCTGGAGGAGGAACCAGAAGATGTGTCCAAAGGTGAGATGATTGGGAGGTTCCTGCGGAGGCAGCAGGCAGGGTCTACCAGTGGCAGAGATCCCTGGCGCTTCTCCTCCCTCCTAGCCAGGCAGCAAAAGTCCTCTCCTGAGACCCGTAAGATGCCCAGAAAAAGCACAGCATGGGGCAGGTTAGGGTTGGGGGCAGGTTGTGATCCTAGTCTGTTGCACTCGGCTCCAGACTGGTATTTGGGAAGCAGCAGCAGCCAAGTGATGGAGCGCTGGGTAAGGGCTGTCATCCCTCTTTGGGGATGGCAAAGGGCAATTTAAAGGGTAACAGGTAGGGTTTTCCTGTGGAATAACAACAAGTAGGAAGCAGTAGGCAGAAATAAATGATTGGAAACATGAAGCTCTTTCTCTTATCTCAGCTTGGAAAGTCTCATCCCAGTGTCTTCCCTCTCAGACTGTGGTAAACGTTGGCCTGGCATCTGGTGACCCAGGTCCCAGCACTCAACCCCTGAGTCTTGTGAAGGTGAGTGATTTGTAGGGCCCAGCAAATTTTGAAGTTTGGAAAGCCAAACTGAAGGTTAAAAATGAAAACGAAAGTTTAGAAGTCCAGAGTTAGGTTTCAACCCGCCAGTTTTTGCTCTGGACCCAAACACTCCTCTCCCCTGACTGTTCATCGGCACTGCTGAGTGTCTGGGCTCTGGCACAGGGAGGAGAGCTGTGGTGCCTTGAAAACTGCTGCTTTTGTAGCGAAGCGCAAACCTGGGGCTACAGGTAGCTTTACACCTCCTGTGCTCTGCTTGAAAGCTGCGCCTCTGCCAGAGACTTCCAGGGCACTAGAGTAGGGTGCATGGCTGTCCTGGACGGTCGTTTCCTCCCTTGGAACCCTTTTCTCTGTTCTTTTAAGTCTCCTTTGAGGAAAATTCCAATCAATAAGCTTGTAAAGAAGGAGGATGAATATGAAGAGGAAAAACCAGAGCTGGAAGAACTGGATTGGTGGTCCAAATACTATGAGTCCCTGAAGGAGCTGTATAACCAGGTAATCGTTTGTGACAGCTGCCAGCAGAGGGGGAAAGTGGCTGCACTGGCTTGAGGAACAGGTTTTCAGCAGCACTGGGTGTCATAGGAATCCTCCTGGTATGGATCTGCAGGAAGATGTGGGCTTTTGTGTGTCAAGCGCACTTCTGGTAGCCGGGTATCAAGCATCCACCAGCTGGACTAAATTCAGCAAGCAATGGATGTTGAAACATGCCTGAGGCTAGGGTGCCCAAGTGGTTTTGAGGATTCGACCGGGCTTTTGTTGAGGTACTCCTGAAAATGTGACATTGACGATTTTAGCTGCAATGCAGGGGCTTTCATGCTGCTTACTCTCCGTCCTGGCTGTCTTCCCAGGATGTGCTGTGGGAGGTCTGTGCCAGATTTCCTTTCTTGCCCTGTGTCTCTTAGATCCCAATCAAAAACACCACTGGGAAGATCTGGGGAGAAGAAAAGGTCGTTAATGCACTCACTGGATACCCTCCTGTGATGATTTTAATCCTAAATTATCTCAGGCTAGGGATTACTGACTCTGCTGTCAGGAAAGCTTTGACAGCGTCCTGTGCTTGGACGGAGCAGCCTTTGCTGTCAGGGATGTGGGGTAACTGTTTGTGTGTGTTTCAGGCACGTAGTGATGAGGAAGATGCTGAGAACGATGACCTGAATGATGCAGGTGAGTCCTCTAGGAATAGCCAACTCTTCTGTGGAAACAACCAGGACTTACACCATCCCGGATGGTGGTGGGCTTGTGGGAAATGGGGTCTGAACAGGTAACGACTTTGCAACATTCATCAAAAACAACGCAAAAGAGAGCAGAGACTGGAAACATTGGCAAGGGCTAACAAAGGCTATTTCAAGTTGAAAACACCAAACTTGCTGCAGAAAAATTTGGAAAACTGCGTTGAAGCAAGAGCCTTCCCAAGTGAGCAAAAACCTGCAGAAAAATCACCTGCAAGGATCGTGGGATTGTCAGGGTGAGAGCAGGAAGCAAAGGTGGGATGGAGAGAGAGGATGGTGGAGAGGCAAAACTGTCCAGGAGCACCATCACCCTGTGCATGTGGGATTCTCACCTAGGGTACAGGATTCACTATGAGGTAACAGAAAGACAGAAATAATAAAGATGATCTGAGAACAGCGTTACAGCTTGTAGGCTCAGGCTTGCAGAGGTGGAAGCAGTGACTCACCCAGCAATGACCCGGAGAGGTGAGACAGTCAGTGTAGAAATGATGTCAGTCCTATTTCATGGAGAGGGCTGAAGGATGCCTGCATGCCGTGCTCAAGGGATCTGGGGTCTCTGGGAAATGAGGCAAGGATGCACATTCTCTGTCCTGGGGTTGCTGGTGCCCCGGAAAAAGGTCTAGCTATGCTCCCTCCAAGCACAGCTGCCTTTGCTCAAAGGGGTTAGTGATGCCCCGGTTAGACATCCACCCAAACCCGCAGTCCATCAAATAAGCATCCATCCAAAGAAGAGGGTTCTCTCTCATTGGTGGGCTGGTTCAGTCACCTTCCTGCATTTGGTCTCTTCCCACTTCCTTCCTAAACAGTGGCCATGTCAGCAGGCAAGTCTGCCAGTTGTTGTCCCCCTCTGCCTGTCCGGCTATGTCTGGCTGGGAAACGCGAGGTGCCATAAGGACACCTGTTAGAGACAGCGGTAGCTCCAGTTACCCTGATGCAAGTCAAAGCCCTGGGTGAAAGTGAAAGCTGTTTCTGGGGCCATTTAATGGGCACGACTTGAGATTCTGGGTGAGATCAGAGCATTTTCTAATTTCCTATTGCCGTTTCCAGATGGGGGGAATTTAAATGTATCCTCCATTGACATGGAAGCGGAAGATGAGGCAGTAATTGAAGCTGAAATTGCACGACCCAAGAGGAAAGTCATCGCCACCCTTCAGGTGATTATTCAGGTGACAGACCTGGCCTCTTCCAACCTGCAGTGTGTGCTGGGCCCCTGTTGTTCCTGGGCTTTGTAACAGCCGGCGAGACCTTGGAGCCAAGCTGGGATGTGTGTGTCCATCTGAGGAGGGACCTGGGGGAATAGGGGAAAACCATAACACCTTGCACTTACTAATACAGGGGTAAGGTAGGAACAGGTGAAATGGTTGAAGCAGGCAAAGGATGGTCTTTCTGAGTCTCCTCCCCTTTAAGATGGCAGGAAAAGGCCCAAAATTACTTTCTATTTATTTCAGATCTACAACTCTGAGCTGGAAAATGAGTTTGATAATTTTGAAGACTGGCTGTGTATCTTCCCCCTTCATCGTGGCAAAGCAAATGAGGATGAAGACGGAAATGAGGATGAACATTTTGTGGGGAAGTACAAGGTACTGTACCATTTGAATGACGTTCGTGGAAGAAGATCCTTAGGACAATCTGTATTTCAGAGCATGGTGACACCAGTAAAGCCTTGAAGAGCGTGTGTGTGTGTGCGCGGTGATGTGAGGCCGTGGTGCAGCATGGCCAGGGTACTGTTGGTGCCTGTTGAAGCAATTGTGTCCTGTGGTCCTTTGTTAATTGATAAATGCACCTGATTCACATTTTTTTAGCTCTTGCAAGGAGAAAGCATGAAGCATAAAGGACTCTCATTCTGCTTGGGGCCTCTGGGTATGTTCAGTATGCAAATAAGTATTAGTGAGCTTCACTGGTTTTAAAATTAGTAAAACTAGTTTGAAAGAGGCATCGTCATCCCACCCAGGGGCTCCTGAAGACTCCGAAATATCAACTGCAGAAGTTGATTTAAGAAGGTCCCTAGAAAACCCCTGCTGCCTCCTGCCTTTGGCAGTCCAAAGTGCCTGGACATGTTCAGATCTTCTGGCATTGACAGTGGTCTGACAGCCTGCAGCCTAACTTGCAAACAGGGGCCGCCTGGGCCATCTGGACATGACAGTGCCTATGGAAAGGACTGTCCCCATGGGCACAGCGTGTCTGTGGTCTGCATGGGGGCAATGGCTCTGATTTTCAGTTGGCAGGTGACGCTGGTGTTGGTGGCTCCAATCTCATTTGAGATACTCTTCTTTAGTATCTCACTGTTACTTGCAATGTCTCTTCTGCAGGGCTCCTTCTATGTCTACCCCACTGAGGAAGCTGGCATGGAGCCCAAGGTTTCTCAGGGCATTCCAAGGAACAGACCCATCAAGGTTCTTGTAAGAGTTTACATCGTTAAGGTGAGTCTCTGGTGGTGGTGGCAGTAATGCTTGGAGGTCTTTCCCTCCCTATGGACCTCCTCCATTCTCTGCTCCGTAAATACGAGCAGTGGCACTTGTGAAAAGCTCAATGCTGGCTTGAAGGTTCTGCCAGCCCAGTGGAATTACGCTACATCTTGTCCATGGGGAGCCTTCCATGCGTTGTGGCTTCAGGTTGTGCTAAAAATACAGATTGACATTTCTTGGCTCCTCTCGTCTGCCTTGAGACAGTGAGCCAAGTAGTTGGACAGACCGCTGGAGACATTGGTGGCTTGTTGAATGGGGACAAGTGCCTGTTTCACTGCTGGGACAGCTGCTGGAGGAACCTGACCAGCGGGCTTGGGTGGTCTTAGGCCAGTGCAGTGTTCCTTGTGCAGGTTGCTCTCAGCAGCTGGTGTATGGCAGTACCTCTCGTGTATTCCAGGCTACGAACCTGTCTCCAGCAGACCCCAATGGCAAGGCAGATCCCTATGTGGTGGTGACTGTGGGACAGACGCAGAAGGACACAAAGGAGCGATATATCCCAAAGCAGCTCAATCCCGTGTTTGGAGAGTATGCATGAAGTTTTCATCTAGCAGGTTTAACAGCAATAGTGCAAATCTGGGGGCTCAGGCTGTGGCCCAGCATGTGTGGTCTTCTGTTCCTTTCTGCTGGAGTATCTTGTGCTGTAACACAAAGGTCCCAGGCATGTCCCTTGCCTCCAGGTTAGAAGGGGAGCACTCCCAACTGCCTGATTGAACAGACAAAGTATCGAGCCAAGCATCAACAAAGCTCTGGAGAGCTTTTTCTCTAGCTCCGGCACCTTTATCCAAGGGCATACATTCCTGGAAAAATAACTCTTTTCTTTGAACCTGCACACTGAAAACCGCATGCACTGAAAACTTCACACACTGAACTTATGGAGAACCAAAATCTATGAGAGGAGTTTGAGTTGTCAAATACAGTTCTTGAATGTGTAGGATGATCAAAGCAGAGTATGTGTTTCATTTTCGTTCTCTTTGCTAACTGTACTCTCCCTGTCTGATTCCTGTCCAGAGTTGTGGAGCTGACAGTCTCCTTTCCCATGGAATCGGAACTCACTGTGGCAATATTCGACCATGATTTGGTGGGATCCGATGATCTGATTGGGGAGACCAAGATTGACTTGGAGAATCGATTCTACAGCAAACACAGGGCCAACTGTGGAGTGGCCTCTCAGTACGACATGTAGGTACCGGTGTGATATGTTAGGGCAGTGAGATGCGTTCTTCTTGCCTACTGTTTGGGTGGGTAACAGAGCACCTCCAAGTTTTGGAGGACGAAACTGGCATCCACAGTATTCTTTGAGCAGGTGCCCCACAGATTTGCCACAAGTTGCATGGATAACTGCATCTCCTTTAGGCTCCTACCAGCTTCCTGTGATAGCTCTAATTCCTACTGCAGACCAATATATTTTGCATATAGCAGCAAAAAATTCTTTAATGTTTTCATATTGGTGTTCTGTGAGAAAAGCACTCACTGGACACTGATGTCATTTGGACCTCTTTCAGAAAGTACGGTGCTTTCTCTGGCAGTAGCTAATTCTGTGAGCAGCGAGGCTCATGACGTGTTTTCTTTCGGCCTCATTCAGTATGGATTCTTTGATATCTTTGGCCAGTTTTCTGTGAACTTCTCTTCTCCTACCGCACTATCGGAGAATAATCTGCGGGCATGGAGTTAAGGCCCCAGCACTGTTAAAACCTCTCTCCCGCTTAGGAGCTGCAGCTGGAATTGCTCCTCTTGCTGCTCTGATTCTGTGGGGTGCAAGCCTGGCTCTGTTCGGAGGAGGAGAGCTTGCTAAGCTTTTCACTTTTTAAGCTTTTGTGTCCCTGTGGTTTTTCCAGTGAGAATCTGAGCAAGGATCTGGTGGCATAAACTGTGCTGTAGGGAAGGCAGGGTGTTTCACAGCCTAGGAAAATAAGCCCTCTTGTGTCTAAGCTGAAGATGTTCTCAATGTTCTCCCTTTTATGCAGAAACGGCTACAACATGTGGCGAGATGCTTTCAAGCCCACGCAGATCTTGGATAGTTTATGCAAGAAAAACTCACTCCCTGCAGCAGAGTACAGACGGGAGGAGGTCAAGGTGGACAATAAAATATTCAAGATCCCTCCAGAGGCTTTTCCGGAAGGTACAGAGAGCTTGGAGAACAATGTCTGCTCCCTTAAACAGCTGCCTGTGCTCAGCGGTGCACGTGCTGGTGAGAGGTCTCGGAACCCACAGCTTCTCTTCCCTGAAGTGTCCAGGCTGGCTGCCCCTGCTCTGTGCCCTGCATGGCCCAGCCTTCTGGGTCACCACGGGGAGCATCCTTGGTTTCAGAGGATGACGGTGTTGCACTGGGGGAAGATGTGATCCAGGCCATTACGTCCCAAAGTGGCTTCCCAGGCAGTGGGTGGAGCAAAGTAAACCCACCTGCACGGCAGTGATGTGCATGGAGGTTTGATGGCTTGTGCAGCCAGAGAAAGGCGTAGCTTATTCTGGTGGCTGACGCTGGCACAAAGCTGTACCTCCATCTGCTTGTGACCACCACTGGAAAGAGATGGGCATCCTTTCTTTGGGTTTTTTTTGTGGAGGGGCTTTTTCAGTCTCCTTTCCTTTTTTCAGATGGCTTTGTCCTTCAGGGATGCTCTCTGCTTCTGGTGGCTTTGGGTGCCATGGGTGACTCCCCAGTGCTTCTCACTACTGTTGATTTCCTCCTTGTTGGGTGCCTTCTGCTTCTCCTTTGCCCTTTTTCTTTCCTACTCACAGGTATTACAAACCCTGAGCCAGGGCCATGGGTGTCCAAGAACACAGCAACCTTTCATGCCCCCTGCCAGCCGTGACGGAGAACTTCCCTGAGCTCAGGCCTGTCCCTGCTGTGCATGTTCCCTCCAGTGGCCAACACCTGTGCCATTGAATCCAGCCTGGAGGAAAGGACGGAGCACTTGTGGATGGCTGGGTTCTGCAAGGCAATGCTATGTAGCCTGAAGGAAGGATGATTCCTGTGCCCGACCTGCCCAGGGAGGGGGGACCTACATGTATGGCCAACTTTACCATCTGCTCATTTCAGTGCTGCTGTCCCTCAGCTTTCCACTGGCCTCTATGGCTTATGTCATGACGAGGAAAGAAATCCTGCTCAGGAGAGGGCAAGGAGCCCTTTTCTCCTTTTCTCAGGTCACTGGGTACCTGGAAAGGGAGAAACAAAGTGGTCTCCTAGGGTTCCCCTGGGAGCCAGCTCTGGTTCAGTTGTGGCTGTAATTGGTGCCCCGTGAACTTCTGCTGTGCTTGGGGACTGCTTGGGACGGTTTCGGTCTCAGACTGAACCCAGAGATGCTCTCTATAAACCCAGGAGTGGGTGGGTCATTGTGTCCTCGCCTGTTGGTTTCTGCTTTTCTCCCCCGTGGCAGGATTTGGTCTTGAACTGCCATTTGGCTTCACTGTGCCAGATGAGCCAATTCACAGAGTTAATGGGTTAATTAACAGATAGCACAGCTGTGTGTCACTGCCGAGTGACAAGTGGTGCTTTCCTGGAGCCTGTGGAGTGGCCTCGCGGTACCACATGTAGGTACCGGTGTGATACGTTAGGGCAGTGAGATGCGTTCTTCTTGCCTACTGTTTGGGTGGGTAACAGAGCACCTCCAGTTTTGGAGGACGAAACTGGCATCCACAGTATTCTTTGAGCAGGTGCCCCACAGATTTGCCACAAGTTGCATGGATAACTGCATCTCCTTTAGGCTCCTACCAGCTTCCTGTGATAGCTCTAATTCCTACTGCAGACCAATATATTTTGCATATAGCAGCAAAAAATTCTTTAATGTTTTCATATTGGTGTTCTGTGAGAAAAGCACTCACTGGACACTGATGTGATTTGGACCTCTTTCAGAAAGTACGGTGCTTTCTCTGGCAGTAGCTAGATCACTGGGATAGATCTAGGGCAAAACCTCTCATCCATGGATCTGTTGGCACTACCACAGGGACGTGGTGACTTAAACTGCCCCAGAGGGTCACATCCTCCTTGGTGTCCCTTGGATCCTTTTCCCAGGGCCATAGTAAATTCTTTTTTGCCCTTTTCCTCTTATTTCTCTTAGCTTGTTTGTCTTCCTGCCTGTGGTTTTCCTCATCACTGCAACGTATGGAACTCATTCCCTTCATTCTCACCCTCCTGCTTCTCCTCCTTTTCTGAGGAGCTGCTTGTTTTTCCCAGTCCATCACCTCTCCTTACTTGTGCCTGTGACTAACATCCTAATGTGGCTCTTGGTGGCCAGATGCCTTCATCTTCTACCTGGCTATGTCCTGCTGCAGAGACGTCTGTGAGGAGCAGTAGAGGAATGGCAGATGAGAACTGGTCGGTGGATGATGAACATAAGGCTTTGTACGTCCTGCAACACTGGGAAGAGATGCCAGGATACGGGTACAAGCTGGTACCAGAGCATGTGGAGATCCGGTCCCTGTACAACCCGGAGAACCCTGGGCTTGCACAGGTGAGATGTGTTTCCTCGTCCAGCCTAGACATTGCTCTGGGGAAGGACCTTCAGGACAGGTCACTCCCAGGCCCTTGGCTGGTCCCTGTTATCCTTTTGTCTCCTCATCGTTGCATGAATCCCATGTGTTCCCCCTTCCTGGGTGGGTGAGTGGAGCAGTGTCTGTGGATGGCTGGCCCTGCTATGAAGTGCGGGCTGTTGGCTTTGGGTGTCCTTTGCTCAGATACACCCCCTGACCTCTCATGGTGCTTCTGAACACCTTTCCTCAAGGCACCTCTGTCCATTGATGTTGTGGTCACAATGCTGGTGGCACAGGGTCCTTCCTGTCTCCTCAGACCATGTAGCCCTGCTCTGACGAGGATGCTGTGTGGGTGGTAAGGGATCTGCTCTGCCTTCTGAGCCCTGCCACCATGCACCACGGTGGATAGTAGTGTCCTTGTGTATCCCTGCCTCTTCCTCTGCTTTGTCCTCTATCACTGCTGCTTTTCTCCCCTGCAAGAGCCCCGTTCTACCCCCTTGGCTTCTCCCTGGGCCGTGACGTAACTGCCGGCTGGAGGAGAAACATTCCTCCTTAATTTTATGCAGTACCGTGATCAGAGCTCAACCATTTCAATGTCCTGCGCTGAACATCTCCTGTTCCCTTGGGTACCGGAGGGCTGTAACAAAGCAGAACTCTGAAGTCACTCCGACTTTGGTCAACGTTGGAAATGCATGTGGGGAGAGGAGGGTTAGACCCATCATTTTTTAGTCCTTGGTTATGCTAAAATGTTACAACGTCGTACGCTTCCTGTTAAGACAGAGGGACACGTTTGCCTCTGAAATTAACTCAGTTCAGCTGAAATGGTTTTCCTTGGGAGCAGAGTAGGGAGGGAAATAAGCAACTTCTGGTACTTTTAATTTTTTCCCTGTCTAAAATCCAGTCGTGTGTCACTCTGAAGTGCTGGGGGTGGAGAGAGTCAAGCAGTGGCTTTCTGGTGAGAGCTTTCCTTGCAGGACTCAGCCCTTGCTCCTGGACAAGCTGGAGGGCGGTCTGTCTTTTGAAAGTCTCTCTGCTCTCTTCTCTCACCAGGGCTCCTTGCACATGTGGATTGACATGTTTCCAAATGATGTCCCTGCACCGCCGCCTGTCAATATCAAACCACGACTGCCTGTCAGGTAGCACCCGTGGGAGTGGGGCTGGGAGTGGTGAGCCTGAGTGGATGGTCACTGTCCCTTGTCATGCCTGGCGGGATGTGCCGCAGAGTCCTGCACTGGCTGAGGGCCTGTGCTAGCCTGGCCTGCAGCCCTTCTCTCTGCTTCAGCTCTGGCCATGGGACGGTCTCTTGAGTGTATCAGCACGGGGCGTAAGCGCTTCAGCTGCACAAGTGTTTGTGAAGGGCAGGGTTAAACTCTCTAAGGCTGGACGTGAAGGTGATAGAAACCCAGGTCAGAGCTACTCATCTACTAGCTCTGTTTTGGCTAGTGGACAGATGTCCTCTGGGTGCTTGGAGAAGTGAAGTTGAAGGAGGAGATCAGCTGTTTTCAGTGATCTAACGGGGCTATTAGGTGGAGAGTCCGGATTCTTCTCAGAGGTGCACATGAAAGGACAAGAGATAATGTCACAAGTTGCAGCAAGGGAAACCCCAACTGAATACAGGGAAAACATATTCCTAGTGAGAGTGAAGCTACCCTGGGATAGGGAGGGAGTGACCCAGAGAGGTGCTGGGATATCTGTCCTTGGAGATATTAAAAACTCGTGCAGACAAGACCCTGGGCCATCTGATCTACAATGAATCTAAAGCAAGAGGTCGGAGCAGAGACTGCAGAGGTCCCTTCCTGCCTAAGCCTTTCTGTGCTCCTATGGCTAAGTCGTGCCGGGTGGGTTTCCCATGCATCAGGGATTTGCTTTGCAAAAGCTGCCTGTTTTGACTGTGGGTGTTTGTCTTGTAGGGTTGTAGCTCCCCAGGAAGGGCGTTGTGCATGGCAGTGAGACTGCTGTGTTGTGCTTGGCCAGAGGAGCTCTGGCAGGGGATCACAGTGCTAGGAGGATTCAAGTTGTCCTACTGTGCCCGTGTGGGCTTGAGCTGCCCTCCCAGGCACCAGGGGTGAGAGCGTGTGTCTCACTCACCCCTGTGTCCTTCCCACAGCTATGAGCTGCGTGTTATTATCTGGAACACGGATGATGTGATCCTTGATGATGTCAACCCAATAACGGGAGAGCCTTCCAGCGATATCTACGTGAAAAGGTTTGATGGGAGCCAGAGGGAGGCCAGACCCTGGCTGTCCTGCTCCCTGCCCTACACCCTCACTGCCTCCTCTCAACCTCTGCTTCTCCCTGCCTCAGCATGAGGTGCCCCACTCCAGTCCCCTTGCTGTACCACCAAAGATGTTGGTCAGGTGTTGGTCCGGTTTGGCTCTTTGACTCTTCCTTTCCCGCTACCCCATGGGGTTCAGCCCCTCCATCCGTCTGCTCTGCCTTTGGGGCTGGCTGACAAGGGGTGGGGGTTGCTTTTGAAACTGAATTTCTGAGTTTTTCCTGCAGCTGGATAAAGGGTCTTGACCACGACAAGCAGGAGACGGATGTTCACTTTAACTCCTTGACTGGGGAGGGCAATTTCAACTGGAGGTTCATCTTCCGCTTCAACTATCTCCCAACTGAGAAGGAGATCACCTACAAGAAGAAGGACTCTGTCTTCTCTATGGAGGAATCAGAGTTTCGGGAACCAGCTGTTCTGGTCCTCCAGGTGTGGGATTACGACAGGATTTCAGCTAATGACTTTCTAGGTATGGTGTAACTTGCTGGAAGTCGGGCGACCTGTCCCTCACCTTGCTGGAGTGTTATGGCATTTCTCCCAGGGCCCAACTTTCTGAGGAGGGACACCAGGAGCATCAGATCAAGTTCTTCAGCTCAGCAATCACCTGGTCTGGTTTTTCACATGTGAGCTATAGGCCGAGCCTGGAGATACACACCTCTCCTACACAGACACATTGAGCTTGCGTGCTTGTCCCAGGAGCTTGCTGTCCTTTTTTAGGGCTTGTCACACCACAGGACTTCCAGGTTCTGCTTCCTCACAAGCTTTCGGATAAACTTGCTGGGCATGCAGCAGGGCCTGGTGCTGAAGCTGGGCTGGTGGTGATTCCACCCATGCTACGCTAGCACAAACGCTGCTGCTTCTGTCCTGCTTCTGCTGTCATCCCCATGTTTGTAGCACTCTGTTCAGTTGTCCCTCCCTTCTTCATCTTTGGCCTCCCCATTAAAAAGCAGCCCCTTTGCCCTGCTGTCTCTTGGGCAGGATAAAGCTGTCTTTATTCATCAACTTTCCATGCTATATTTAAAGGGCTTTACCTCCATGAGGCACTTCCAATGGTGATTGGTTCAGCAGTGTTACTCGGGCACTGAAGAAAGTGTTAGATGGCAATCCTAACGATTCCTGGCATGTACAGTCTTGGAAATTTCTAGGCAGGAAGGGCTTCTGCAGTCTTTATTGCAACCTTGATCTCCAAGCAGGGCTAGATGCAACCTAGGTCAGGTTGCTCAGGGCCTTGTCTGGGTGAGTTTTGAGTATCTCCAAGGATGGAGATCCCAGCACCCTTCTGGACCCCTTTTCCTGGCTGCACCATTCTCATAATTCTCAATTTTTTTTACTTGCAGCGGCTTACGTGCTTTCATCATCCAATTCCGAGAAGAGTCTAGCTCCATCTGCTCTATAGCTTCTTTTAGGCTATGAGAGAGGCAGTAAGATCTCTCCCTTGACCTCCCTTCTCTGGGCTGAACATGCATGGGTCTCTCGACCCATCCTGCTATGGCACGTACTCTAGCCTTGACCGTCTCAGCCACTGCGCTCTCTCTAGTTAGTTGACACCTTTCTTGTGTTGGGCCCCCAAAACTGGTCACTGTATCCAGATGCACCTCACTGGAGCTGAGCATATTGGCTATGCTTTTGCCAATACAAACCAGTACGTGGTAAGACTGATTTGCTGCAAGGGCTCAGTGCAAAAGTGGGACAGAAGCTCCTTCCAAGGAGGACCAGGGCACGAGGCCAAGCAGGGAAATGAACCGAGGCTGTTTCAGATGTAAGACAGATTTGAAACCTTTAAAGAGTTTCTCAGATCTTATGATTTTTACTGACGTTTGCAGGAATAAGAGGGGAAGAGGAGCTTGGACATGTGAGGAGAGCAGGGTGGGACATGGTAAAGGAGTGAAAATGACCTACCGTACCACACGCAAACCAAATTGGCCACATCAGAGATGAGACAAGACCTGTGGCTTCTGCTTCTTAGTCTCTAACTCTTTCTTGTGCTGAGGTTCAAGTTCTCCACCTATAAATGTGCAGGACTCTGCTAGATCATCGCAGCAGCTGGGACCCACTCGTGGCGGTGGGAGCATGTCTGAGGCAGAAACCCTCAGTGTGGGGCTTTATTGGGGCTGACCTCAGGATTTCGCCGTGAGCTCTCCTCTTCACTGTGCCTGCAGGTTCCATCGAGCTGAAGCTGCATGACATGGTGCGGGCAGCCAAGAGCTCAGAGCATTGCACTGTCAGGATGGCCAAGGAGAATGCAACACCTCGCTTCTCCATCTTCCGAAACAAGCGCATGAGGGGTTGGTGGCCCTTCATCAAACTTAAAGAACAAGAAGATGAGGAGAGGGAGGACAAGCAGAAAAAGAAGAAGAAGTTGAGAAGCTCAGTCAAACCAGAGGACGTGGAGTTCACAGACCCCAGTGGGAACAAGTACCTCCTGACGGTAAGGCAGGGTGTTGGCACAGGTGAGCAGAGAGCCAGTGTTTTGCCTCTGCCTTGACATGGCAACCTGTTCTGTGTGCACATAATCTGCAGAGGCAGCAATGACCCAGCTGCCCAGGACTTTGCGCAGGGTCCTGGAGACTTGTCCCATCGGCTGCAAATCCAGCACTTCATCTACTGAGAAGTGCCAGCTGCGGTGGCGTGCAGGGGGTGTCCAACGTCATGTCTTCCCTCTGAGCTTCCCATAGAGCTCGGTGAGGGGACCAAAGCAAGAGGCACATGGCTCTCCATCAACCGGACAGGACAGTTGCAAAAGCTTGTCCTAGGGTCTCTGCCTACCCCAGACAGGCAAGTGCCAGCTCTCTCGGGGCAGACTCGCTGCTGATGGTCCTGCTAGTGGACCATTGTTTGTCGCCAAGGGTGAGTTTTGCTCAGTGCCAGGGTGGGAGGCTGCAGACAGATCCAAATAGCTGGGAAGTGTGTTGCAATACTGTGTCTTGTCTCCAGAACAGTTAACTTCTGGCCAGGCCACAGTTTCCGCTGGCTGCTGAGGTGAGAGGCTCTGTAGCTAATGCCTGGAGGGAAAAGAGAGTTGCACTGAGCGTCTGCAAGTGGAACTGGGAGAAAAATGCTCAGTCCTGGCAGGGCGTGTGGTCAGCAGGCTGGTCTGAGAAGCAGCACATGCGGCTGCGGCTCAGACATGTTCCCCTTCCAGGGTAAGGTGGAAGCGGAGTTCCAGCTGCTGACTGTGGAGGAGGCTGAGAAGAGTCCTGTTGGTTTGGGTCGAAAAGAGCCTGAACCCTTGGAAAAGCCCAAGTGAGTATCTGTACCTTTACCATGGATGGACAGTGCTGGGGACAGGGAGCATCTTCTTGTCAGGAGCTGAGAGCAATCAATGAGGCCCTCGGCGGTGGGGTCTGCAGAACTGGGGCTGCTGGGGCTTCCCAGAGCATCCAGCAGGACTTGTGACTGCAGGATCTGGCTGATCTCGGTGAGGTAGCTATGCCCTAAGATTTCTTGTACAAAAAGGGCAGCTCTGGTTTAACCGTGTGAACGCACCTGTTGGCCACACGGGTGCAGAACAGCTCTGCGAGGGCTGTCGTGAGGCTCAGGTCCTGTTGTCTTCAGCGCTTTCACAGGCCCCTAGGCTGATCCTGTCTGGAAGCAGCAGGAAGAGCACCCTATGAGGGTGGCAGGGGACCAAAGCAGAAGGGACACCGTGCTGCTCTGTGGGTTGAGCCTGTGCTCATCTGTTCTTCCCTTCCTGTTCCAGCCGCCCAAAAACTTCTTTCAACTGGCTTGTGAATCCCATGAAGACCTTTGTGTTCTTTATCTGGAAGCGGTACAAGAAATACATCATTGTGCTGTTCGTTGTCGCTGTTCTGACCATCTTCCTGGTTCTTTTGATCTACACCATGCCTGGATACATCAGCGAGAAGATCATCAATGGATAAATGCTTTACAGCACAGGACTACTCAAAGACAGGGGTGATTGAAGGATTTGAGACTGGACCAGAAAGTTTAAGGAAATCCTGCAGGTGCAGAGGCAACCTTCAGAGTGAGAGACTTGCAGAAGCGGCCTCTCTTTGGGGAGTCACATTTCACGCTAAGTACCCATGAGATGCTAAGAAACCAAGGAACCAGCCTACCAAATACGGGAAACTCCTTGAAGGACAGTTACAAGTTTGGGGGAAAAAAAATTGTTCTTTGTGGGACTGGGAAAACAGGATCTGCTGGGGCTGTCCCCACGGACAGGGCAGCTGAAACCAGCTCTTGCCATTGGGAGTGATTCTGGCAGCATTGGGGACATACAGAGCCATCCATGGCCCAGCTTGACAGCACTTGGTACTTCCCAGGCCTTTGCCTGAGGAGTTCAAAACACGTCGTACAGGGGGAAGGCAGGTCTGGTGTATGGTGCCGGTGGAGGCAGGACCTGGAAGACCTTTGAATGGGGCCACCCAGGGAGAAGGATGACAGAGCCAAGGTAGCCACAAACTTCCTGCCATGTCAAGAGCACGGGAACAGCTCCTGGAGTTTAAATCATCTCTGGATGTGGTAGCACTCCCCAGGACACAGACTTTCTGGTTGTCACTCCTTACAAAGCTGCTTAACAGCTTCTCCTGGGTGTGCTGGGTTGGATCCAAGCTTGCTTCAAACTTCATTTTGGCTCTTCATTTCTGCAGGAATAAAAGCTCCTTGGCTGCTCTCTCCCATGCTGCTTGTGTTTTGGGGCTGCTTTCTGGAGCTGAGGGGCCAGGCTGCTGCAGGCGGTCCTCGCTGATGCCCCTTCGCCCTTCCTCCCGGATGGCACACCGCTGGGACGTCAGCACGGGGTCGTCAGCATGAAATCAGTATTGTGGTGTTGGGCCGATGTAAATTAAATGAATCTGATTCTCAACATGGTCTCTGGTGCCCCAGGGTTGTTGTTTTCTGCACAGACAAGCCCTGACGTGATCTGATCTCAGGCGGAGGTCCTTCACCTCGGGTTTTGGCAGAACAGATGCCTTCTGAGGGGTCTCATTCTGGTGCAGAAGATGATGGTCAGAGGGACCGTTGCGTTTCTAAAGAAATTAACTGACAGCATGTTTTTATAGTGAAGATGGTTGCCTGATGGTCTTTTAGATGGGGCAGGAATAGAGCAAGTTTTGGGGAGAAAACCAGCTGGGCAGGCAGGTAAGGAGCAGGTGAGGACTCTGGCTGGACCTGAAGGCAGGTGCGAGTGTCCGGCAGACATGGTGCTCCCCCAGGGGGGCTGGAGTTCAGCCGCTGGGTGAGGGCCCCAGAATGGCAAAGGGGGGGAGCCCTCTCTCCCCTCAGGAGTCCCTTGGGCCACTGCTGGCAGTGGCATGACCCCAGCCCTCCACCTCTGCCCAGCCCCAGTGTGACCATGGCTCCTGCCAGCAGTTCCCCTTCCTGGCACCACCTCGGCGTGGCACCGTGGCGGCCCTCGTCTCAGTGTGCGACTTCGTGCGGCCGGCACAGGAGGACATCGGCTCACCCACTACCTCTGCCTTCACCAGCCACGTGGGCCGTTGCAAGGCCGCTGCCGAGAGCTGGGAGGAGGTCAGCAGGGGTGGGGAGCCATGGGGGGTGCGTTCTGAGGGGTTGGGGGGGCCATCCCCATATCGCGGTCTGCACCGTATCATTTGTGACCGAGGGTGGAGAGTGGTGCAAGAGTCTTTGGGTCTTTGTAAAACACTCAAAGCAAAGATTTGGTGAAGGCTTGTGGTGAGCTGTGGTGGCTGGGTGACAGGCATCGGTCGGTGGGGACAAGAGCAGAGAGGGAGGGGGGTGTGTGGGAAGGCTGTGCCTTGTGCTGGGCTCACACCACATGGTAAAGAGGGGACAGAACCCTTCAACCAGACAAGCATCAAACTAAAAGCCTAACAAAAAAATGAAAGGAAGTTCTTGGGGGTAGCAGGATAGTTTCCTCACTTGTCCAGAGTTAAGCTGTGGGATGTTTGGAAGCCAAATGATTGAGCGGTTCTAAAAATTCACAAAGCCGGGGTGAGAGCTGGCTGCTGAGCGCAGCGTCCAACACAAAACTTATTTGGGCCAAATGACTTTGTCTTCTGACTGATGGCAAAAGCCAGAAGACCCTGATAGGCGTCGTCAGTCGCAGTGCAGGGGGGGAAGGGGCTGTTGCATGCGGCTGGGACACGAGGGACCGAGCAGCAGAGCTCGATGCCCTGGGGAGGCTGTGAGTGAGGTCAAGATCAGCTCAGTGGAGGGCCCAGGCTTCCCGTTAAGAGCATCTCACTGCCCACCTAGACCCACCTTAGGGCTTAGCCGAAAACTTTGGCCAATGTAGTGTCACCATCATGCTGGCCTATTCCTGGGCAAATCGAGGTCCTGTCCCTCTGTGGAAAATATCTGTGAGATGTTACCACTGTGGCGGGCCTTTCCATGTGGTGGTCCAGAGAGCTGCGAGCCTCTTGGTGCCTCCTCCTGCTAAATGTGCTGGGAGCAACCAAACCGCACTACCGCCATGTCAGCGCTCTCTCGTTATGTTGTAGTTCCAGCAGACGAGGGGATGGCGTGCGGGACGTTGTCACGGCCCCTCTGTGGGCTGTGACTGCTGCTCTCCTGTGGATCATTTTGTCAGTGGTGGTGACTGAGGTTTTTTTTTTTTCTTCTTGCTCCTCAGGCCTCTGCAGACCAGGACTTGCTCAGGAGCCTCTGGGCATGGGGTCATTTCCTTGTGTTGCTTAATTTTCAACTGTTACTTTATGTTGCACCTCCAGCAAAGCTAAAACTTCAGTCCTGTAAAACAGAGCTGCCATGTCAGGAAGCCGTGGTTAGAGAGAAACCCTGTGGAACTTATTGATGTTTAATAAGGCCAAGTGCCAGGTCCTGCATTTCGGTCACAACAACCCCAAGCTTGGGGCAGAGTGGCTGGAAAGCTGCCCGGCAGAAAAGGACCTGGGGGTGCTGGTGGAGCCAGCTTAACACGAGCCAGCAGTGTGCCCAGGTGGCCAAGAAGGCCAACAGCATTCTGGCTTGTATCAGGAACAGCATGGCCAGCAGGAGCAGGGAAGTGACGGTGCCTCTGTACTGGGCACTGGTGAGGCCTCATCTCGAGTGCTGCGTCCAGTTCTGGGCCCCTCTGTACAAGAGGGACATTGAGGTGCTGGAGCATGTCCAGAGGAGAGCCACCAGGCTGGTGAGGGCTCTGGAGACCAGGGCATGTGAGGAGAGGCTGAGGGAGCTGGGCATGTTCAGCTTGGAGAAGAGGAGGCTGAGGGGAGACCTCATTGCCCTCTACAACTGCCTGAAAGGAGGGTGCAGAGGTGGGTGTTGGCCTCTTCTCCCAGGGGAATAACGACAGGACCAGAGGAAATGGTCTGAAGCTGCGGCAGGGGAGGTTTAGATTAGATATTAGGAAGAATTACTTTACTGCAAGAGTGGTCAGGCACTGGAACAGCCTGCCCAGGGAGGGGGTTGAGCCACCATCCCTAGAGGTGTTTAAGAAATGTCTAGATGTGGCACTTCAGGGCGTGCTCTAGCAGCAGAGATTGTAGGTTGTTTGGTTGGACTCAATGATCTTAAGGGTCCTTTCCAACCATGAAGATTCTGTGAAATAAACTTTCTGTAATGCATTTCTCACGTTAGGCCTGTGAGCAGAGAAAAGAAGATAACTGCCCACATGTTCATGTCCGTTCTCCCCTGGAGCTTCACCCCAGGAATGCTGCTCCATGCCAGCTTGCTGCTGACCCCTGATCCGTTCTTGCTCTGTGTTTAGCTCCCTGGGGGGCATATCCACCATTCCTTACCAGCTCGTCCATCTTTGCTGAGGACACAAGAAGCAGGAGGAGCCCACCCCTGCCTCTGAGCATCCAGCACAAGGACGCGTCCTCAGAGCCAGCGCCTTGGGTACCGCTCGGCCCTGAGCAGCCCAGCCCCACTGGCCCGGCTTCAGGTAACGAAAGAACAGGTCCAGGAGGAGCAAGGAGCCAGACCGTGCTGGTGGGAAGGACCTGCTGGGAAGTCTGCAGTCTGGCACCAGCACGAGGTCAGGTTGGCCGTGGTTTTGTCTGGCCGAGCCTTGCTCGTGGATCAGACCCACAGCGCCTCTTGCTTGGGTGCAGGGCTGGGAGAGCTGCGGCATGGGACGGCGTGCCCCCAGCTGAGCACGGAGGGGACTCCCCTGGCTTTTAAACACCAGTGCCCCTAGAGCAGGATTATTCTGGGGTTTGCTGGGCTGTTGGAGGCGATGAATTCGGAGAAAGGAATGAATGTCCTGTCCCCATCTTTCAGGCATTGTATTTGTTTCCACGGGTGACCTGTGGCAGAAGGATGCCCCTCTCTCCACACCCAGGCAGGGTGACAGGCTAGGGGCTAAGTTAACGGCTTGCACAACACAACCCTTTGACAAAGGGGTGAATACTGCCAGGAGCAGCCCTGGGTGCTCTGGGACAGAGGTCTGGCCAGCTGGAGCCTCCGGGTGCCTCTAGGAAGTAGCCTCATCCCAGCAGAGGTCAGGAGCGTGGGGGGATGGAGGACGGTAAGTGCATGAGCTGTGGCAGCTGCGTCCTTCCCCTGGTGCTGGCAGCTCTAGGTGCACCTTGGGGCTGCACAGCTCATCTCCCCCATCCTGGTAACACGCTTCTCAGCCCGGCCTCCACTTTATGTCCTTCTGCTTCCTGGCCACATCCTCTTCTGCTGCTGCCGCTCTCCACCCTGTCCACCCCCGTCCCCTTTCCAATTCCCAGACCACACTGCACTGTGTTGCCTGACAATGGGGAGTTGCTGTTGCCCACCTTAATGAAAGGTGGGAGGAGGTGACCAGCCTGATTGTGTCATAGATGCCCTGAAAGCCACGGACTCCCTGTGCACGCCTGGCCCCAGCGAAGTGGGACAGCCTGGCCCGTACCGATCCCTCCAGGAGCCAAATCCATGTTCTGGCCGTGCATGGGATGTTTCATCTCCTCTTCCTCGCGGGAGCACTATGGTAGCTGGCCAGTGCCCACGATCAGCTCAGCTCAGCTCCCACATCTTCCCAAAACCGCTATTGGTTTGAACTGAGCTGGAGTCGGTCTCTGTAACTTCTCCCCGCCAGCACTTCTGCTGTGACTCCCTGGTGTCGGCATCTCCCTGCTAAGTGCTGCGAAGGCTACAAAATCCCTATAAGGCCCCACTGCCTTTTGAGGGAAGCCTTCTCTATGATTTCAGGTTGTTGGCAGGTCAGGGTACGGTTTTGGACAAGGACAAGGGTACAGCGTCCACACTGTCCCTGCCTTTCCATGCTCCAGGGGACACCTTTCTGCCCGAGGACACTGTGCAGAGGCAGAGCCCTTTCATTGGGTTGACCTTGGGTTGCCTGGTCTTGGGGTTGTGCTGAGCAGCACCGCTGACTCCTCGCACAGAGCTGCCCTGGGAGAACTGGCTCCCCCGGCAGCGCAGCTGCACGTGCCACAGTCCCGGGGCAGAGGAGTAGGTGCCTCTGGAAGGATGCTACAGCACGAGGAAGTGTCTTCTGGATCTCTGTCCCACCCAAACTCCCAGAAGGTGACCTGCCACCTCTGCCCTCCCTCTGTGCAGGAAACCTCCCAGTCTCTTACCCTTGCTCCTTACATCTTTCCAGGGCCTTTGGGATCAAGACGCTAGGGATATTTTAGTTTGTGTCTGGCAAAGCTGAGGAGGCCTGAGCGTGCTCTGTCCTCCTTGCAGAACAGACTGCTGCTCCACGTGCTGCTCTCTCTGACTGGGAAGATGAGCTGACTTTCCGCCCCGGTGAGGTCACCGTGGTGTCTGAAAAGCAGGACTGCAACTGGTGGGTGAGCGAGCCCGCGCATGCTGACCGGCACTGGGATGCGCGTGGTCCCCTCTCCACCCGCCTCTTGCCTCTGTCCCGTGACTGTTGCACCTGTTGTCGTCGCCTGCTCTGCATCAGTCTCTCCGTCTTCCACCTTTCCCTTGGCAACGAAAGGCAGCTGTTATGGGCCCAGTTCCTCATCCCCCTGCATGCCCCTATGCCACGCTCACCAGTCCCCTGCCTTCCTTTCTCCCCACAGAAAGGGGTGGATTGAAGGACGGCCTCACAGGAAGGGTGTCTTCCTGGCTTCCTTCCTTCACATGCTCAATAAGTAGGAGATGCTTCAATTTGAGAAGGAAGAGCTGATCAGCTGCTTAAAATGCATTCCCCCGAGCTCCCGTCTGCATCGAGGTGCCAGGGATGACTGGGCTGGGAGCACCAGCTCGCCTGGTCCTGCTTCCCTCACCTCCGCTGCCGGACCACCCCTGTCCCCCCAGCCCGCTCCTCCTGTGAGCCGACAGCAGTGCCGGGCTCTCCCTTGGCCAGGCAAAGGGAGAAACCGCAGCAACCTACATGCTCCACAGACGTGCTCCTGCCCCGTTCCTCACGCAGGACTCGGCCCTGGGGCACTCTGCTACCAAAGGCCCGGCTCCTGCCTTGCCCTGACCGTGCTGCCTGTCCCGTGGTGCTCCCTGCTCTGCTAATGGCAGCAATCGTAGAGCAGAGCAGTGCTGTGCCCTGCAGGTCTCCCAGGCCGCAAGTGGAGCGGTGCTGGCATGCAGACCCCCGGGAAAGTGGCTTCTGCTGAGGACTGAGAACGCCGGGAGCTTGGAAATGCAAACAAAGTGCTGCGGAGCCAGCGTCGTTGCCAGCCCGTGCTGCCCCTGCCCGTGTTTCACTGTGCTCCAGAAAACGTGCTCTGCAGCGGCTCAGGGCATTGCTCCTTCGATGCCTGGCCCCACCGCAATAGTGGAGATGCCATTTGAGCCCGATGCTGATAAACACTGGCTCTTTGGTGCTCTGTTCTAGTTTGAGTTTCTAGATCCTTCCTTTTTGTGGCTCTCCCTCAGGCACCAAACCTCCTCACAGGCATCGGAGCAGAGGGCTGACCTCCCCTTGGATAAAATTACTCACAATTCAGCTCGCATGGCTTTTCTCCGCTGGCGGTGTTTTTCCAGTTGCCGAGGCACATTTCACAGCCTTCATCTGTCCTCTCTGAGCCAAAATCCCATCCAGGTGAGCAAAATGAAAACCAGCTGGTGGTGTGATGGATGCATGAGGCCGTCGAGACCTCCACGTTGCTGGTGTCACTGTCAGCAGACGTCGAGCCCATGCAGCAGGACCTGCAGTGGCAGGAGGCAGCTTCTCCCACCCTCAGAGGAACATTTTAATGACGGATTTCCTGATTCAGCCCTGGGACCGTGGCCAGGGCATCCAACTCCAGCGGGACCACTGGCTGCCGTGGTGCTGGGCTGCAGGGGAGGTCTGTGCTGGGATGCCAGGGTGGTGGGCACTGCCAGAGGAGGGACGGCAGCCCCGACCTCGCTGCGCCGCTTGCTGCGAGGTCTCTTCTCCCCCACGTCATGGTGCAACACTTCCTCTTCCCGTGGCGGTTGTTGCAGCTCGTAACACGCACTGGCGGGGCCACTGAGCCTGGGGGTGTCATCTTTGCCTGGCTGTGCTCGGCAGCGCTTCCTCCAAGGAGGTGAGGGGCCCCCAGGGGCTGGGGACCAGGGGTTCGTGACACTAGGAGGGCCTCTTTCCTGGCAGTGGGGCTGGGGAGCTCCCGGAGGTGCCCCTTGGGGCTGAGCGGGGACAGGGACAGGGCTGTGGCCTCTGGCTGCGGCTCAATGCTGCAGCTGCATGTTTGCGCTGCGGTGGCTTGCGGCTGATGGCGCTGGGCTGGGGAAACCTCAAAGTGAGGGCTCCTCTGGGCACGGGGCACCCCTGGTTGTCCGAGCCACCACGGAGGGTGCAGGCGGAGAGGTCCTGTCTGTGGAGGCAGGGGCTGGACGTGGGCGCAGGCAGGGAGATGGGACTGCTTGACCCTGCCTGTCCACAGCCCTGCCCTCCCCGGCAACAGGCAACTGCAAAAAGCTTCACGGAATATTTGCTGTGCTGCCTGAGTCCCCTGGCGCCGGGCTTAATGGTGCTGCGGGTGCTGACCGTGTGGCCCCCAGCCGGCTGGTTCCCCTCTGTGGGCTGAGGCTTTGCGACCCCCAAGGCTCTAGGAGTGCCTGAACCAGCCCCGGGGGAACTGCTGGCTCCTGGCCTGACCAGCATGTTGGATAGACGCTTCTTGCCTCCGTCGTGGCAAACGCTTGTGGCTGCTGCAAAGGAGGGCAAACTGCTAAGCCACAGGGACCCACGGCTGCCAACAGGGAGAGTGGTGGGGGCCTGTAGGGTGAAGAGCTGGTGTTCCATGGCCGCTTCCTGCTGGGGACCACACACATCTGCGTTTCCGGCATGTTGGTGGTGGTTTGTTTGTGCTTCCCTTCAAAGAAGAGAGAACGGCCCAGCTGCTTTTTGAAAGGGCAGGCTTGGGGGGGAGCATCACCCACTGCTTGCGGGGGAGCATCACCCACTGGGGCCACCTGGAATTGTCCAAACCTCCCCCCCCGCCATCTCTCGTCTCTGCTCATTGCTCAGACCCCCGGGAGCAGCAGTTTTGCTGCCAGGCGTGCGTCCTGTGAGGAGTTGGATTTGAGCGTAGCTGGTTGGATACCACAGCGAGCAGGTACGTCCACGCTGCAGGAGCCGCGGAAAATGGTTAATGTGGTGAAACGAAGCCGGTGCTCACCCACGGCCCCACGTCGGCACCTGGGAGACTGGGGGGAAGCATGGGGTCCTCCTGTGAGGACAGGAGGGGTTTTTCTCTCCTTCACCTTTCTCAGTACAGAGGGACTCCCCAGCCTGAAGCTGCTGCTTCTGACCCTGGCGTGGAGGTTGCCCACCCATCCCTGCTCCTCGCTCTCGCCTTGGCCCACGGGAGCCAGGTCCTAGGACGCTGAGCGCTTTGTGAACTCCCTGAGGACTAGAAAACCCTTTCCCCTCTGATTTTAGGTTCATACGAGTCCTTTTAGATGGGGAAAAGAAATGTCACTTAAATACGAGTTAAAGAAAGGTTCCCGCGCGCAGCCAGCCATTAGTACCTCCTGCTGCTTCCTCCTGGCAATGACTCAGTGCCCTTGGAGCTGCAAAACCCCAGGGCTGCCGTGGGGAGAGCGTCTCGCCGGCTGCACGGTGCCCGCGTGGGCTCGGCGGGGAGGCCAAGGGGTTCCTCTGCCCTGGGGCTGCTGGGCAGCACTGGCGTGCCCGGGAGCGGGGGGCGGCAGGGCTCGAGGCCAGCAGAGGAGCTGCTTTGCTGGCGAGCCGCCACCAGGCAGCTGGAGCTTGGCTTACAGCCAGGATGATGGCACTTTGCCGCTTGTTTGCGGGTCAGCTTCCAGACCCTAAAAGTGTTGCGGGCAGGGAGCAGCTCCTCGTACAGCACGTGCCGTCAGCCGGCCCCGCCAGGACCGAGGTAACGGCGGCAGCGCCAGAAGCAGAGCACAGCCGTAAAGCCATTGCACCGTTTGAAAAGCAAACACACACCGGGCTCTTTCAGGTCCCTGCAGAGCGGGTGAGAGCAGACAAGGGCTGTCCCAGGAGTCGGGGCAGGGAGGGCGTGGTGCCACTGCCGCGGGGCCCTGTGACATCTCGCTGCACGTGGCATAAGGGATGCTGTGCCAGAGGCACGTGCAGGTGGTGCTGGCCCTGTGCCTGCTGCTGGTCCTGTGGCAATGTCTCCGAGCCCCCACAGATGGCCTCAGCCCCTTCCCTTGGGCTCCCTCCCTCCTTGTGAGCCCGGCTGCCCGCTGCACCGCCAGTGCCAACAGCTCCACGTGGTTCAACACCCGCTACGACATGGCCGTGGGGCCTCTGCTGATGGGCACAGCCCACGAGCTCTCCTCCGATGTGGTCCAGTGGTGGCTGGTGAGTGGCGTCATGGGCACGAGCTCATGGCTCTTCCCAGGCTCCTCAAATCCGTTTGCAGTGGGTCAGGGCCAAGGTCAAGTTGGACAGATGCAATGGGGCACGGAGGGGGTGCAGGGACCACAGCCCTCCCTCCCTCCCCCTTCGTTTTGGCTGTCCCACAACCTTTCCCAAATATCCCATCAGGATTTTCTGTACCTTTCCCAGGGCTCTGCTGGGAGGAGTGGGGCTCCGTCCCCCTTTGGGGGTACTGTTGGGGGGGGGGTGGGTGGTGGTGGTGCAGAGACTGGGGCTGATGCTGCGTGTCACTGCCCTTGCTCCCCCAGACCCTGCAGGGTCCCCGAAATGGCATCCAGCTCCAGGCCATAATTCAGCAGCTCTTCAGCGTCCTCCCGGCCCCGACGGGCAGCGTGCGGGACCCGTCTCGCTGCAGGACTTGTGCGGTTGTGGGGAACTCGGGGCGGCTGACGGGGTCTGGCCACGGGCTGCGGATCGACGCACATGACTGGGTACTGAGGTGGGTGACCCAAAGGGGCTCGAAGGGCGCCTCCCTGTCTCCCCAGGACCTTGGCATGTCCCAGCCCCTGGCCACCCTGTGAAATTTGCCAACACAGGCCCTGCAAGGGCGAGCGGCTGGGGGTGGTGAGCTGCTGGCCCTGCTCCCTGGAGCGCCCCCCCGACCCTGGGGCACACACCAGCCCTGTGTTGCCCATGTCCCCTGTGCTGCTGGCCAGGGTCACCTCATGTCCTTGACCGGTGGGACCGGCAGCCTGCAACCAGCAGGGCGTGCGCCTTCAGTCTGGGCTGTGCTTTCCTGCTGTCCCCTAGGATGAACAGAGCAAAGATTGCTGGCTTTGAGCAGGATGTCGGCATGAGAACAACACATCACTTCATGTACCCGGAGAGTGCCGTGGACCTGGGGCCTGGTGTCCACCTTGTCCTTGTCCCCTTCAAGCCCCTGGACTTGCAGTGGGTGGCCAGTGCCTTCTCCACCGGAGAGCTCACGCAGTGCGTACGCTTCAGGGGCCAGCAGCCCTTGTGCTGGAGACCCTGGGGATCGCACAGGGTGGCACTGGGGACCTGGGTGCCTCACTGGAGCCCTGGGTGCCTCACTGGAGCCCTAGCATCATGGTCTCAGTGGGACGAAGGGCTCCTGGGCAAGGGCCCTGCCATAGCTCTGCACTGCAGCTTGAGGAAGGGGGTGGGCATGGTGGCTGTCCCCACTGTGGGGCCACGGGCTTGATGTGTCTCTTCCCAGAGCCAGGCCAGGTGCTGCTGCTGGGGCAGCCCAAGGGTCTGATGGTGCCATGAGGCCAGGTGCTGCCCTCTGCAAAGCGTCTGCCTCCAAAGGAGAGGCCCCAGCAGCAGGAGTGCTCATGATGAGCCCATGCTCATTGTCCTCCTCTGGCTTTTGCAGCACATACGCGAGAGTGAAACAGTTCATCAAAGCTGACAGAAACAAGGTAAGGCCTCGGCGGGCTCCAGCGCCTCCTGGGCTCCTCTGTGAGGAGACCAGGCGTGTTTTTCAGTGGGATGTGGGCAGAGCCGGCGAGCAGGAGGGCTGATGGCTGCACTGGTGGCAGGGGCTGGCCATTCGCAGCGACGTGAGCAGCTGACGGACCTTCTGCTCCCTGCTCAGGTACTGATCCTGAGCCCAGCTTTCCTCAAGTACATCCACGAGAACTGGACGCAGCGTCGCGGGCGCTACCCCTCCACTGGCTTCACAGCCCTGCTCTTCGCCTTGCACGCCTGCCAGCAGGTGAGCACGGTCAGCAGGACGGGGCACTGCCACCGCACCACCGCTTGTCCGCGCGCTCCCCGGGCTCACCGAGCGCCTACGCAGTGATGGCTCTTGCTGGCATGTGCACAGGTCTCCGTGTTTGGTTTCGGAGCAGACAGTGAAGGGAACTGGCACCACTACTGGGAGAAAAACCGCTGGTCCGGAGCCTTTCGCAGGACGAGGGTCCACGACGCTGATGTTGAATTCAGCCTCATCGAGAGACTGGCAGCTGAAGGCAGGATTTCATTCTACAAATGATGTCTCCCCAGGAAACTGAAGCCGGGCTGTCAGTGCAAGAACCAGCGGCCCCCTCACACTGCTGGCAGCTGCCCTCAGCTCTTTAGCTTGCTTCTCCCCCGGCAGCGCACACGCCCTGGCTCACAGACCCTGCGATTCCCAGCGTCTTGCTACTGCTTCTGCTGGTCCAACCAGCTGGACACTGTGGGGGCCAGGAGGTGACACACTCCCGCGGCACCAGGGCCGTGGCATTTGGCTGGACACGGGGTGGACGTGGCTCTGCCCACGCTAGCTGGGAGAGAGGAAGGGGAGATGGTGTGGCCGGAGGTGGGGGTGGAACCCGTGAGCTGCCGTGCACTGTCCCTGCGGTGGCTGTGAAGCTGTTAGGTACCAGCAGCAGGAGATGACGGCAGCCGCTCAAACGTGGCTGGCTGCGTGTCGGAGCTGACATTTCCACCCGCTGGCAGCTTCTGCGGGAGGTCTGCAGTTGTTCTTTGGGCAGGCGGAGAGGGGCAGCTTCCCTTCCTGTCTTTTTATAACTAAGGAAAAATTTTACAAGTTGTATCAAAGAAGAAAGGGAAAAAATCAAGCATGCTAAGTCAGAAGATGACAGAATCAAGCACAACTGAAATGATCTTATGTTGAATAAACATTGAAAACACATGTGAATCTATTATTAACATTCGCTTTACTTTTTGAGCCCTTCCTGCTTTGAAAAGACAGCACAATCTCAGCCCCACGCTGCAGGACAAGACAGTAGACCCTGCAGCCTTCGCGTCCCAAAGGTTTTCTCCTCCAGAGCAGAGTTCGCAGCATCTCTTTTCCTCCTTTCCATCGCAAACATGAACATCCTCAAATCAGACTCAGCTTTTCCATAGCCATTAGTGACTCGGTCTTTCAGTCTACTAAAAGCACCAGATCTCTCCTACTCAAAAGCTCTCGTTTTGTAGCAGAAGCTTCTATTACTTCACTATTAGCTTCATTCATTTCCTACCTCTCCAGGTAGGATCTCCCTTTCTTGATATCTTCTCTTTCTCTTCTCAATTATACCCAGTTTGCCACAATGAGTACAAGTCTTGCACTTACCCGTCCCTTCACCTTCTCTCTGTTTTCTCTAGGTGCCAAGCAGCACTCTGGGCCACGCTCTCCAATGCTTTTCTGAGGTTTCTTATCAAAGCCCAGCAATTAGCTGGCAATTGTTTAATCGTGGGTTAAACTCTTGCTATCTTAGTTCAATTCACCTTCCCCCTCCTGATAATTCTTTCAAATTTAGTTACAAAGCTGTGTGCTCTACGGAGCGATTGGAGATGTGCGGGTCACTTTTTGTTCCTGACAAAACAGACAGATACTGTGTGTTAATTAATCAGATGAATCGGTTTCCTCACCCACCCCTCAAACTGCTTCTCCCCCTGATTGAAAAAACACAGGTTTTTATCATCCCTGGTTTGTAGCTAAGTTCAGCTATTATTTTTTTTTTTTAAAAACACAATCACAAACAAAAACTACTTTCAAATGAATTATAAAATAGCTTTCTGTCTGCATTATCTGATCCTGTGCCTGTCACGCGCACTGCGCACTGTCGGACAAATGGCTTGGACCAAGTTTTGAGTCAATACCAAAACACATCCAGAGCTGAGATTTAAGAATAATGAATCTGCTTTGCCTAAAAATGAGGCAGGAATCCACAGAGTTTTATTTTTCCTCATTGTTTTCCAAATTCTCCCACTATAATTTCACATACCAAACATTGTACTCACTTGTGTAGATCATTAAAAAGAAAAAAATGCAAACCACGCTCATCATGCTGTCTACATACTTGGCCACAAGGCAGGTGTGTTTTTTAATTACAGTTTCCCATTCAGTACCAGGATTAGTTCAAATAATTCAATTACTCTTCCAAATGCTTTTCCAAAACACAGAGGATGGACTTTATTTCAAAAGATAAACAGAGCGGAAATGAAAAACACCATCCGATTTAAAAACCAATTAAAACTTCAAAACACTTTTTTTTGCTGAAACATCAACTCGCGTCTGTCGTCGGAGCAGCGTGGGGCGGCTGCAATGCCCCACAGGACAGTAAGCGCGACCCACGTGCCAGGTCTCACCGCTGCCCAGGACAGGGGGGGCGGAAAGTGCACGGGATTCGGCACGTTTCCACAGCGGTCTGGCACGCAGCATCAGCGCGCTCCCCAACATTTTAGAGAAAAATTAAAAAAAAGCCAGATGGTGTCGCTAGAAAGCTTATCCGATGGCAACTGCAATCCACCCCAGGTCTTGTGACAATACAGTACGTTACTCCTGGAGGCAAACAGAACGCAGCGTCTCCAGCAGCTCTTCAGGGGAGGCGGGCGGAACTGGCCGAACACGGACTGACCAAAGGGGTTTTACAGTAGGGCCTGCACAGCCAGACAAGATGGCTCATCTTCACAGCAGCAAGGTTCAAGCAGTTCCACCCACAAATTAATGCCAAACAAAGAATAACGGGACAGTAACGTACGAGCAGTCAGGGCCAGCTGGTAATTCCGAACTTCTTCTCTTGTGTCCTCAGAACATCGCTTGTGTTTCAAAAAAACCTGGTTAGTTCTCCTTAGAGGGTTTTTTGTGCGGTGAGATCATTGCTTATTTATGTTGTCTTCCCAAGATCAATTTTCTTCTGGATGGCACGAGCTGAGTGATAGATCAAGGAGTCAATGAATCCTGCAACTAAAAGGAAAAAAAAAAACAGATGGACCAAGCTAGCCATGCCTCAAAGAGAGAACAAATCCCAGGGAAAGAAAACACAAATCCTTCTGTCAGTGGAAAGGAATTCCAGCTCCCCCAGGCAGACAGCTGCTGCTGCTCTGCAGAATAAGGTCATCATGTCATTAGGACCGACAAGATCCTGCTTGCAGGGCACAGGTGATCGTACTTCTCCAGAAGAAGATCTCTCTTACAGAAGTAAAAATGAGCCAGGTGTTTACTGATGAGTGAGAAGCATTTGGAGAGGAAGCTGATGCCAAGAGCTTTACGCCACGGCGTTGCCCTGACCCAGCTTGCCAAGAGCAGGTTTCCCATCTCCTGCTCTTTTCGCAGTAACTAAAAGCGAGCTGCTCTACCCCGCGCTGCCCTTTATGGATGCCCTTTATCGGAGACCGCGATGTTCACCCACCAAGGATGCAAACCTTCAGTTCTTTCTGTGGTATTTTTCCCAAATCTCTCTAGCACTGAAGGAGCCTAGTAATTCAGTGCTTGTTTGGGGCCACGGAGAAGCTCAGAATGGGTCTCCTGCACCACAAACCCCAGACAACCCTGCATCCACCGGGGCAGCTTTCACAGGACAGGAGCCCTGAGCTCCTGCAGGGAGGGAACACAGGCTGCCCGTAAGTGAAGATATTTTCAATGTCTTTATGAAGCTTTACGTTCTTTTTCATCTTTTATTCAACACCTCAGCTAAGAAACTACTTGTCCCTACACAAAGACAGATATTTCAATACTACATAAAGAGTAGCGGCTAAAATGGTAACCGAGTCTTCTGTTTATTACCGTAGAACATGGAATTATTTGCCTTACTATGGTCTTTGAGTAACGCTTCAGATGACTGTCTTTTGTGGTTGTTTTGCCCTGAAATTATCTCTACTTGTGGAATCAATTTGATGCTGTAACACAAAAACCGTTACACAGCTGATCTGATCTGTCCTCTAGAACATGAATACGGAGAGTCTGAACGTGGCTTATGGCAGCAAACATTACGAACTGGCCATCAAACCTCATCAGCATCAGAGGCCGCTTGCATTTGTCATGAAAATTATTTTTGAAAACCTTCCCCTGAGTCAACCATAGAAATGCATATGACCACATTTATTACAGACAGAAATCCTGTTTCACAGTATGAGGTTAACTGAGCACTGGGACACCTCAGGCGACAGGAAAACCTTGCAGGTGAAGGTATTATGTGACATAGGTATGTGATACAAGCGTTCCATGATACAGTAGCTGGCTTCTTGGACCCAGTAAGATCTGCTGCCCAGATCTCCAGGCTGACCCTTCACAGACGCCTCTGATGAGAACGTGAGCGTCTCTGCCTGGGTTTCAGAGCACGCTGGGTTATTAGCTGGAGTGCAAGGCTGGACCAAGGCTGGGCTCTGTCACACGCGTGGAGCTGAGCAGATACCAGTTAGCTATTCCAGAAGCCAGCCCTGAGAATGAAGTCCAGCCTTTCCTTACAGGACCCTGTTTGGCTCTGAGGGATACTTTTAGTTCCTGCAGGACACTCACTGGAGCTCCGATGTCCGGGAACACACAGTTTGACACCTCTGAGATGGCTATGCCCATAGCAGCCTGGGTTCACAGGTTTTACTGGCTTTAGTTCCACATGAAAGTGGAAATCTGCTTACAGACCCAAGCTGGCCAAGAAAACAGTACGGATGGATTCATACGGTATGTGAAAGGCTGCATTATTTGAAAACAATGTAAAGCATCCTGTAAAGCATCACCATGAAACCTTATGACAGGTCTATATCATAATGAAATGAAAACATTTCATCAAATAAAATATTGTAATAGGTCTACAGCATCTTGAAAGCCTGCAGTGCTAATTACCCTCTGACGCCACTCCCGTGGCTCTGCAGAACGCGCTATATCCCCTCCTAAGGGCTGAAGTCACCTCTTCCCATCAAAGAGGGATTTATTACCTCCCATGCAGACTTTAGAAAGAGTAAGATGGCAAATGTTTACACTTTAGAAAGAAAAAAATATTGAAAGGTGCAATACCTGTAAATATGCCTCCAATGATGGCACAAACTCCTGTGAGAAAGTGTGTGAAGGACCTAGAATGAGGAAAAACATTTGAACAACCAGCATGAGCTCAGGTACCAATGTCAGGTAAGTAGCAACTCATCAAAACTGATTCCTAATTATCATAATGTTCACCATAGCACGCGACTATATAAACAGTAATAGCTGACAATTATCAGATTTAACAATTAGATAACCCCTACTGGCTACAGAATGGGGTCTCTCACTGATACTTTTACTGGGCAGCATCGAATAGCAGAAGCGCAGCGCGCTCTAAGGAGCTCAGTGGCAACCCCGGGAGGCAAGTACTGAATTCGCAAACCTAAAGGATGAGCTTTTAACCATTAAGATTTTATCCATTCCTACCCAGACAGAACGCACAGCAGGCTGTTGTAACACAAAAACTAAATCCCTAAGCACACGTTAATACATTTTAAGGTATGGACATTGGCTGTCCCTCGTTATGAACCTAAAAGATCGGACAGGTACAACCCCTCCCAGACCCCTGCCATTACATGCCTGTGATTAATGGAAGACCTGGAAAGAAGAAAGAGGTTCCACACTGACTACTACACGAAGAAAAGCTATAGCAAATGCAGAGTAAGTAACCTGACTGGATGAGCGTGGGTGCTGCTGTAGGTGCTGGTAAGGTGGGTACGCTATATAAATCTGTCTTCCTATTAAAAAAAAAACCTTTGAAGAAATTAGTCTGAATCAAGAACCGTTACATCTGACTTCTGCTCCCTGCACCAATTTCCTTCTCCATCTGGATACTGGATTAAAACGCTTCAGGTCATATTAGAAAAACCACAAGCTCTTTCACATGTTCACACTGAGAGCAAGGGCCTCTGGTCGGGCCTCTTCCTCTCCACGGACCGCGAAGGGGCTTGGATGGCTTTCAGGCATTTGCACCATCACGTCTAAGTGAGGATGGAGTTCTAAGCTATGCAAAATGACAAAATCAGTGAGAGAGACTGAAACGTCTCTTACCTGTGTTTCTCTGTCAGCTTCACCATCATGGGTGAAAGTTCATAGAGCACAAACACACCAGGCAGACCCTGGTCTCCTAGTAGCCCGTTGGCTATCTTCTCATGTCGTGTAACTGAAAACTGGTTAGTCCTTACCACCTAGCAGGAAACAAACACGGGAAACATTGTTTTGTTAACAAGGAATAGAAAAGCCTAACACTGGTTCAGTGAACCATATGAATTGTAGCCCTGCCCACTCACTCGTGGGGAGTCTGACAGTGGGTCATAAAAAGGGTCATAAAGAGCACCACCAGGATCAGGTCTATTTTTACTACAGGCTATCAGTTAAAGTCCCAGCTAGCCCAAAGAACGAGTGCTGCACCAGTCCCCAGGCTGGACTGGTTTGGTCTCTGCTGGCAAGTAATGGCATAAACCGGATGATAGCTTCTCAGCCTCAACCCCAAGTCCACGTCATCCTCTACCAAAATGTAGTCCACCTAAGCATGCTTCAAGGAGACAGCACTGATGTGAGAAAGCTATATATATATATTCAAGGGTAAGAGAAAAGGAAATAATATGTAAAAGCATAAGAGCGCCAGGGCTGGAGAAGGACAGATTGCCCATCTTTGTATGAACGAAGATGACCCTGCAGCATTCTTCTGTGCCCTGCCATTCTTCTACACGTTGTCCATACCAGTCCTATTCTTAGAGCAAATTAATTTGGTTTCTGTAAAATGAAATTATGTTCTATCATCCCTAATAAGCTATCTGACACAAATTACCATCCAAGCTGAGGAAGATACTATGCAGTTTCTTCACTAAATTCCATGTTTGGGGGTTCCAAGTACTGAATGTATAACACAGCCCCTGGTATACATCTGGCAGGGTACTAGGATCCATAGTTACTGTAAGTATAAGCATCACTGTTTGCAGGGATTTCTCTCCTGGTGACTACTGAAAACCAATTCTTTTGACAGAGAAGTCCTTTGAAATCTGAACAACAGATCTACAGTAGCATGCGAGATTTCACCATGAGAAACCGAAGCCACGGTGGCTTATGGCACTGGGGTGGTCACAAGGATACGGCTCCTATTAACTATCCTTCGTACTTCAGGCATTTCAGTCCTCCACAGAAACTGCAGAGGCATCCTGAATCCAAGCAGAATGAGCTTCAAAGATTGTTTGAAGGCTCTCCCAATATCACCTCGTAGCAAGTAACTTCCATCCAACCTCCAGAAAAAAAACAGACGGGCCCTTTCTAGGCAGGGGATTGAAGAAAGAGTGGCCCACATCAGGATTTATCACATGAGAACTGAGTCTTGCAAACAGTTTCAATCTTTAGGGCAGATGAAGAAACATAAACTGCATCTACCTTTCCAACGGATTCTGGTACATTGCTCTGCCCGCACTGCTCTAGGACAGCTTTGCTTGAATTGTATCTACTGTGGCCGTGTGTCCCCTCAGATTTGTAGTTCGTATGCAGCCTCTGGCATAACTAATGAACTGCTGGCGATTTACATTTCTTAGTGCCTAAACCAACATGGAAGTCGCATGGATGTGCAGTAGTATGCTGTTCTCACTGCAAGGATACGTGGTACGTGCCCGAGCGCAGCATGAGTCTGGGTGAAGAGCCTGAGGTGGTAAGGGTTCCCAGTGCCGTGGGGTTTGCACAGTGTTATAAAACTGCGTAGGAGAAGGGAGTCGAATTCTGGCGCAGTTTCATCCCCGCGTAGATCAGTCCTTGCACTGAATGAGGCCCAGAACCACACTTCGGTTTCACCTCAGAGGAAACTGGCTTGGTGTTAAAGTGAAGCTGGGCATGGACCACCCAGCATAGAAAATACAGAACCTAAACCTGGGAAACAGCTAGGGAGCTAAGCCATCTTGTACGTGAATGGTCACAGAGGCACCGTGGCATGTGGCATCTGTCTTTTCCTCACGGGGTTAGACAAGTACGCTGGTTAGCACTGGTGGTGAAGTCTGCGCAACAGTAGAGCTGTTGCCTCTACTGGTGTTTTCTTTGCAAAAGGAACACAACAGCTTACATCAGTCTGCTGCCCTGAGACCGACAGGTTCATTTTGGTAATGATAACCGACAGGTTCATTTCGGTTTTTAAAAAGAGGTTCTCTGTACCTCTTGAGATCCCCTGCAAAATGACAGCTTCCAAATGAATGAAGTTACAGTTCTTTCTGCTCCCTCAGGCTGTCTTCAGAAGAGAGCAAAAATCTGTCCCTGTTCTCAGGATCTTCGTCTCACCCTGGTATCTCCTCAGTAATTTGTTTACCTTACCTGTCCTGAAAGCAGGGCTGGAAATCCAGCCACGCTCTTCTGGAGGCTAAAGGAGCTTTTAAATTGGAGACAAGCTGATCTTGGGTTATTCTCCAAAGAACATTTTTAGGTTCTCCTTGCTGCTTTACCTTCTCCTGATCATGCACTAGGAGGGATTCATGAGGGAACATGATGAAAATGGCATGTCACTTTGATCTAGGTGGGACAGAGCAGGCTGAAAATCTGCTTCATCACTGCTGCAACATTACAGACAACCATACACCATGGAAACTCTTATTCTTACTGGGGCGGTTATATGAAGAAAGTCAAACAGATGGTGTTGTTTCCACCAGACATCAGACAATGTCAGCATCAGAATACGAGGAGAAATTCTGAAGGCTTTCACTTGCCAAAGCAATAGGGGAAAAAACAGTACTTACTTCACCATCTACTTTCATATACACCGTGGGGACCACCTTGACAAAATATTGAAACATCATGGAAGCTATGAGCAAAGACAGAGACACACAATTAGTAGCTGGCAAAGAGCTGGAAAGCTTAACTGACAGGTTAGGTAGACACAAATTGTTTTTTTTCAACTTGTCAGGGAACAGATTTCTACGCAACAGCTTCTGGAGATTTTCAAGGACAGTAAAGTTAACGTCTGACATGAGTTTTCCTTTTGCCAAAGTGAAACTCGTTCCCCTTCCAACCAAAACCAGAACTACTGCCATTTTGGCCTTGACTAAATTGAAAACATTTTACAAAACAGTTATCTTGCTATAGTTTTAGCCGTATAACCTCTTGAAATTTTTTATTATAGTACATGAAAACATTTATATTTAACAGCACAACCCTAAGAAAACACACTCAACTCCAAACGAGTATCCTACAGCAACTTCAATTAACACTACAGTTCATTCCTGTAGAAGTACAGTTTCTATCATATCAGGTGAAAAAGAAGATCTGGATCAGAGAACAAAAAAACAGAACTGCTGCTGCTGCCTCAGACCAGCCTGTTCCTTCACTCCTCTTAAGGATAACGGAAGGCAGGAGTCGCTTTGAAAACCTATTTTCAAATGCCCTGAAGCTCAACGGCAGCCTTGACTGCAGCGCCCATGAAATGGTGGAGTTCAAGATCTCCAGGGCAGCAAGGAGGGCACAGAGTAAGCTCACTACCTTGGACTTCAGGAGTGCAGACTTTGGCCTCTTCAGGGATCTCCTTGGCAGAGCACCATGGGATAACGCCCTGGAGGGAAGAAGGGCCCAAGAAAGCTGGCTAATATTCAAGGACCACCTCCTCCAAGCTCAGGACCGATGCATCCCAACAAAGAAGTCAGGCAAAAACACCAGGATAAATGTATGGATGAACAAGAAACTCCTGGACAATCTCGGAAGCAAAAAGGAAGCCTACAGATGGTGGAAGCAAGGACAGGTAGCCTGGGAGAAATACAAGAAATTGCCCAAGCAGCCAGGGATCAGGTTAGGAAAGCTAAAGCCCAGATAGAGTTAAATCTGGCCAGGGACATCAAGGGCAACAAGAAAAGCTTCCATAGGTATGTCAATGACAAAAGAAAGACTAAGGAAAATGTGGTTCCTCTCCGGAAGGAATCAAGAGACCTGGTCATCCGGGACATGGACAAGACTGAGGTACTCAACAACTTTTTTTGCCTTGGTCTTCACCAGCGAGGGCTCTAGCAAAACCACCCAAGTTGCAGAAGGCAAAGGCAGGAACTGGGAGAATAAGGAAATGCCCACTGTAGGAGCAGATCAGGTTCAAGGCCATCTAAGGAACCTGAAGGTGCATAAGTCCATGGGACCTGATGAAATCCATCCCCGGGTCCTGAGGGAACTGGCAGATGAAGTTACTAAGCTGCTTTCCATTATAGCTGAGAAGCCATGGCAGCCTGGTGAAGTTCCCGCTGACTGGAAGAGGGGAAATGTAACCCCCATTTTCAAAAAGGGAAAGAAGGAAGATCTGAGGAACTACACAGACCAGTCAGTCTCACCTCTGTGCCTGGCAAGATCATGGAGGAAATTCTCCTGGAAACTCTTCTAAGGCACATGGAAAACAAGGAGGTGATTGGTGATAGCCAACATGGCTTCACTAAGGGCAAATCATGCCTGACAAATTTGGTGGCTTTCTACGACAGCATGATAGTGTTGGTCGATACAGGAAGAGCAACAGAAATCATTTACCTGGACTTGTGCAAAGTGTTTGACACTGCCCCTCATGACATCCTTGTCCCTAAGCTCGAAAGGCATGGATTTGATGGATGGACCGCTCGGTGGGTAAGGAACTGGCTCTGTGGTCACACTCAAAGGGTTGTGGTCAACGGCTTGATGTCCAAGTGGAAACCAGTGAGGAGTGGCGTTCCTCAGGGGTCAGTACTGGGACCAGTGCTGTTTAACATCTTTGTCAGAGACATGGACAGTGGGATTGAGTGCACCCCCAGCAAGTTTGCCCACGACACCAAGCTGTGTGGCACGGTCGACTCGCTGGAGGGAAGGGATGCCATCCAGAGGGACCTGGACAGGCTTGAGAGGTGGGCCCGTGCAAACCTCATGAAGTTCAACCAGGCCAAGGGCAAGGTCCTGCACGTGGCTTGCGGCAATTCCGGGCACAAATCCAGGCTGGGCAGAGAATGGATTGGGAGCAGCCCTGAGGAGAAGGACTTGGGAGCAACGTGTGTGTTACCAGCTAGCTAGGGGCCACCTCTCAGAGGGTTTGTTACTCCACAGAAAAGCTATGGCACCATAATCGTATTGAGCATTATGACACCTTGTCTTTTTTTCTGTATTTTATTTTAAGTACCATCCTTTGATTTAGGTACAAGAATGTAAATCAATGGTGGAAAATTTAAAATAATGTATTCAGGTACGATTAACAATCCTACCACCACCTCAAAGCAAACAACTTCTTTCTCCAAGCTTTATTACACAACAGTACCCCAAGTACCTGCAAATACAAACTTTGCAGACTTCACAGATCTGAAAAAATAACTAATTTCTGCAGTTGCATATAAAACGCAGAATGTTTCACGGAAAATGCACACAGTCAGTCTTGTGTGAATAAAACAAGATTACAGTTTGAGCAGCAGTAGCATGAGGAGAGAATTGCCTTTCCTTCTCAAGCCAGCCAACTGGAGGTACCTAGGAAAGATCAGCAATATTTCAACTTCACTGCAGCTGTTCAGCCGTTACTGTTGGGTAGATCACAGCCAGGCATACAGCACGGTTCTCCAGCCACTATCAATTAGGCATTTTTTTCCCCTATTCTGCATCTTCTGGTTATCTCCTACTGCATGCAATAGATAGACAGGGCTCTCCCTGCACTACACCTGATGCAGACATTTAATAATGATGTGCTACACCTGCTGCTGTGCATCCCCGAACACTGAAAACAGAGATCTTTCAGAAAGGTCACAGAATCAACACACGTTGGCAGATTTGTTCCAGATGAATGGACGCAGCTGTTCCAGAAAGAGCAAAAGGTGGAGGAGTCTATATTTTACACAATGCTGTCAGGGTTCTTGTTAAAGACTAGGAAATTTGCTCCTGTTCTCTTCTAACACTCATTAATACAGGCACTTAAAAAGAGATTTCTCTCAGCTGGCTTTTACCTTGCTGTGCAGTGACGTCCGTCCCATCCAGAGGGTTCACAATGCCTGGATAATCCCTTCCAAACGAGAGATGTTTGATATAGTGTGTCATATTGATCTGAAACAGAAACGTTAATAACTCAAACAACTGCACAGCATCCCAGGGGCAAGGTAAGGGGTTGAAAGTTAATTATTTGTATATTTTTCTGAGTGTGGCTCTGGAACGGGGACAGGTCCTCCCTTACTCTGTGTGTCCTAACAGTAAACTCCAAAGCACCTGCCCTTTTTTTTTTTATTCATGGGAGATTCCAAGATGTGGAATTTCTCCCTTTGCTGCTGGAAATCCCCAGATCCCAGTGCCCTTCCCTCCCATCTACAGAGCGGGCTCTCCCCGCCATTCCTCTCTCTGCCATAGGAGCATCATGCTGCCAGCTGCCTTGGTGGCACTGGTACGGGTATCATCTGCTTTCCTCCCGGCACAAGGTAAACTCCAACAGATCCAGAAGCAGTGGTGAAAATGTCAACCTCAGAAAACTGGGAAGCGCAGATTAAGGAGCAAAGCAGTCTCAGGAAGAAGGGAACAGGCTTGCCAAGCAACATGCAGATGTCACAGAACACACTTCAGAGACCCGTGTGAAAGCAGCTTCCAGGTTCTGCCCAGACTTATACAGCCAAATTCAGCTGGGATCAATACACCAGGATCTCAATGCGGCACAGGCAGGGAAATCCAGAAGACCAAGAGAACCAGAACGCCATCTTGGGAACACTTACATTATCAAGTCCGAAGCTCTGCAGATCGTGAACTGTAATAGAAAAATAGTTTAACAATATAGTTCAGACTGCGATAACAAGCATATCTGTTTACCTTATTCTAGGTAGGGAGCTCCTCTCATTTCCATCGCAATCTAAAATGGCAAGAAAATTGCCTGGGTTTCTCTCTTCCTTGCAGTAGGGCATGTGATAGATAAAACTGCTGCAATTCCCCCTCCTGACATAGACTAGACACCGCTAGGGTGAAGGAAAGTAACTTTAATTTGGGGTTAATTCATATTAAGTATTCCAGTCCTCACCTGAACGTATTCTTAATCTAGGGCAAAAACAAGATCCCAAGGGCAAGCAAGGAAAACTTCACTGGTGTCTCAGTCACCACCTGATACACGTAACTCCTCTAACTACTGTAAAACACAGCGGCACAACAGATCTAAACTAACAACTACGCAGAGCACATGCCTTAATATCACATGCAAGTACCCTAAGAAATGACTGTCGTCTTAGCAAATCTCAGCACTCTGCCTATCAATCAGCCTCGTTACTGCTGCCCGGAGAACACGCAGGGAAAGGAAAGGTCTTTGCGGAGATATTTGCAAGCCACTGGGGGGGCCAAGATGATTGCCACCGGTGCTAGGATTTGGGGAATTTGGCCTGCCCTCTCTCTGCCCTTCCTGTGTACAGCAATATGACGACGCCAGCAGCACCGCACGCCTCCAGAAGGGATATGGGCAACGGGAGGCAACAGATATCTTTCTGTTGGCTACTTAAGTGACTTTATGCAATGCCAGAAGCATCAGCCTCAGGATGAAAATATAACTTACAACTCAGTTTCAGTACGGCTCCTACCAGGTTTACCAAACATCGCACAATCATCTTACAGTAGCCAGAGAGCTGCAGCGCATTTTAACAGGTAAATTCACACGCCACGGAAGCCAGACCTCACCTTTCACCTTAGCAAAGAAAAGCACACCTCAAAAATCATGGGCTATTATTTCAGGAGCTGATGGAGTCAGATCACCAAGTGCTGCCACATGATTGACAAAGATTAGGAATTCTGCTGCCTTGAAGGGTTTCTGATACACAGCCTAGCACAAGACAGGCTGCAAGGCTGAAGAACTGATTGAAACTGGCCTCTCCTTTAAAACATTGTGTGCTGCAAACTCATTTTTCCTATTAACATCTTTCAATTAAACACCGGAAGCATTACTTGTGTTTATAGAAAACCCTTACTAAACCCTAAGATACATACATGCAAAACAGAGAACGCACAGTTAGAAAAGTAAATTCCAAGCCCTAACTATACTTCTCCTAGCGCACTGATCTAGGGAGAGGCCCTTGCATTTCACAGTTAAAATGTTCAATGTTGAGAAACTAAGGCTGCACTCACTGGAATTAAGGCAAGGGTTCTGCCTTACAAAGAGCTCAGAGCTGCACTGGCTTCAGATATTCCTGTCGCTGTCTCTGACAAGCGCGCAGACTGATCGCTGCCACTAGCACAGCAGTTCGTGTGCTGCGCTGGCAACTGAACCAAAGAACTCATTTGGTTTTCAAAAAGAAATTCCTGAAAATTTGGAAATAGGTGTGAAATGGTGGGCAGGGAAAGGAAAGAAGGGAGAAGTGGCCTTGGGATTATGCTATGCTGTTCTTCTTAACAGTTACCAGCAACACCCTGTTTCACACTGCGGTGTTATTTGCACTTAAACCAAGAGTTAAGTGGCTTATCTGTCAGTGAAGCGTCAAGTCCTGCTGCCTTTTCTACAGACACCAGCAGGCAAACCTTCAGTTCATAAATAAAGTTCTACAGAGATCCTGGTGCTGGTGGATCTGCATTTAAACTGGACCTACTGCCAAAGGAATCAAACGGTCTTTGTCCCCCGATCTTTCTGTTGATGGTTCGTTCCTGTCCCACCCTCCTTTCGGTCATGAGCCACATCAGAGAACGCAAGAGGCTGAAAGGTAACCACTGCTTTATGTGAGGCTATTCTTCCAGCCAGGGCAGCTCCAAAGGAAGGTTAATCACGCAGCCGCACGAATGCCTGTGCTGGCGCAGCGCAGCAATGCACGGGGAGGGACAGGGATGCTCCTCCTGGCAGCCGTGCTCTTAGAACCCCATGCGGGATTATGGCGTTTGCAGCTCGAATGCTTGGGCAGTCACACTTGTTAGCATGTGAAGTGGGAGCCGAGGACTAGTAAGGCTGACAAATCTTACACTTACAGCGCAGTAACACAGAAATCCAAGGGCAGCACTTGAGAAAGACCAGTCCTTGACTAACCTGTTATACTAGATTTACATCATGTGTTCTGTTATACTAGATTTACATCACTGTCTACCTTGACTTCAGCAAGGCGTTCGACAGTCCCCCACAGCATCCTCCTAGGGAAGCTTAGGAAGAGTGGGCTTGATGAATGGACAGTAAGGTGGATAGAGAACTGGTTGAAAGACAGAGCTCAGAGGGTCGTGATTAGGGGGACAGGGTCTAGTTGGAGGTCAGTGAGGAGTGGTGTTCCCCAGGGGTCAGTACTGGGTCCAGTCCTGTTCAGTATCTTCATCAATGACCTGGATGAGGGGATAGAGTGCACCCTCAGCAAGTTTGCCGATGACACAAAGCTGGGGGGAGTGGCTGACACACCAGAAGGCCATGCCGCCATCCAGAGAGACCTGGACAAGCTGGAGATTTGGGCAAAGAGGAACCTTATGAAATTCAACAAGGGCAAGTGTAGGACGCTGCACCTGGGGAGGAATAACCCCCCGCAGCAGGACAGGTTGGGGGTGACCCGCTGGAGAGCAGCTCGGTGGAAAGAGACCTGGGAGTCCTGGTGGACAACAGGATGACCATGAGCCAGCAATGGGCCAAGGAGGCCAATGGAATCCCGGGGTGCATCAAGAAGAGTGTGTCCAGCAGGTGGAGGGAGGTCATCCTCCCCCTCTGCTCTGCCCTGGTGAGGCCGCACCTGGAGTGCTGGATCCAGTTCTGGGCTCCCCAGTTCAAGAAGGACAGGGAACTGCTGGAGAGGGTGCGGCAAAGGGCTACCAAGATGATGAGGGGACTGGGACATCTCTCTTATGAAGAAAGGCTGAGCGATTTGGGTCTCTTCAGTCTGGAAAAAAGACAGCTGAGGGGGGACCTTATCAACACTTATAAATACTGAAAGGGGGGGTGTCAGGAGGATGGGACCAGGCTCTTCTCATTACCACCATCTAGTGGGAGGTGTCCCTGCCCATGGCAGGGGAGCTGGAACTAGATCATCTTTAAGGTCCCTTCCAACCCAAACCATTCTATTACTCCATGATTCTGTGATTACCCTTTAAAAAAAATCCAATAGTTTACAAACCCTCAGAAACTCTCCCACCAGGTATTCTGAGATTAGCAGGCTTGATGCATGAACGCCCAGGAGAAATTCTCTGGCCAGTTGTACAATGAGATTAAATGAGATAATTATCCCATCTGACTTCAAAAGGCAGAAGTCTCTCCAAAGTGTCACCATGTCCCCCTCAATTACATTATCTGCATAGAGCACCTAATAATCTGCCAACACTTTATCTCCAACACTGATATATTAAAATCATTTAAGACAAAGATTCTCAGCTTTTTCCGTCCGGTGACCTCGTTTACCACAGCAGAATGACCTGGGATGGCTCTCCTTTTAGCTTCCAGGAAGCCTCAAATCTCAGCCTAGATCAATAGCTCCTCCCAAAGGAGATTTATAGGCACAGCAAATAACAGAAATTACATTAGTTCTGCAGTAAACAGTTTGGGGGGGGGGGGGGAGGGGGAAGAAAGGATACAGCAACACTTACTCTCAACAGCGTGCACTGCAAAAATGAGCAGAGTAGGAGAGAAAAGAGAAATATTCAGATCCTTAAAATTAAAAGATACAGAGATTCAGACAGAGCAGCATTTAAAACTCGTACCAAAAAGGGGAAGAGTAACAGCTTTGCTGGTGTGCTTTCTAGACCACATAAAATGGCTCCCTAGCTAACCAAAGAACTGATATATATGGACGAGCCATCATTTCAAGAGTAACAGGAAACTCAAATGCAGGAATTAATCACTAAAAAGAAAAACACAGCAGGATGTCCATGTATGTTAAGTGAGCTCTAAAGCAGCATGCCAGGTAACAATGCTGGTCGTATTTAGATTCTTTTTCAGTCTTAAGGTAACAGAAAGGTCATTTTAGGAGCAACCAAAGCCATCCAGAAGTGCACTCGAGATTTACATTCACAACATATTAACATTCAAAGCTGGGTAACAAATTTTTGATCTTTATCGGTCCTGTGCTGTTTTAATCACATCTGATGCACAGAGAAGGTAGCAAACCGTGAGGTCATTTTGGTTCATTCTGTTGCAAGATCCCAACAGAGGTGAACGAATACCTGGAAGGATAACGGGCAGGGGAAATGTATGTTCGGATGGCATCTCTCAAAGGAGGTTAAGTAACCTCCTTTCTTGTTTGTTTTGCAAGACTATTCACGTATATTCAGCACCGTGCATGACTAACTGACAACCGTCACAGACATACCTCCTCAGAGGTGGGCGCTTGAACCCTTCACGCAGCAATTTCAATCCACTTTGCCAAATGCTACATCCCTGACGGTGTTTCTGCAACAGCACGTTGTTTGGTATGGAGAAGGTATGGAAGGTATGGAGAGACTCCAGATGGCTGGCTGACAAACGTTAGGGATTCCCACAACCAGTACAACTTGAGCTCTGACAGATTGTAGTCCAGTGACAAACGGAAACGTCACATTTGTGGTCTCCAAAACAAACTTGATATAACTTGAAAACAGTTTGTCCCCCCGCACAGAAATGGGTGAGACCTTGCTTCTTTCAGCACCAAGACAACCAAACTCTGAAAGGAGTTTACCAGCAGAAAAAGAAAAGTCCTTAGCAATGCTGAGGATGAAGTAAGAATCTCAGCCTCCAGTATTCAGTTTGGGGATGAAAACAGCTAATTCCCCAGCAGACACTACTTTGGGACACAAGTTAGAACGAGCTCACACAAACACACTCCGTGGAAGGAATATCGTACAGGTGATCAACCAGAGGATCTGGATCTCCTCCACGCTGAAATGGTGTCCTTAACTGATGGAGACTGAGTCCCACATTGGTTTTTTTCCAAGAACGTTGACGGGCAAGAGAAGAGCTGAGATGAGGAAGTGGTATCTGTACAATACAATACAATTTGTGCGATACAAACAGTCTCACAACTAGTAGGGCTCCAGTAAAAGAAACAGAGAAAGAGGCTGCAGTCTGCAGAAAAAAGAATTAGTGTCACTTGCTCTTGGTTGCCAATAAGACGCCAAGGGACCTAAAAAATGACAACCAGTCTTCAGTCAAAGACTGTATGTCCTTTTGCAATTCAGCATTCAAAACATTAAAAAGTACGTAAAATGAGAGGTTATTAGGGGTCATCCATGGTGTCCAAGGATGATTTCAAATAGATTCTGCCTGTCAAACAAGTATCTAGTAGAAAAGGGAATAAACCTTCCCTCAAGTGTGTAGGCAGAACATTAATGAACAACAGACCAGTGAATCTGTGCTCTTGGAGAGCTAACAAAGCTTCATGCGTATCTAGGCAAAGCTCAGTGACTCTAAGTAGGCAGCTCCTTTTCCAAAGCCATCACCATCTCAAAGAGCAGCTTACTTGGGTTTCTCCCTTCCACAATCATCACCGCTAATGAGGAGGAAAACAAATGGCAATCATAAAAATAGTGCCTTCAAAGACAACTTTGTTCCTCCAGTTGACCATGTAGGGTGTAAGAAAACCACAAAATTCGGAGCACACACAGAACTGCTTCACCCACAGAAATCGTCACGATCATTGAGAGGGTGTCTTTAGAACAGAGAATGTCCAGAATGTTGTCATCAGCGTCATTTTTGTTTCCTAGGGAATGGAAGGAATCTAATGATACATTTTAAGGAGTCCTGAAAAGCTCTCTGGCTTTCAATAAAGCACGATTGGCAATGCCTTCCCTGAAAAATAGTGATTAATGTACTTTAAGAAGGTGGAACGTACTTTTAAAAAGGTAAAATATATTATAAAAGGTAGAATCTCTCATTAAGTAAGAATAAAGAGCTTAAAAAGGTCACAAGGCCCTGTGAAACCAGACACTTGGTATAAACAATAAATGCCTTACTAACGAATACACCCTTGAAGAAGAACAGAAGGCTGATAATAAGGAACATCCCACCACAGGAGGCGCTGAAACTGGCTGAAAACCAGACAGATGCTGGATAAGGCATAAAGTCAACAAAAACTTGCAGTAACTGGGGGAAAGGTAAAGGTGCCAGTGGGAGATCGCGACCACCCACTCAACTGGAGACTGAACTGGACTAGCCCCCCTGCCCTGAAGTGCTGGAGCACGCACACATCAATTAAAGGGCCTTGTAACTTTAAATGAGAGCGAGAGGCTGTGCTAACCAACAGAAATTGTTAAGATAAGGTACTAACCAATAATTATCATCAAGGGTGTGTATTTCTGTGTTTTGAACCGTATAAATATTCCTAAGAGTTTTTAGGCCGGTGTGCTAGCTTTGTGGATTACCACCTAGCACCCATGTCTGCAGAAATTAAATAAATAGATAATACCTCTACTCTGTGTGCGTACTGGCGTCTGCACACCGGGTGTGGGACATCACATGGGGACTCTGGGACATCATCATGATGACACCCCAGCAACAGAACGGTCCGAAGATAAACTAAGAGATGAATGAGAAGACTAGAAGAAACATGGCAGGGAAGAAGGAAGCGATATGACCATCATCTCTCTCCCGACAAACCTATCGCTAAGGTTTGTCTTCCACACGTTGGAAACTTGCTGCCAACCACTGCAGCTGAAGCAGGAGATGGGTGCTGCGTGGACAGAAATAGCAGCACCTCCCGAAGCACAAACATCAGGAGGTTAAAAAGCTAGATCATTCAAACATTCCTCTTTTCTCTGAGGCAGGAAGGAAGGAGAGGTGTGAACTGCTGCAAAGAAAATATGATATCCAGAATCACAAACAGGCACAGCTGGTGCCGGAGGCTGTCCTTGCAGAGGCAGACGTGAAAGAGGTAACTTCACCAAAACCTGCAGCACCCTGCATAAACTGAGCATAAAATCTCAGTTCAAGATTCAAAGCAAACATCAGTGAAGCAAGCCCAATCTCAGCGAGTACCACACGAACAATCAGGGCTTGAGGCTTTGCTGCTTGGAACTGTAAGTATCAATATCTGTGAATATCGTTTGACTCTGGTTTTCCCTTGTTGCAGGAGAACCAGTACTACTAGTTTCAGTGCCAGAAAGTCTGCTTGGAAGTGCTTCAGTCCTCCTCACGACCTGCTTCAGTCCTCCTCCTAATGACCTGGGATTTCTCAGTGCAATCAGACCACAGATGAGCTCAGGAACAAGACAAGCCCATTTGCAGCTGATATGACATTCATGAGTGGGGGTCTTCTCTGGCATCGGAGATGGAGCATCATCACAGTGCAGGCTTAAACCAACCAGTTTTCAGTGCTTCCAATAACTTGGGATTTCCTTCAAAAGCAAATTCACAAAGTTTCAGCTCGAATTCTCTGGCAGCACAGCATGCAAAGGACAGACAGACACAGCACCTGTCCAAGAAGCACAAGCAGTATATTTATGCACCACCTAAAAGGTAATTACCATTGTAGATGGCACAAAGGCATAAGATCAGCCACGTGAATTCTCCTAGAGAGAACCATTTTGATGACCCGAGATGAAGAACGAATAGCAACACACACTAAAACATCTCGAAACGATGAAAACTAAGATAAAATATGAACAAAGTCTATGCTGCAGAAATACCTCTAGGAATAAAGTGCTCAGCCTCCAATGGTCAGCTGAGAAGAACACAGCATCTCCTTACTCGTGAACCAGCCAGGAGGGAAAGCACAGTAGTAGTACGTCTTTTACTGACACAATAGGAGTCAAACTTCATCAATTCTTGAGTCTTCCAGCTAGGTATACTGGCAATGTGAATATGGACGGATAAAAATTTGCATCAACCCAGCAGAGACGGACCTTTCTTTTCAGTTACCTAAAGACAGAAAAACACCCTCCCCCAGTTTCCAAATTACACTTCCTTCAGGGCCTGGGGATTATGAGAAACCAAAAGGAATGCAAAGTGGATTTACTGACTGTGCAGAACGGTGTATAAACATGGAACCGAGATCAAAAGAACATGAGACCAAAGGTTACATACAAGCAGAGGAAAACATACACACAAACAACAAGGGAAGCGAAATCATCTCACCTGGATTTAACATTCATGCACGCAGAAACAAAATGGACAAAATAACTTTTTTCTTACAAACAGACAAACTTCCCCCTCCCCGTTTTAGTTTTTCAGCATTTCCGGTGTTTCTAGTTCCTTCAGACACATGAATATTGTACAAAGACACGAAGGCGAATTTGTGTTATAACAATACCAAACGCGTACTTTGAAAAAAAAAGAAAAAAAAAAGAAAATGAAAATTATCAGGAGAACATCAGATACCCTTGGGTCATAAAGATCACATGGTATAAGGATAGTTAAGAAATAAGTCTGGGGTCACACAAGATTTTGGTAATGCATTTTTCTGAGAGAGTTTGAGACATCAGGGGCTTGATTTTTTTTACGAAAAACCCTGAGGACACTTAGAATGCCAAACACAAGTGAAACATGGTTTGAATCTTTCAGCAGATGTTACCCTATGATGAGATAACACACTTGCATCTCTAAAGAGCATGAGCATAACATAACTAAATGGAAATAAAACTGCACCTTATTCAGCGCTTCTTCTGGTTTGCATGTGTGTTAGCCCCGTCTCTCCTCTTACTTCTTATTCTACTTCCTGAAAAAAGCAATTTCAACTCGCTCTTGCTTCTACCCAGGAGAGAAGTTACCATTTTGAAGATGTTAACACCAAGCACATGACAGAAGTTCAGGAACTCCGCTCAGGATTACATTTATGGTCAGATTTACAAAGTGCTTCTGAAATAGGACCCTTCGCGCCGTCAGGAGAACGCCTGTGCTAATTCCCCAGCTGGAGATCGATTAAACAACAGTAACCCTCGGGACAAGGAGAGAGTAACAGCGCAAGGAACAAAAAGCTGGTGTGCTAGCTTCAGTATTTGAATAGCACCAAAAAATGAAAGTACGGACTCAGGTCCAACCATCCACTGTACAAATATCATACAGCCACGTAGGCAAGGAGAGCCGTGCAATGGAACAGACCTCCCACAGTACTGACAATCTTGTCTACCCTCCCTATTCTCTACCGATTCCAATTGGAATAGAAGGCAGTAGCAAAAATACTGTCAGTCATCAGAGTTTTGTATCAGATAGGTCTAGTAAAATTATTATTTTGAGTGGATTGTTAACATGGCTTTTGATGATAACGGTTTGGAATATTCAGACTTCTCTCAGACGTTCAAGTTCATCCTGCGTGACATTCTGTTAAGTGTATTAATAGGACTGAGCATTAACGTAACATTTGTATAAGTTCTTCTGTGGAAATGAGGTATTTCCAGGGTAGCTCTGGAAATACCTCACAGAGCTCTCTCCTCTGACTAATACTAGTCAAGTTCTTTACCTGTAATTAAAGGGGGAAAAAAACCTTCCTTATTTCTGCAAACAAACAAAAAAGAACTACCAAAAAAAGGATTATGAAGAAAGGTTATACTGAGGCAGAAAACAGTCTCAGCTTCACATACAAGAAAAAAACCAGGCCCTGAGCTATCCATTTTCCTCGGGCTCAAGAAAAACTCCTTGGCTGTTAGTTTGTGCCACGAAAACACTGCCCAGGAAAAGGTTGGGAAAAAAGGAAATCAGATGTTATGAATAACTAGGAAAGTAAGAGAGAACAAAAGGAAGAAAATCGTTATGCCGCTGCCTGCATCATGCTCAGCCTGGACCTTAATCCTGGGTACAGTCTGGTACCTTCAGACAGAGCTGAACTGAAAGAGTTTCAGAGAAATCCAGCAAGGAAGCTCAGAGGTGGAGTGGCTTCCACAAAGGAGCATCTGCATAAGCTGGGACTCTTCAGCCTGGGAAAGCCACGGCCCGTAGGCTGGCACACGAAAGGTCTACAACATCCTTAGAGGCAGGGAGCGCAGGCAGCGAGGAACAAGGGCCATCAGATACAGCTGGTGGGAGCAACCAAGCGAGGGGAGGTGTTTTTTTCTTAGAGCAGAGCAGACCTACTGAAGGCCTTGTAAATGCAAAACGTTTACATGGGTTCATGGTGAGATGGGAAAAGTACCTGAAAGAGAGCCACTGAGGAATCTCAACAGGCCGTAACAGACTCAGGAGATCCCAAGAGCTGAAAACAGTTGTACATAGAGAAAAGTATTAGGGGCCTTTTTTCCTCATTATTTAATGTGACAGAATTCCCAGAAAGTGGAAAGTTTGTCTTGCCCATCATCCTACTCCTTTTCATTGTCCCCAAAACACCAATATTCCTAACTCTCTCTCCAAAAGGTTTGCAGTAACGACATAGTCCTTTCTGGTTTTCACCTGCGTTTTCCTACAGAATTCTGAATTCAGTTGTGAAAGACTTCTGGGGCAGGTGCAATTAGAGAGCCATCCTGACCTCACCCTCTCCTCTACGTACACCAAGAACTTGCCATCGGGACAGCCCGCTTGCATTCATGCCTGTTACAGAGAACAGATGCGATGCAGAAATGCTTCTCGTTAGCTTAGATACACGAGTCGTAAACACTGGCTGTGGTAACGTTGCTGCTGTTATGCTAGTTTAAGCACACAAAGCAAGTTCTGCAGAAAGAAGTGAAACATTTTATTATTAACAAAAATAATATTGTGGTGGAAAACAGGTGCTTTTTTGTTGGTTGTTTGTGGGGGCTTTTTTTTCCCCCACAAGAGCGCTTCTCCATCTGTAGAAACTGCACTCAAAAGCTTAACCCCAGTTACTCTCGCAAAGCACACTCACATCCTCCCCCAACCTTTACCTCAGTGGTACAGGTTAAACTGGAGTGAGTGATATGGAGGGGAAAGATCAGGCTGAAATTATAGCCCTTTGTGAAACCTTTACTACAAATTTCACGCTTAAAAAACTTGATCCAGGGAACTGCCACAAACATTCCATTAAACCACAAATATTTTTAACCAAGTCCCTGTTAAAGAGGGACTGAAGGAGCAAAGCCCCTCCCACTGTCAAAGATGATCAGGTTGGAGACCACCCGAGGAACCTGTTCTGTAAGTCTACAGGACCTGACCAGACAAGTCTCAAGGGAACTGACTGATGTAGTCGCCTTACCACTGTGCCTGGGAAGATCACGTAACAGATCCTGACAGAAGCCATGTTAAGGCACATGGAGGACAAGGTGATTCAAGACAGCCAGCATGGCTTCACCAAGGGCAAATCTTGTCTGACCAACCTAGTGGCTTCTATGATGGAGTGACTACATCAGTGGACAAGGCAAGAGCCACTGATGTCATCTATCTGGACTTCTGTAAGGCCTTTGACACGGTCCCCCACAACATCCTTCTCTCTAAATTGGAGAGATATGGATTTGATGGGTGGACTGTTCGGTGGATGAGGAATTGGCTGGATGGTCACATCCAGAGGGTTAACGGCTCAATGATCGGATGGAGATCAGTGATGAGTGGTGTCCCTCAGGGGTCCATACTGGGATCAATACTGTTTTATACCTTCATCAATGACATTGACAGTGGGATTGAGTGCACCCTCAGGGAGTTTGAGGATGACGCCAAGCTCAGTGATGCAGCTGACACACCGAGGGACACGATGCCATCCAGAGGGACCTGGATGCTACCCAGAGGGACATGGACAAGCTCAGTAAGTGGGCTCAGGTAAACCCCATGAGATTCAACAAGGCCAAGTACAAGGTCCTGCACCTAGGTTGGGGCAATCCCATGCACAAACGCAAGATGGGCAGAGAATGGATTGAGAGCAGCCCTGAGGAGGACTTGGGGGTGCTGGTGGATGAAAAGCTGGACATGAGCCTGCAATGTGTGCTCTCAGTCCAGAATGCAAACCGCATCCTGGGCTGCATCAAAAGCAGCGTGGCCAGCAGGTCAAGGGAGTTGGATTAACCGCCCACTATAGGAGAAGATCAGGTTCGAGACCATCTAAGGAACCTGAAGGTACATAGGTCCGTGGGACCTGATGAAATCCATCCATGAGTCCCGAGGATGCTGGCGGATGAAATTGCTAAGCCATTTTCCAACATATTTGAGAAGTCGTGGCAGTCTGGTGAAGTTCCCACTGACTGGAAAAGGGGAAATGTAACCCCATTTTCAAAAAGGGAGAAAAGGAAGACCTGGGGAACTAAAGACTGGTCAGTCCCACCTCTGTGCCTGGCAAGATCATGGAGGAAATTCTCCTGGAAGCTCTTCTAAGGCAGAGATGGAAAATTAGAATGTGATTAGTGACAGTCAACACGGCTTCACCAAGGGCCACAAACCTGGTGGCCTTTTACAGTGGTGCTACAGCATTGGTAGATAAGGAGAGAGTAACAGACATCATTTACCTGGACTTGTGCAAAGCGTTTGACACTGCCCCTCATGACATCCTTGTCTCTAAGTTCGAAAGGCATGGATTTGATGGATGGACCACTCGGTGGATAAGGAACTGGCTCTGTAGTCACACTCAAAGGGTTGTGGTCAACGGCTTGATGTCCAAGTGGAAACCAGTGCTGAGTGGCGTTCCTCAGGGGTCAGTACTGGGACCAGTGCTGTTTAACATCTTTGTCAGAGACATGGACAGTGGGATTGAGTGCACCCCCAGCAAGTTTGCCCACGACACCAAGCTGTGTGGCACGGTCGACTCGCTGGAGGGAAGGGATGCCATCCAGAGGGACCTGGACAGGCTTGAGAGGTGGGCCCGTGCAAACCTCATGAAGTTCAACCAGGCCAAGGGCAAGGTCCTGCACATGGCTTGCGGCAATTCCGGGCACAAATCCAGGCTGGGCAGAGAATGGATTGGGAGCAGCCCTGAGGAGAAGGACTTGGGAGCAACGTGTGTGTTACCAGCTAGCTAGGGGCCACCTCTCAGAGGGTTTGTTACTCCACAGAAAAGCTATGGCACCATAATCGTATTGAGCATTATGACACCTTGTCTTTTTTTCTGTATTTTATAGCAGTCTTTCAGTATTTAAAGGGGGCTTATAAGAAAGATGGGGGACAGACATTTGAATAGGGCCTGTAGCAACTGAAGAAGGGGTAATGGTTTTAAACTAAAAGAGGGTAGATTCAGACTAAATATAAGGAAGAACTTTTTTATGATGAGGGTGGTGAAACACTGGCCCAGGTTGCCCAGAGAGGTAGTAGATGCCTCATCCCTGGAAACATTCAAGGTGAGACTGGACGGGGCTCTGAGCAACCTGATCTAGTTGAAGATGTCCCTGCTCATGGCAGAGGGTGTTGGACTAGATGGCCTTTAAAGGTCCCTTCCAACCCAAACCATTCTATGATTCTATAAACTACCACTATTGTTCTGGCTGCTGTGTGCGTATATATATCTGTACTTGACAAAGTCATTTACAACTTAAATTTTACTCTAAAGTTTTGAATTGCTTTAAAATTGTCCTGAGGTATTCTCCAAAATATACCTTCCAGACATAATGATATTCGGGTCCTGAACCGAACACCTGAGGATGTTTTACAGTAGACCAGCAAAGTTTTGTGGAACAAGTGAGACTGAGAGACGGCCCAGAATCATTCTCCTCCAAGTTCTTCCACACCCATGTGTCAGCACCTCCAGAAAACACTTTTCTAGTTGTTCTAAACCTCTGTAACAAAACTTCAACAATGTCCACCCCACTGAAGCAGTGCTGCTGTTATCATGGATAACAATGCAAAGATACTCAAAAAACCCCAATCAGATACGCTTGGAAGCTAAAGGTTGCAATAAGAAAGAAAAAGAAAATACTTTACCATGTACATGAGACTGTTGGAAACTTTTTCCTGGTGCAAAGTGGAAATTTCCAGCTACCTGCAAGAGACAGTAATCTTTCATTAAAAGGTCTGAATCTATATAAATAAAGCAGTTGTACTGGTGTTGGATCTTTAAATTTTTGTTTAAACAAGATATATATCAAGCAACTAATTTTCATAGGTGACAATATCAGCAGATATTGTCCTAACAGAGAAATGAATTTCCCGTCTTCCTCACAGGCAGTCATGTGGAAAGCCATAATTACATACTGATGTTGATAATAACTGTTCTATGCAGATCATTTTAGCCGACATAAAAACGCGAAGAAGAAGGAATTAAACTATTGGGAGGGAACTGACTCCTGCTGCAGGAAATACAAAAAGGTATCACAGAAAATGAGTGGAGAAAGTAACTGAGAAGGAGAGTGAGCAGGGTAACAAAACCTCAATACAATAAACAACAGTGATCCTACGTATGCATCCATGAAAATAAGCTGCTTGCAAAAATAAAGCGCTATACTTACAAAAAAAAACCCCAAACCCCACAAAAACCCCGAAAGACAAAAGGTTGTTAAAATTTCATCCTGGAATCTGAAAGGGATGTGGACATTAGGTGCCAGTCCTCATGGACACTTACTAGCAATCACACACACTCTCCCCTTGAAGATCTGAATGTCCCAAGCTCAGGGGCTATCCTACACCTTTGACGTCTGTGCAAACCTACTGCTTATGTTAACTGCAGTCCTGATGAGAAAGATGTGCAAAATTCCAAGTGTATAACACAATGGCCCACAGAAATTTCCCCAGCGACACCCACCACTGGACCCTTTCTACCTCCAGCATTACCCTTTCAAGCTTTCCTTTTCATCACACATTGTGATGGAGGGTCCCATAAGGATGCTGGAACCACAATGTCTGGCTTTGAGTAAAAGATTTACTTTCCAGAAATAAAGAATGTGGTCTCCAGGAAGAGTACACAAATGTGTAAAAAAAATATAGTTTGAATTAAAGAAAAAAAGATTTGCCTGGCCCTGACCTCTAGAATGTACCTGGGTATGTAACCTGCGTGCCCAAGTGTTCTGGGTTTGGTAACCTGCCAAATGACAGGGTAATTATGTAGTTATCCGGTATATCTCATATTACATTTTCAGATGTTTTTGCCAGTTGCAAAAACCACCTCTCTGAGCATTTTCAGCTTTGGCTACCAACTCCAATAATCTTGCTTCCACTGTTTTTTAAAAGAAAGATAACATTTCACTCTCTCCAGCACCTCTGATGGTGAGTTGTTGGTTACTGTTATCTCCAGCACCCTCTGGTGCTCTCTGCTTTAAGACTAGAAGGGCAGGTGGGACAATCTAACCTCAAAGAAGCTGCCTCACTTCCTCCAGAAACCTCAGCAAGAAGACTCGCTAGATAGATGGCAGGAAAAGCTAAGCTTCTCCAGCCAGCATGCTTCTTACCAGCCCACACAACGAAACAGAGAATTATCCCCTTCCCACTGCTCTTCCCGATTCTCCCACTGAACTTGCGCCTCTACGGGCACAACTACCTTGCTGAGCCCAGGGTTTATTATATTACAGTCCCGTGAACATGTAAAGCTAGAAAAGGAGAGGAACGCCCCAACTCTGCCTTTTCACAGACACCACCATCATGCAGCAGGTTCACAACAAAATCCATCTCTCACCTTGTTGACCTCTAGGAAACCATACACTTGGCAGCCCTCGTTCTTCTGTTCCTGCATTTTCTGGCTAAACCCTTCCCTCTTGCACTGCTCTATGGTATCTGGGTTCTTGAAGGCCCAGCCTCGCCGCCTGTATGCTTCTCTGACGTCGTCGCAAGTATTGCAACACCTGCAAAAGCACAAGCACTATCTTACCATCTGCATCGCTAGAAATAGATGCTCAAGTTCAGGACGCAAATCCTTAGTGGATTTTTCTTCAATAAAGCAATAAAGCAAACATCATGGACTGGACCTTAAAAGCTGGCCTAATGCTCCTGAAGGAGTTCGAGCTTCTTGATGTACTTTCTGAGGTTTTGGCATGAGGATGCAAGCTGTCTCAATGCAGTGCATGAGTCTGAAGAGGACTCTGCCTGTCCATTTAGACAGCCAAGACACTCCTTGGCAAAGAAATTCGCTACAAAACCGACATCAGTGTCTCACAGTTCTGAGCAGTTTGGAACTCCCCTGGGTGAACAAAGCATCTGCCTGTTTTTATTCCTCCTTTTCTCTGTTTTTACGCCAAGACTGTCAAAACGGGAAGGAGGGTTAATGGCAGACTTTCTTCATTGCTTTTCTACCTCTGGATTCTACCTTGGTCACTGAAAAAAAATGTTTTTCTTTCTTGGTTCCATGTTTTGCTGGACCAAGAAAAAGTTGAAGGCTGGAATCATGAATCCCTCAAGACGGAAACATCTCTGGGGAAGGACGCAACTTGACAGATGGGACAAACCAAGTTACTACAGAGAGAGTAATAGCGAAGGATAGTCCAGAACTATGGACTACCACGGATCCATTCTTACAAGAATTTGCAGGTAGGGGGAATGAGAAACACCAAATGACAACTGTTGTTTCCAATTCTCGTCATTCTCTCAACACATGCCCAGGAGGATTTCATTGCACAGACATTCACAGACATTTGGGAAAAAAAAGCGCATGCAACATAACTCTATCAATTTGAGCGCTAAAATACAAAAAGGTGTAAAGGTTACCGAATGTCCTCTGACTCTGCCCCATAACAGCTCTCGCAGCGATCAGCATCCAAAGAATTTGGATCAAACACTTTTGCTTCTTCTTTCCCCAGCTCTAAGACAAAAAAAGATTCAAAGTGATGAGGCATGTCTAGAAATGCTACACTGTACTCCTGGTTTATTCTACACACGAACACTATGATTTTGTGTCGGAAGCTGCACATCCTGCACGCAAAGTCCACCTGAAATGGTACACGCAGAGCCTGCTGACGTGTGAAGATCAAGAAGCAGAATAGCATTTGCCGTGTCAAGAACACCCTCCGCAGAAAGAACTGGCTATCTGTAAGCCTTGCTGTAGCACTGATCAGATGCTACTTCCACGAGGGCTTTGTTAAAATGTTATCTAAAGCAGACCAAATCAGTACACCGCAACTGATACCGGACCTGTTACACAACCAAAATTTTAAATAGCAATCAACGGAGTCAACAGCGTATAACACATAATCCCGTTCCAAGGCATGTAGGGAACACATTCCAACGAAACAAGATCAGAGTGGAAGTCTCCTGAGTGGAAAACTGAAACCCAGTCCTCCAGGATGACAATGCTGACAAGGCGCAAATGTTAACCACCACTCACTAGAAACCTCCAAGGAATTTCTACCTTCTTCGTGACTTCACAATTCTGACAGTATCCGTGCCACACATGTGTTGAATGTGCAGCCACCGTGCGTCTGGGGCACGAACTCACAGAGTTTTATGTTCTTATGTGCAGAAGGCTGAAGAGGGACTTGTAACAGAGGAGATGAGAGCTGAAATCCGCTAAAGGGGAGGAGATGCCTACGAAAACCTCAAACAGGAGCTCTGTTTTGTCAAGAACCAAAACAAATATCAAAGGTCTGCAAGTTTTGGAGTCAGGAATAAGTGAGCCAAGGAATTTTGTATCTACAACTTTCAAAAATATTGGCTCTTATTATAAAAGGCCCCCTTAAAATCAGGCTGTTTCAACTCACAAACCCTGAAGGACAGGACCAAGTCTGCTGGGTTACAAAAGCCCTCTGAGGCTCACTATCTAGGCACTACTGCACTGCCCTGAATAAGCCTTGAAAAGGTGGCTCCTTGGATAACTTGTGCTGGGAAGGTGATAAGGTACATAGTCAGACATTGCTGAGGGGATAAAACGTTATCAGGGCCTTGTTCGTTGAGATTGGGAGGTATAACAGGTGGACGGAAGTAAGTATTAAAGATGCCTGTATTCTGTATTAGCCACAGAAGAAAAGAGATTTTAATTAGCAAGTACGAAATACATGTGAAAATCAATCATAAACCTTATTTCTTTAGTCAAATACTTTATGGTAGTTATGAACAAGCAAATATAAACTTTTAGGAAAATATACCCATTATTAAACAACGGTGTGAGACTCTTTCTGAAGCTTACAACATTTAAAGGACTTGAAAGCGCGCTTAGGAATTCATTGTTTAAGAAGTGGTATGGCTTTTAATCTTGCAGTTACGCTAAAAGATAGCGTCAGGAAGAATAGAGCTTAATAACTGCTACACTTTGTCAAAGCCATGATTCCCTCCAATTGGACAAGAACATCTGTACAATGGAGTCTTTCAAGATACAGCAACGAGAAACAGCTTTTTAAATGTAATCAGTAGCTGCCTGTTGAGTTGTCTCAGAGACAGCATCCAGAGGTAATGCACAGTTTAGATACTATAAAGAAACTACAGTACATAAAACTTTACATGCAGGGTTTCTTGCTGTTAACATGGTCCTCAATGCGCGTGCAGATATGAAACATGGTCCTCAATGCACATGCAGATATGATATGTGAAATTGTAAAACTCCGTCCACGTTAAAGGGAAAGAAATGATTAAGACCCACCATTAAAGAATTCAATCATTTATTATCATTCAATGGAAATAAGATGACATCCAAGCACACAATGCAACCTACCATATAAATCATTAAGCTGTTAACTATTTTCATGTAACTACGATTATGAAAAGTCTCCAGATACCACTCCATAAAATTTGGGTATGCTTTACTAAATTTCACAGAATCATAGAATCGTTTAGGTTGGAAGGGACCTTAAAGATCATCTAGTTCCAACCCCCCTGCCCTGGGCAGAGACACGTCCCACTAGATCAGGTTGCTCAAAGCCCCGCCCAGCCTGGCCTTGAACACCTCCGGGGATGGGGCCCTGGTTTAAGGTCATTACTGCTATAGCTGCCATCTAAATAATGGATTGAATGTCAGTGTTACTAATAGAAACAGATAATCACAGTTCAATGATCACGGGTGGATACTTCTGATCTAACTTGCAACGTGGGTGATGAAAACCAAACTAGCTTTGTGCTTTTGCCGGACAGCAGACGAAATTGCTTGCTGCACACAATGCATCTGATCTCTTTTAAAAATGCCTCTTCCAGCCGAGACAGTTCACTCCCTGCAAGTTTCCCTTCCTCTCCGTTGCTTATATAAGGAGTCAGAGCAACCAGTGCAGACAGAGTAATCCCAATGGAGACTGGCAATACGAGTAAGGCAGGAGGCATACATGTGTTAATAGAGAATTAGATACAGAAAAGCTGGTTTTGTCCCTAGACGTTAAATTTGTAACACCGCAACCTCTGAACACAGAAGGGCTGCTAAGTGACACAGCAGTACGAACGCTTAGTTTAGCCTTTCAACATCAAGAACAGAAAAGTTAAATCTGAGTGGTACAAATCAACAAATTTAGTTCATGCTAATATGCAGAACTACACTATTGCCCAGAAAAGGTAATAAAGAGCTCATGTTTTGGAAAGGAAAAATCAGGACAGTATGCCTGTTCGACTGTAACACTTTGCCAGAATCCTTTCTGGTTTGTATCAAAGTACAACAATGAGACAAAACATGTAAAAAACGTAGAGGAGAGGTTTACATAGTCAAGGATCACTCAGTACAACTTGCAATCAATAGATCAACTAAAATACATTTATCAGGTATGCGTGAACACACACAAAGTACCTGCAGTAAGGGGCAAGTTTAGGCTTAAGGGTTGAGTGGCCGGAGCCTTCCCTGGGGAGAGGCTCTTTCCTCTAACCAGCTCGTCCCATTTGTCAGCCCGCTGTGATTTAAAGATACAACCAAAGCCAAGTTTGGCCAGAACAGCTGCTTCCTTTCTAGTCATCAAAGACCATGAACTCGGGAGGTTTATTCCTGAAATGCAGCCGTGAGTCCTTGTCATAATTTCAGAGGGACGAGGCAAAGATTGGCCCCGCAAAAGTAGCGAGTACAACAGAAGCTTGTATGATCTGCCAGTTTAATACATTTGGGACCTATAAACTCTTCAAGAGTTTATGGTGTTTAAACGCTCTTCAGCTGTCACTTGCTCCCGTAAATCTCAAAATGTGCATGCAGTGATGGAAAGACTACGAGAGCATCCATCCAAGAAAGGCAGAAAAGCATCTTACCATGTCTCTCAGCCTCCGGAGTCACACGATTGCCAGCTTTATCCAAACGTTGCTTAAACAGATTGTGCTCTACGTCCAGCTGCTGTTCTCCTGCTACGTCCATGGCATCAATGCTCAAATCTGAAAACAGCGAGCAAGGAAAGTGGTCTGTAAATGCCCATTTGTTATGCCCTGTGGCAGGCTGGAAGCATTCAACCCGTGAAAATACAGAATCTTTCGGCCAGGGGGAAGAGTGTGCCAAACTGGAAGAATGCATATGGTTGGGCCTAAGGGACATACAGGGAATAAAACGCACGTTGCAGCAGCCTAAACGACCCTTCCAAATACGGGGTTGGGTTTGATGTACAAGAAGGACTGTTTCCAGCTGCCACAGGAAGTGTTATCCTCAAAGGCAAACACACTTTCGGCAAAACCCCCAAACCCTCAAAGCCTCAAAGCCCGTAACCATTTTCCAGAGTTGAGCTTAAAATCAGTTGAAAGCTGCGTCCTACCTCTACCCCCTCACCCTCCCCCTTCCCCGCCAGTGTGTTTCCTCGTGATCCCTTTTCAGAAAGACGACTGAGAAGGTTTGTGGTCTCTGTCTGGTGTCAAAGCACCACGATACACTGACTGCCTACACGCTCTCTTACAAAACTAACAGCTTCTCTGCACAAAACAGCAGAGGCTTCCAGTCTTACTGGCCTCCCCACGCCCTTTTAAATGTGAGGAAGGCAAAGACCACTAATATCTTGGGTGGTCAGAAGGAACTCAGACTCACTGCATTCAGAGCCCAGCGCGTTACCCAAAGGAATTACTACAACAGAATAAGAGGCGGGGAAAATCAGTGGACAGTCGGATAACGTGCACAGCAGTAATACCCAGTAAGATTTGCAATTTTCAATCACTTTATCCTGTTGTGGATAAAGTGATTGATAGTGTGGATAATCACTAAATCCTATTTATTTTGAATTTAGTTAAAAGGCAATCAGATTGTTAACACTCATTCTGATTTTAAAAACTGTGGAGAAATTTTAAAAGTTGTGTCAGAATTTAAGTACAAAAACCACGCAAAAGCTGTACCTCATCAAGTAACTTCCAAAGGAGACTCTAAAGCTTTTCAACAACAATACAGTCAAATCTTGAGTGCCGAGTGAACTCTGTGCCAGTTTTTTCAGTATTACAGCACCCTCTGACAAAGTACAACACCACACAGAAGAGTAAGTGGGTTTGTACACCTTGTCCTCATCTATAAACTAGCAAAATACTGCTGCCTGACTGGAAGCGCTGGCTTAAGCGCCCAGTGGGCCTGGCTGGAATCACCGCGTAACCACACGGGATCACCAATTCCTCCCCATCGGTGGCCCAAGCAGCAGCGCAGCTCTTGGAAGCACCAGGCACATGGAGTCTCTCGGGCATCTGGCAAGCGTGAAAACGATCCCCAGCAGTCAAAAGCCTGACTCACAAGCACAAGGCATATGTGGAAAAATAACATCCAGATTAATCTTCAGTTTATCTCCCCTTGATTTGTCAACATATAATTCCGGATGAACCTAGGAACAAAGAAAAAAAAGGGTCCCGTTTCACTTGGAAGCAAATCCTAAGGCCTCTTTCCCTTGACTGCTCCGGCTCGGCAGCCCATTTTGAAGATGGGGGATTTGTGAGACACCCCAGCTGCTGCCTCCCGCACCGCCCGCGGCAGCTTACCGCCCGCCCTGGGAGACTTATGAAGGCGGCGAGGACTCGGGAATCTTAGGACTGGGGGTAGGGGGGGGGTCCCTTGGCGTTTTCTCTCTTTGCTGTGCGTTCCCTGCCGGCACACGGCGCAGACAGCCGGCAGAGACTCCGGGCCACCCCCGGGCGACCGCGCTCAGGAGGCCACAAGCCCCCTCACGCCAGCAGCTCGCCGGGGAGAGCAGCCGGCTCCCCGCGCCGAGGCGACCGGGCAGGGGAAGACGAGGCCCACCGGTAGCTCTGCGGTGGGGGAAACTGCTGCCCAGGCAGTCCGGAGGAGGCGGCGGCCGGGAGGGGGTGCGGAGGCACGGCAGACCGCCCCGGGCCGCCTCTCCGCCGGGACTCGGCCCCCACCCGTCGCCGATACTCACCTCCTTAGTGAGGTAGTACTGCAGCTCCGAGAAGAAAAGCAGCGCCACGATGAGCCCGCTGACCGCCGTCACTGCCAGGGAGACGAGAGCCGCCGTCAGCCCCGCCACCGCCCCGAGCCGCCGCCCGCCCCCAACGTCCCCCCGGCCAGCCGCCGACCCACGGCGAGGCCCGCGCCCGCCCGCCCGCCGGCCCCCAGCCGCCCTCACCCAGCGCGCCCCCGCACGTCTTGACCCGAAAGTCTTCCAGGGTCTTGGGGAAGGCATCGAACCGCCTCAGCCGCCACAGCGGAACCATGGCGCCGCGCGGCCCGGAATCGAACCCGGCTTCCGGCGACGGCCTGGCCTCGCCCCGCCCCGCCCCGCCGAGTCAGCACCGCCCCAAGCCGGCCGCGGGGGCGGGACCGCGGCTGCCGGTCTCCGCTGCCGCCGAGAACCCTCCCGCCAACGGCCCCGGCCCCGGCGGGACCCCGAGGGACGCCGGCCGGGCCGGGCGAGCTCGCCAGGGCCGAGGTGAGGCTGCCGGGTGAGAGCGGCCCTCGCTCGGCCCGACCCCCGCCCCGCCCTGTCCTGTCCTGCCCCGGCCTCCGCCCGGGGAAGCCCTGGGGTCCTTCCCTAGCGCCCTCCGGAGATCAGCCTAGCTGCCCGGCGGGGCCAGCAGCGCACGGTGAGCAGATCTTTCGGGAGAGGAGTAGCGCTTTGCGTACGGGAGGGGGGGAGGAACCGTCCCACCCCGGCGGGAGCTGCCCACCCCTTCGAGGCGCCATCAAACCGCCAGGAATAACCATCCCAGATAGTGCAATTCCTGCCCACCCGTTGAATCAGGATACTTAAACCCTAAGTTTTGGGGAGGAAAATGGGGAGTCTTCCAACGATACAGCTGGCCTGTAGGAGATTCTTCTCCCCCTTGTCCAGGACGCCGTGCAAGGCAGCTTCCCAGGGACTGAGCGGCCTCACCTGAGAGAGGGGGTAAGTGATTTAATAACATACGTATGATATTTGACATACTTTAAGACCGTGATTTGTGCACTCTTTTAAGGTATTAATATCTAGCGTGCTTGTCGTTTGTGTTGTTACTTTTCGGGATCACTTTTTAGGTTGCAATAGTGTATTCTGTGGATTATTTTTTTTTCTTTAAATTGCAATAGTGCATTCTTCCATTGTACCCATAAAACTTGCAATAGTGTCGTATCGGACGTGTGAGTGAAGTCCAAATAAATTGTGAATTTGAACCTCTCAGTGCAGTCTTTTTCTCTCCGCCACATCAATTGGTGCAGCGAGCAGGGTACAACGGAAGAACTATTGCAGAAACATGGTTGTAAACCCTCTCCCGCGGACAGGGAGAAGGCTAAGAGGTTGTGGAAAAGTAAGGAGAAAGTGGTGGAATGGGTAGAGCAGTGTAAGAAGGAACAAAAGGAAAAAATTGGAAAGGGTAAAGGTGTCCTGTGCACTGTTTTTGGAGTGTGTTTAACCTGTGCACAGGAGGAGGCATGGAAATCTGAAGGTGTTAAGAAAATGGGTGCAGCTGACTCGACGGCAGACGCCCTGATTGATTGCAGTAAAAAGCTCTGTGAATTGCAAACTGAAGTTGAGGTTACCAAAGCTGCTTTAGAGGAAGAACAAAAGACAAAAGAAGCCTTAAGGGCTCATGAAGGGTAATTGGAAATTGAAAACATGCTTTTGAAAGATGAATTAATTGCTGAAAGGGAGAGGAATTGGAGGTTACAGGCAAAATTAGATCCGTTGTTGTCAAATGCTCCGACCCCCTCTCCCGCCCAAGTCAAGAATTTAGTTATGTGCACTGATCCTGATACTTGGGACCGGGATATCTGGGGTGACCCAGATGATGCGCCCAAGGGGGCAAGTAATATTGAAATTCGACCCCTCATGAAAACAGAGGTGCAGTCAAATGATCGAAATAATCGGAGATATACTACAACACGTATCACCCCGCGTTCGGGACCTGAGCTTGCTCGAATGCAAGAACAATTTTCACGCAAGCTGGGGGAAAATGCAACTGAATATTTATGGGATGTTTCGCTAAAAGAAGGAGATCTTATCTTGCTGAGTGAGGAGGAAGCTAGAGGTTATTGGGGTCCTGGTGTATTCCTGGATGGGGGCCCTGCCGGGGATCAACCCTTAACACTTAGAGTCGCCCACTGGGCAGGAGGGATGGATTCTAGAGAGCGAGGCGAGCCACTGGCTATTAAAACTGCTGGGTTAGCCAGGCTAGCTGAATCGGTACAAAAGGCTGCCTGTATACAAGCCATGAATGAGCATGGTGAGCAGGGCATTCCCCTTGCTGCTCCGGTGGATCCGGTGCACCTTAAACCGTTGATTAGATTAGAGGTCTCCCTGATGCCGTGAAAATGTACGTGCAAAACCGAAAGGAAAAGATTTCACAGGCAATTGACCATAATACTCGCAGCCCCCATTGGCGACGGCAGCCCCTTTTAGCCTGGGGGAACTATTACAACAAATAGTGATTTATGGTAGAGACAGGGGTTGGTGAGAGGAAGGTTCAAATACGCAGCGCCATGTCCGGCAGGCACGGTTTTTCAGGCATAATAATCCCCGTCCTCCTTGACAAACCAATTCTCATTCTGACCCTCAGCGTAATGAACTGTGGAGAAAGGCGTTAGCATTAGAAATATCTCAATCAATGTTACATGGACAGCCCACAGAGAATATTCCTGTAATGGTAAACCTGGTGGAACAGCCTACTAACAAAGCTACAGAACATACTGATGCTGTTAAAACACAGAAAGGTAAAGCCTCTGCTCCTGCGAATCTTTTTGCAGACTTAAGGAAGGTTTTGATTGATCTAAAAAACTAGAAAGCGCGGGGGGTATTTTAGGCCAACCCACAATGGCCTAACCATTTAAGTGACCCACATATTATTTTAGCTACTGGCCCCGGATGAATACATGTAAATTTTCTAATTGATACTGGAGCTCAAATAAGTGTTATCACCAAAAAAACAGCAAAAAAGAAAGGATTAGTCCCCACCTGGAAGAAGATAAGTGTAATAGGAGGGACTGGAGTCCCTGAAATCAGACCAATTGGTACGTCGTGTGTCTGGCTTCCAGGAGAAAACCAAATGACTAAGATAAAAGCAGTCATCGGTCCTTATTGTAATAACATTTTGGGATTTGATGTATTAGCAAACAAAGTCTGGAGATTGCCAGACAGCACGGTATGGAGCTTTGGAGCCCCACCATGTGAGGTCCGGTTACTGGAGACTGCCATTAGACTGTCTCCTTCTCGGGTGACAAATGTTAATCAATATCCTTTACCAGCCACAGCCAAAATGGGGATCAGGGAAGTAATTAAAGACCTGGACGCCCGTGGTGTTATAATCAGGACGCACTCACCCTATAATTCTCTGGTATGGCGACGGTAGATGGCGACTCACAATTGGCTACAGGAGGCTTAATAGCAATGTAATGCCCCTTTACGGCCACTGTTGCTAACGTTTGACCTGGTCACCCAGATTGAAGCTAACTGTCACACGTGGATGTGCACTTTAGGTGTTAAGGATATGTTTTTTATGATTCCTCTTCAGGAGGAAGATAAACCTCAATTTGCGTTCGTGTGGGAGGGAGTGCAATATACTTTTAATCAGCTCCCACAAGGATACAAACATTCCCCCACTATTGCCCATAATGCACTAGCGAAAATATTGAAGGAGATAAAGGTACCAGATGGGATAAACATGTACCAATACATTGATGACATCCTAATAGGTGGAGATAATGACGAGGCAGTCAGAGAAGTGTCTAGTCAGGTTTGGGACACACTGACTTCCTTGGAATTAGAAATCCCTCCTGCTAAATGTCAGGGACCAAGTCAAGAAGTTACATTTTTAGGAGTTTGGTGGTCAGGAGGAGCCGTGGCTATACCAGCCGATATCCTGGAAAAAATAGAAGCTGGTAGAGCTCCGGAGAACAAAAGGGAGCTGCAACAGATACTTGGGACTTTAGGTTATTGGCACAAACGTATCCCTGGATTTTCCATAATTGCTAGACCCCTGTATAATTTGATTAAGAAAAATGTTGGCTGGTGGTGGACCCTCAGCATGAGGAAGCCTTGAATCTGCTGATTCATGAGCTTCGCATATATCAGACTTTAGGCCCTATACACCAGGCAGATCCTAGGCAGATTGAGTGGGGATTCAGCGAACATGGTTCTCATTGTAATTTCTTTCAATGGGGACCAGAAGGTCCTGATGCACCCTTGGAATTCTCCTCTTGTTGATTTAATGATACTGAGCGGAGATATACTGATTGGGAAAAAGGTATGTTATCACTTGTGCGGGCAGTAAGAGGCTGAGTGGATCTGCACGAGCCAAGATATGGTTGTCTGGAGTCCTTACCTTCTCCTGGAATCAGTTAAGAAGGGGACTCCTCCCACTGAGGGAATTGCCCAAAACCCCACTGTTCAGAAATGGTACTCCTACTTGGAAGGTATTGGCCAGTTAGTTACTATTGCTGAAGGACCAGTAAAAACATCTAAATGACAAAAGGATGTTAAGTCAGACCTTTCTATGCTAGTCAAATCTAACGAACCATCACCTGTTTTAGAAGCATCCCCTTTTACAGCTGAATCAGACCAGTCGGGCGTATGCTTTACAGGTGCTTCTGCAGCTTGCAAAGCCTGGATTAACAAGTAGTAGGTGGATCATACCAGATTTCTAACTGACTCATTGTCGATCGTAGATACGGTCGAGCAGCACTTTTACATTTGCTTGCAGGTGTGCCCCGACAAAAGGAGGGACAAGGAGTGCAATGGGGTGGAGACCTAAGATGTGTCGACCTGAAGCATGAGCTGCACTTGCATGGAATGGACAAGCTGTGCAGAACTTGAATGTGGACCAGAAGTTCGGGGTTTTTTTCATTCTTGTGATCTTTCTATGTTTGTTTTGATAAGGATAATTTGTTGTTGTTGTTGTTTGAGTTGGCTTGTTTGGTATTTTTTCTTGAATTACAGTAGTGCATTCTTCCATCGTATCCATAAAACTTGCAATAGTGTCGTATCGGACCTGTGAGTGAAGTCCAAATAAATTGTGAATTTGAACCTCTCACTGCAAATCTTTTTCTCTCTGCCACAGAGCATTAGCAGAAAGGTTTGTGTTGTGATGAAAGCGGTTCCCAGGGACAGTAAAAACAAGCATCATTTTTCCCTCATGACACTTTCCATGCAGGAGCAATCATCAGACATTTGCTGGTTTTGAGCCCAGCTCTGGAGAGCGCGTTACCACAGAGGTTAGAGAAGCAATGAAAGCGGATCACAGAGACGGTGAGAACAAGCACAACTTTTCCCACTTGGCACCACCCATGTGGGAGCAATCTCCAGGCGTTTGATGCCCAGGTCTGGGGAGAGTGTTAGCACGAGGGCTTGAAATGCGATGAAAGCAATTCCCTGAGGCAGTGAGAAGAAGCACCACTTTTCCCTCCTGGCACTTTCCAGGTGGGAGCAATCTCCAGACGTTTCACGTTTTTGAGCCCAGGTCTGGAGACTGCGTTAGCACAGAGGTTAGATGGGAATAAATGCGTTTCCCAAAGACAGTGAGAACAAGCACCTCTTTTCCCCCATGGAACCATCCATGTAGGAGGAAACATCAGACATTTGCTGTTTCTGAGGCCAGGTCTGAGGAGAGTGTTAGCCCCACGGTAAGAGGGGCAATGAAAGTGGTTCCCAGAGACAGGGAGAACAAGCACCACTTTTCCCTCCTGGCACCTTCCATGTGGGAGCAATCATTCAACATTTGCTGTTTTTCAGCGTGGCCATGTGGGTTGATTTGGAGCCCCAAGGTTACATCGGGACCGGGACTCCCTGGCCGGGTCTGGGTCCCAGTGCCACCGGGCGCTCGCTGGCTTTTTTTTTTGGTTTTGTGGTGTGGGTTTCTGGTTTGTCTGGGGGGAGGGGAGGGACGGGTAGGGAGGTACTCTGTGAAGAGGAAGAGATGTATATAGTTGTATTTATAGTTGCGTTTTGAAGTTACTGGTGTTTTTGTCAGTAGTTGTAGGTAGTTGTGTTGTTGTTAATAAAGAGTTGTGTTCCTGTTTTTCACCCCCAAGCTCTGTGTGCATTTCTTGGGAGCCACGGCGTTTGCAGAGTTGTGGTTCCAGTGTGTCGGGGATGGCGGGGCTGGGGGCGGCTGGGGGTGGTGGCACGGCCGCCCCGGGGGCAGGGGGTCCCTGTGCACAGCCGGGGCCCCAGGTGGAGGGGGCAGCGCAGGCTGCGGGGGGCTTTGGGGAGAGGGAGCTGGTTGCAGGGCTGCTGTGGGTGCAGGGTGTCGGGGTGCGGGGAGCCGTGGGTGGGGACCCTCCCTGCGGTGCGGAGGCGGGGGGCGATGCGGTGTCCCCTCTCTCTGGGGCTGGGTCGGGGCTGTGCGTGGGTGTCTGACGGCTGGCAGTGCTGAGCTTTCCGTGCCCCCCTGGCTGTCCCTGCCCTCAGCAATAGCTCCAGCCCCCAGACTTGTCCTGCCACCCCCTGCATGCCCGCAGCCGGGAGGAGTGGGGCTGTCGGGACCTTCTGCCCCCCAGGAAAGGCTCCCCTGGACATGTGGGTTTCAGCCAGTGACTCGCAGGTGTCCGGGCTGTCCCAGGGTCAGGCGCTGCAGGGAGCAGCCTGCACCTGGTCTCCAGTCGGATGCTGCTGCCCAAAGCCATCCTTCTCCCACCCTCCCCGCATGCTGAGACCCTTCCTGCGAGAGCTTTCCTCCTTGTGGCTTGAGTTGAGCTCACCCCTGGTGTTGGTGAGTTTGTAGCGAGTGCCCCAAGACGATGGTGTTGGGAGGACATTAACTGTGTCAGGGCTGCAGTAATAGTAGAAGAGCTGGGTAAGGAGGGTGGTGTTGGGCGGGTTTGGGGAAAGGTCTGCTTAAACAGGACATGGGTGGAATCAGGTTTCTGGGGGCAAGTAGAAGGGTGGTAATAAAATACTGGTGTGGATAAACGGGGCCATCTCTTTGTCCCCAGCAGTGAGTTGTGGGGAGTGCAAAGGGTTTACAAGGGAGTGCAGAGAGCAATTAAGGGAAACTCCAGGAGAGATTCTCAAGGAGGATTCTCTCAAGGAGAATGGAAACTCATGTTTTTTTAATATTTTGTTTATTTTGTGCTTGCATTCTCCTGCCAGCAAACATGCCAATGGGAGGTTGTCTGTGAGCTGCTCTTTATTGCCCCTTCTCCACGGGACAGGCTGGCTTGGGGTGAAAATTCTCTCTGGGATGAGGCCCCAGAGGTGCAGAATCCCCCCCCAGGCTGGTGTCAGCAGTGGGGTAGGTGCCCACGGGCAGAAGCCACTGGGCTGGAACCGGTGGGAAACCCGACGCGGTGCCAGCCCACGAGGGCAGAGACCCTCCTGGCACAATCTGCCTGGCGTGTGGCTGTGCCTGTTCCCTCTGTTCCCGCTGGGATTGTGGCTGCCCCAGCTCCTGCTGCGGCCTGAGCTGTGCTGGGAGCAGTGCCAGGAGGGCAAAGGCAGAGCCCCAGGTGGGCAGGACCAGTGGCCAGAAAGAGCCAAAGGGCCACCACGCAGCCAGGGTCACCTGCAGAGTGCTGTCTCCTGTGGCCGGCATCTCTGGCGCTTTGGTCCAAATGTGGTGCCTTATGGAAACGGTAGAGAGCAAACCTCCAAGCTGGAGAGTAGACACCATCAGCTCCCTCACAAAGCTTTTGGAGCGGATCCAGCAGCAGCTGAGGCTTTTGTGCCTCTCAGTGTGACACAGGGGACACCACACCGTGACGGAGGAGGAGGAATGAGTGCTGCTGTCACCGTTGGCTCGGTAAATATTTTTGGATTTTTTTTTTTTGCTCAGGACTGAAAAAATTGAGAGTTACGGGCTCTGAAACCTTGTGACTTGAATGGTGAATAAGTGAATTCCCCTGGTAGACTGGTCTGGGCAAAAGCCAGGTGTGTTTCTTTGTGGTACTTCTTCAGGAGCCCATGAAGCCAAGTCTAGAGTATGTTGTCCTGGCCATGGCCCCATGCTCCCGTCCAGCCAGCTCCCTCTGCAAGGCCTCTCGCCCCTCCAGAGAGCCAAGGGCACCTCCCAGCTGGGTATCGCCCGCAAACGTGGGTGTGGGGGGTAAAGGGGAAGCTCTGTCTCCTGGGGGACACCCCATCCTCCCCTCTGTCCCCATGCCATGGCCAGCCCTTGGCCTCCTGCTCCCTCGGCTTTGTGAGGGCCCCGAAGCCGAAGGAGAGCCGCTTGGGAAAGCTTTGGGCTTTGGGGGGACCGAGTCCAAGCTCTGTCTCCTGGGGGATGCCCGAATGTCTCCCCGGTCCAAGCAAACGTAGGGTTGGCTTTGGGTTTGGGTGTTTTGGCCTTTTCCTCCCCTCGGGAGCTGGGGCCCTTCTGGGGCCCTCAAAGCTCCTGCCCTGAAGGACAACAACGGCCCGGGCACAGGGACGGGCCAGGGGACACCTTCGGTGACACCTCGACTGGACTGAGCCACACAGGAATGACTTCTCTTCCAATGCTTGGAAAACCTGCACTTTTAGAAGACTCTAGTGACTGAAGTTGTGACAATATTGACTTCCTAGCCAGCTAGGCTTTGTGGGATTCAAAGTCTGGGTGGTTTTGAGCCTTGGCAGGTGCAGGGATGAGGAGCAGGGAGAGCCGGGCACTTGATCCAGGCTGGACAACAGGATTATTTCATACCATGAACGCCACATGCAATATAAATTAGAAAGTTTGCTGCGTAGTTTCTCTCTCTCCCTTGATGCTGGCGGTCCAGAGAATTCCTTGCCCCGGTGCCAGAGCCCTGAGCCCTTCCCTTCCTCCCGAAGCCGCAGCGCTCGCAGTGTCCCACATTTGCTGGGAGTCCCCTGCAGGGAGTGCACGGCTTCTGCTGATGGAACGGGCTGGAAATGACCCTTGTCTATCTTACATTGGTATCGGGATCGATACTGGTTCTTTTCGTGTTATTGTTAATCATTTGGTCTTCTCCTATTAAATCTATTTTTATTTCAACCCTCGTGTTGCCTTGCTTTTCCCGATTCCCGTTTCCAGGTGGGGAGGGGTCATCAGGTGATCGAATAGTTACCTAAATGACAATAACTTGTTATGGGTTTTCTCAAACCATGACACCACCGCAGCAGCCCTGGCTGGCGAAGGGCTGAGATAAGGAGCAGAGCCCCGACTCCGCCGCAGAGCCGGGGGTCCCAGGCTCATCCACCGGCGCAGCAGGAGCTTTGCTTCGCCACGTTCAGTTCTACTGACCCTGCTCTGCACGGGCTGCTCGGCTCCCGGAAAGCAGGAGCCGGGGTCTCCCTCGAGCTGTGCCAGCGCAAACGGCCTTGGGCTGCGCTGGAAGGGACCTGCCCAGGCCCTGGGAATTCCCGATGCTGCAGCCGTGGGCAAGGGCTGCTCACTTGCCCCTGCGCTGCCCGGCCTCCGAGGGTCCCAGCGTCATCAGAGCCCACGCAGAGGGCATGGCCCGTCCCAGCAGAGCTGGGTGCTCTCGAGGAGCTGCCTTGGCTCAGGTGCCACCAGCAGGAAAGGCTCCAGCCCTGCCCACAGACTGCCATGACCCTCTTGGTGTCAGCGGGAGCTGTCGATTGCTTTTCGGAGTTGTAGCCGGGTTTGCTGTGGGGCTTTGCCTTTGGGTCTATGTTATGGCTGCTCATCTCCAAACCCGTAAGAGCTGTTGTACGATGAGAGCGTAAGGAATGGAGGAGGGTGAGGGGTGGGCGGCTCAAAGGCCTGCAGGGCGCTGCCTGGAGCCTGGGCTGGCACTTGCACGTGAGGACGGGCTGGGTTTTTCCTTGGCATTTCCATCCGTCCAGACCTCTTTGGGAAGGACGGGCACCACTTGCCCCCGCGTCCCACAGACAGGCTGCAACGCCTTGGGTAAAACCCGCTTGTTAAATAGCCAAGAAACTGCCTTCCACCAGCTGCTGTGAGCATTCCTGCCCTGGCAATAACCCACCAGGACTGTCAAGGTCTGTCGTAACTCCATCTGCTGCCGTGGCAGAGATGGGCAATGCTCTTCCTGCCTTAGAGCTGGAGGGGGCACAAGCATCCCGGGGAGCCCTGCCACACACCATGGTCTCAACTGGTGTGCTGGTCACTGGAGAAAGGTCCCTGGGCACTGGTGAGCACCGCGTGCTGTACAGATGCAGAGCGAGAGCAGAGACCAGACAGGGATGGCCATGAGATGTGAGGTGAACATCAGCTCCTGCAGGAAATAGCTGGAGAAGACCTTTCCTGTGGGGTGTGTGTGACTGCCAGGCATGAGGGGATGGTCAGGAAGAGCCGCTGAAGACAGGGATGAAGTGTAATGTGTTGGGATTCTTGACTTTGGGGGGTAGGTACGTGTTAAGCTGCCCCCCCTTTAAGGGGGCTCACCCCCATCCCCACTGCGCTCCCGTTGCCATGGCCCGTGTTCCATCTGTAACTGCCAGTGCCTGGCGACGGGCACAACGCATCCCCTCTGCCCTGCGCCCGACAGCCCTTCTCTCCTGCTCCCCACACAGCCCTGCTCTCCTGCTCCTCACAGCTCCGACCCTCCACCCAGCCCTTCCCTTCCCATCCCGCCTGCTCCATTACCTTTCCCAAAGCGTTGTGATAATGAAGGCGATGAAGACCAAGATGCTTGCACTGGCAGAGGTACGTCCCTGCTCCCTGGAGGTGGGCACCCCCCAGTGGTGGGGGGGCCGGCAGCTTGGCTCGCCCTCTCCCCCCACCCCTGCAAGGCCAGGGGCTGGCAGAAGCCCTTCTGGGCTGCTCATGCCCTGCTGGGGTGCAGCATCCCTGCGCGGGGGGACACGTCCCCACACACAGCCCAGGCTGCCCCGGGCTGCTGCCGCAGGGATGCTCGGCGGGAGCAGGCGGGTGCTGGCCGGAGCCTGAGCCGGTGCCTGCGCTGCCCCTTTCCAGGCTGGAGCCGTGGGAGCTGAGCCCTGCCAGCGGAGCAGCGCCGAGCCCAAAGGCCGCCTGCACCGAGTAAGGAGCTTCTGGGGGCCCAGGCAGGCGCAGGGACGGGGTCTGCATGGGGGGGCCGGGGTGTGTGCCCAGGGCCCCACGGGGCCGGGAGCAGGGCTGCTCACCCCTGCCCTCTCTGCTCCGCCAGATCTGCAAGACCATGAGAAACACCAAAATGATGAAGATGCAGAAGAACAGGAGCCTCCAGCTGCAGGCACTGGGGCATCAGTGCTGGTGGGTGCTGGTGGCCAAGGAGCTGCCCAGGTCCAGCCAGCTCCTGCTGGGGATGTGCCCACGGTTCTCCCTGGCCGGCGAGAGGGGCAGGGATGTGGAGAGCCCTGTCCCACGGGTCCACTCAGCTGGGCAGGGCAGGACCAATGCACTTTTCTGCTTGCCTCTTGTCTTAGGATGTTAGAACTTGCGCTGGAGGCTTCGGAGGAGGCTGCCAGGAGTGTGAAGAGAGGGGAAGACATGGAGGTTGACAAGAAGGAGGAAGTGGAAGAGATGGAGGTGGATGTGGAGGAGGAGGAGGCGATGGATGTGGACCCGCCTTCAGGAGGACAGGCACGTGCTCCCCATGCACTGCCCGCAGGGAGGGAGGGTCTCCTGCCACCGGGATGGGGCTGGGGCTGGGCTGGGTGGTCCCCTCTGCAGGGACACGGCGCCCACTGCCCTCCTGCTGGCGGCACAACGGCCCCCAGCGCGCTGCCCTGAGCCCCCCTCCGCTTTGGGCCGGGAGCGGTTCCTTAGGGCCGGGACAGGCAAGTGTAAGCCCGAGCCCAGGCGGGGCTCAGCGCTGGCGGCAGAGTCCCGCTGTCCCCAGCGTGTCCCAGGGCTGTGGCCATCGAATGCCCGTCAGGGCGAAGCCCGACCCGAAGCAGCTGCTGCCGCTGAGCCGGCTCGGGAAGCCCCAGCTCTGCTCGGCGAGGCGCTGCTCGTTAGCCAAACGGCCGTGCCGCTGGCTTTTCTTCCAGGGGCAGCAGACCAGTGGGAGTTCGAGGCAACGTTCCGGAGCTGTGAAGAGGAAGAGATGTATATAGTTATTATATTTCTACAGTTGTGTTTCTAGAGTATTTATATAGTTGTATGTATATAGTTGTATTTATAGTTGCGTTTTGAAGTTACTGGTGTTTTTGTCAGTAGTTGTAGGTAGTTGTGTTGTTGTTAATAAAGAGTTGTGTTCCTGTTTTTCACCCCCAAGCTCTGTGTGCATTTCTTGGGAGCCGCGGCGTTTGCAGAGTTGTGGTTCCAGTGTGTCGGGGATGGCGGGGCTGGGGGCGGCTGGGGGTGGTGGCACGGCCGCCCCGGGGGCAGGGGGTCCCTGTGCACAGCCGGGGCCCCAGGTGGAGAGGGCAGCGCAGGCTGCGGGGGGGAGGCTGCGGGGGGCTTTGGGGAGAGGGAGCTGGTTGCAGGGGTGCGGTGGGCGCAGGGTGTCGGGGTGCGGGGAGCCGTGGGTGGGGACCCTCCCTGCGGTGCGGAGGCGGGGGGCGATGCGGTGTCCCCTCTCTCTGGGGCTGGGTCGGGGCTGTGCGTGGGTGTCCGGTGGGTGTCGGCTGCCGGTGCCGAGCTGTCCGAGCCCCCCCGGCTGTCCCTGCCCTGGGTCCCGGGCCGGGGGTGCCGGTGCTGGGTGTGGGCGGCCCCGGCTGCCCCCGCATGGGCTCCCTGCCCCGGCGGAGCTCCGCAAAAGGGGGCGAGCAGAAGGGTGGGACTAAACTGTTTGCGGGGGTGAATGGAGGCAGCTCTGTGTCCCCAGCGGCGAGTTGCGGGGAGGGCAAAGGAGTTGCGAGGAACTGCAGGGAGCAACGGAGGGAAGCCCCCGGTGCCTTGGCTCGGAGGAAAGGTGCCAGGGCAAGGCGGGGGCCGAGTGCCCGGTGGGTCAGGCTTCCCAAGCTGCTGCCGAGCCCCCCGCGGGCTGGGACGGAAGGCATCGCCCTCAGCGGTGGGGTGGAGGCTGCGGGACGCGCTCCTTGGTGCCAGCCCCGCTGGCTGGCCTGTGTCAGGGCTGAGGCGGGCGGGGGGCAGCCGGGACGGGGCGGGGGTGGCGCCGGGGGGGGTCTCAACAAGCCGGGACGAGGTGCCGCTGCCGAGGCAAGCGGAGGGTCCTCAGCCCTGCCGCCTGCCCCAGCCAAAATGTGGAGCTTTGGTTGTGGCCAGGAGGGGAAAACACTTCAGCAAAACTCTTTTGCTCAAGGAGAATGGAAAACTAACTACTACTCTTTTTTTTTTTTTTCTTTTAATTTTTATTGATATTGTGCACGCATTCTTCTGCCAGCAAACCTGCCGAGGGGAGGCTGGCCGTGACCTGCTCTTTATTGCCCCTTCTCCACGGGACAGGCTGGCTCGGGATGAAAACTCTCTCTGGGATGAGGCCCCAGAGATGCAGAATCCCCCCCCGGGTCGGTGTCGGGAGTGGGGTTGCTGCCCACTGGTGAAAGGAGCAGGTGAGGGAGGAGGAGGGAAGAGCTTACTATGGGGATTATTCTTCTGACATATTTCACGTTTGTTTACAACACTTTCTGCAATACTGGTCATTCCCACTCCCAGAGCATAAGTCTTAGTATTATCTATTAAAGCCTCCATTCCCCAACCAGTTTCTTCGTGGGCTTTCTCTAAAATGTCTCGCATAAGATTCTCGGGTAATATCACACGCTGATCCCTGGTCATGCACCATCTGTTTTCATCCTTATCAGACGTTAACAACTTAGCTAATTGTTCATCCCCTTCTGTAGACTTGGGAGGCTGACTTAAACGGTGGTATCTTTCAGGCCACGTCCCGAGGCTTTTCTTTTCTGCGGCTTGCCTAGCAGTCAGATCTGCCTTTTGGTTTCCTGTAAGGATGAAAGTGTTGCCGAATTGATAAGCCTTACAGTGCCTTACAGCAATTTGTTTAGGCAATTTGCACCACTTCTAGTAACTTCTTTATTAAATTTCCACATTTAACTGGTGTTCCTTGAGCAGAGAGGGGATCTCTTTCCTTCCACCGTGCCCCGTGGGCATGTAACACCCCGAAAGCATCTTTCGAGTCAGTCCCTATGTTCGCAATTTTCCCAGCTGCTATTTCCAAAGCTCTGATTAACGCAATTAATTCTGCTTTTTGTGCTGCAGTTCCTGGAGGGAGTGCTTCTGCCTCTCTAACTGCTGCTTCCAGGGTTCCAGCATATCCTGCCTTCCTAGTTCCGCTACCAACAAAACTCCTCCCGTCCACAACTAGATTAATTTCTGCTGAGTCTGTAGGATCACCCTTTAAATCAGCTCGGCTAGAATCAACTTGGGCAACTGGTGCCAAACAATCATGTTCTAATTAGGTCTCGCCCGGAAAAGGTAACAAGGTTGCTGGGGTCAGTACCGAAGTCACTTTTAATCCCACCTCATCCCGTTCTAAGAAAACAGCTTGATATTTCATCCCTCGGCCAGGGGCCAGCCAATGCCCCCCCTTTGGCTCTAAAACAGCAGCCACCACATGTGGGACCTGAATGATCAGCTTCTGTCCCAGGGTTAACTTCTGTTCCTCTCCTACGAGCTCTATTACGGTCGCCGCCACCGCCCGCAAACAAGAAAGCCAACCTTTACTTACTAGGTCCAGCTGCTTGGAATAATATCCTACCGGTCGTTTCCAGGATCCGGTCTTCTGAATCAGTGCTCCCAAAGCAATACGTTGTTTCTCGTAAACAAATAACTCGAAAGGTTTTTCCAGCTTTGGGAGTCTGAGAGCCGGGGCAGCCATGAGCGCGCGTTTCAATTGAACAAACGATTGTAGATTTCCAGGTCCCTCAATAGCTTCATACGAGGGTTTCCGCGAACAAGCCGAAATTAATGATCCACATCCAGCCATTCCCAAAAATGCTCTCAGCTCCTGTTTAGAGCCTGGTTCAGGTATTGGACAGATTGCTTCTTCCCGCTCCATTCCCAGGCTCCCTTCTCCCTGCGTGATCGTAAAACCCAGACAGACAACATTTTGTTGCACCACTCGAGCCTTCTCCTGAGATACTCGCTATCCAGCTGCTCCTAGAAAATTCAAGGGATCAACTGTATATTGCACAAAATGGGGTTTTGTCTGTGTCCCCAGAAGAACATCATCCACCTACCGTAACAAGGTCACCGTCACACTTTCCTTCTGCCAGTTCTCTAATTCTTTAGCCAGCTGATTGCCGAAAATCGCGGGACAATCCTTAAATCGTTGCGGTAGTACAGTCCAACAGAATTGTGTTTTCCGTCCCTTAGTGGGACTTTCCCACTCAAAGGCAAACAACTCCTGACTTCCTTCTTCTGGTGGGATACAAAAGAAAGCATCCTTTAAATCCAACGCAGTAAACCATTGTGGTGGACTCCGGCTGTGATGAGCACTCTCAAGCCTCGGCTTTTATACCCGAGCTCTAAAGCTCTCAAACTTTCCGTGCACCTGCTGGGCAAGTAAACACATATTTCGGATCACTAACCCGGTCGCCTTAGTGAGCTCCCACCAAGAGAAGCAGGCGAAGCTGTTTTCTTGTTCCATGGTTAGATCGAACCAGTTCCTCTTCGGTCCATCCGTATCGCCATCTGCGTCCCTGTTTCGGTGTGCTCTGCTCGCTGCGTCCTTGGCCGTACGCAGGCCTCTGCTCGTAGATCTGCCGCTCCCTTCCCTTCCTCCCGAGGCCGCAGCACTCACAGTGTCCCGCGTTTGCTGTCCCCTGCCGCGGCTGCAGCTTCCTGCTGGGAGAAGGGGCTGCGTATAATCCTCATGTATTTTATATCGGGATCGGGATCAATACTGGGTTCTTTAGTGCTATTAATGTCAATTATCCAGTCTGATTCTATTAAATCTGTTTCAGGTTCAACCCTCGGGTTTCCTGGTTTTTCCCGACTCCCCTTCCCGGGTGGGGAGGGGTCATCGAGTGAGAGAATAATTTTCTGAATGACAATCAATTGTTGCGGGTTCTTCAAACCGTAACATCCAGCCAGAGGCGCCTACGCCCCTGACAGGCTTTCGGGGTGTTTCTGTTGTCCCCGGCGTCACCTCTCCCTTTTTCTCCTCGGCACCACGTTTCCCCTTGACCAGGCCGTGCCCGCAAACAGCCCCTCATTTTCGAAGCCTTTGAGCTGCGGCGTTTTGCAGCTTCATTAGATTTCGCTTCTTTTCCTAGTTCTGTTGAGGAGAGAAGATGGCCTGCCCGCAAAACCTCTCACGTCTTTGGTCTAACGCTGCCCATCTGCAGAGAGAAAGTAACCCCAGCTGCAGGTAGCCCACAGCAGGCACCTCGAGGGGTGGCCACAGCCCTGGGACACAGGGAACGAGGGACATGCTGTGCAGAAATTCTTGAGCTCCAACTTCTGGAAGGCCTTGCCACATGAACTGCTCTGTGTTGCAGGCTGTGGGCAGCGGCTCAAGCTAGGGCCTCACCTCCCTCCGTCTTTCTCTCCATCCCAGCCTGGTTCCCAGGACAGTTCCAGCCCTTCAGGACCACCAGCGCTCACCCCACGCCTCCACAGCCGGCCCCTCTCTCCCAGGCGTCCTTCTCTCCCGGCTGGCCAAACCAGAGCTCCCTCCTGTCCCCTGCCAGACGGCCAGCGCAGAGAGGGAAGCGCTGGCTGCAAGCAGCTGGATCTGCTCCTGAGCAGCTCGGCTGCCGCTGTGAGCAGCCAGCCCCTCGGACCCTCTGTGCAGCCACGTCAGCACCAGAAAATACCAGCGGCCAAAGAGGGAAGAGCTCTAAAACGGAAAAGGGGGTAAAGCTGAGCCAAAACCCAGCATCTGTGGTGCGGCAGCTCCTTGCAGTTCCTGCCGGTTGGCGAGGATGCCTGCTTTGCTTCCCCGAATCACAGAGGAGCTGAGGTGGGAAGGGGCCGGTGGAGATGACCTCTCCAAGCTGGGCCAGCAAGAGCGGGTGGACACAGCTCTGTCCAAACGGGCCTGCAGGCAGGTCCCCCCAGGCCGGTGCGCAGCAGCCGGGCGGTGGCATGGCAGCACAGTGATACAACAGGATGACGGCGCGGCGACGCAGTGAGTCACAACGCGGCAACGCGACGACGCAACAATGCGCGAGTGCTCTATATAGCCGCTGGCTGGGGACTGGCGAGGGTGACTACAGCTGGGTGCCTCTGTAGCGAGAGGTGCCAGCGCAAGGTCACAGTTCCAGGAGAAGTCTTGGAAGGAGCCATGGAGCACGGTCTCACTGCTGGCGTCCGAAAGGCAGACGCGCTGGCGAGAGCACTGCAAATGAGGAGAGATGTGAGCAGTGGGCCGATGGAGAGGGCTCAGCCTGGGACACGGGGGTTGCTCCGGGGCCTCGGCACGTGCCCTTTTTGCAAGCGCCGTGCGGGAGGCTTCCTGAGCTAGCGCCTGAGTGTCTCTGTCTTCCTAGCTCGGGCACATAAGACAGCACCTGGGAGAAGGCTCCATTGTGCTGAGGGACCCTGAGCTGCTGGTGGACCTCCCGCTCGGGGTGAAGATCCCTGTGGTGCGCGGCTCCAAGCCTGTCTACTGCCGAGCAAAGCTGGGGGAAAAGGTAAGGGCAGTAGGAAGGGGTAGAAAAGCTCTCCCCTTTTACGGGGTCCCCGTCCTTCGGAGAAGTCCTTGAGGCCACCTGCGCTACGGCGGGGGCTGCAGCCCTTCAGTCGGACAGGGCTTGGGAGTCGAGGGAAGCTCCTGGCGCCGTGGTGCCGAGAGAAAGGAGGACGTGCCCATCGCAGAGCTGCACGCTGCCTAGAGCCGGATGGAGAAGAGCGTTGGTGTCAGGCCTTCAAACTCCCTTTGCCTTTCCACACGGACAGCTTGGCACCTCTGGGGAGCACAAGCCCACTGGTGCCATCAGAGTGAATTGCCAGAGGAGAAGACGTGGCTGTAGGCAACATTTCAGCTGAGCTCCTCACAGGTGCAGCAGTGGGTGCAGCTCTTGCATTCCTACAGCCAGAGGGGATAGCCACCAGACAGGAGGATGTAGGCACAGGGTTTCTCCTCCGTTGGAGGGTCTCCGAAGTAGAGAGATCTTTCCTCGGGGTGGGAAGTAAGCCAGGAATTAGGCTATACCTCGCAGGTTTGGAAATGCCACCCTGTGTGCGTGAGGAGCTCGGGAGTGCGTTCCTCCCTGCTGCTCTCTCCTGGCCCGTTCATACTCTGGAACATTGTTCTTACAGCTTCAACGGCCCTCAGGCTTTTACGACCTGGGAGATCCCCACTGTCGCCTGCTGCGCACGGAGTACAACAGCCTGCACGACCCGTATCTGCAGGACTATCACAACCGCAAAAACAACTTCCAGAGGCTGCGGAGGCAGGGCCTGGTCACCCGTGATGGCAGAGTAGGTTTGGACGTCATGGGGCCCATAGAAGCGGTTCCCTGGGAGCAGGGATGCCCCTCCTGCAGAGGAGCAGCTCCCCTCGGCTGGGCTGGGGCTGTTTCGGGGAAGGCAGTCTGCTGGCTTGACTGTTCTTGGGGGTTTCTCCCCTCCTCTCTCCATAGGTGGTCTGCACTCTGAAGGAGTTCAACGAGTACAGGCAGTACCTGACCACGCTCAAGCTGCGCGCCGAGCAGATGTCCAGGCAAGAAGAGGTAGGCAAAGCCGAGCGTTGGTGGGCACCGGTCAGCGGCATGGTGCCGAGGGCTGGGGCTTCACTTGCTGCCTGCTGGGGAGGCGGTCGGTGCAGAAGAGGTGAGGGCTGTGCTGGGGGGGCCGGGCGGTGTGGCGGGGAAAGGACTACGGGGCTCGGAGCTGAGCCTGCGCAGGGTGCTGGGGTGGGCACGGGCAGGAAGGCGACGTGCAGCCACGCAGAGTGCCGAGGGAAGCCCTTCTCTTCTGCCCTCGTCGCACGGCTGAAGCGGAGCCCTGGCCTGCGCCCACGGGAAGCCTCAGCACGCAGGGCTGCGAGCGCTTGTCCAGGCAACAGCGAGCCACAACCTGGTGTCTCCTCCTCAGGAAAGGCTTCGGCAACACATGACCAAGTTGAAGGATGCCCCCAGACGACCGGGAGCCATCAACACTTCTTGCCTGGGCGAGCGGCTGCTGCAGCCTCGAAGACCAGCTTGCCCACCCCCACCCAAGAGCTCCCTGAAATCAGGGCGACGCAGAAGAGCGAAAGCACATCTGGAGGAAGGCCACACCTTCTCCCAATACGAGTGGGGACGGGAAGAGGCCAAGCTGGCCGGGAGGGTCAGTAGCGATGCTGACTCTGAGACACCTTTAGCCAGCACTTTGAGTGTGAGGACCAGGTCACGTTGCACGGTCGACTCTGCGTCGGAGCGGTTCTGTCAATGTGGGCCTGCCCTGTCCCCCGAACTGAGTTTTGGAAGGCGTGTCACAAAACCACGCGCACCACGAGAGGGAAAGCTGTGCTGTCCCGCTAAGGACGCCCTCCCCTCCATGGGCGCGCAGTGGTCCCGACAGCCCGTCCCTCCAGCAGGTCCCAAGCCCCCTGCCCAGACAGGAGCCCGGCGCAGATCACTGCGTGTAAAGCCTGTCGGAGGCGAGCCCCAGCCGCCCGCGTCAGAAAGGAGGGGGTTCGCGGGAAGGCTTGTGGCCCATGACCTGAGGAGGTGTGCGGCAAGCGAGGTGTAGAGCCCCTGGGCAGCAGACACAGACCTCACCCGCTTGCGTTGCAATAAAGAGTTTACTCCCACGTCTTTGCTTGTGCCTTCCTTCCTTCCGGCCAGGCCATACTGCGTCTGTCTGGGCATCTTCCCTGCAATGTTCTCCCTCCTCTTCCTCCCTCCCAATCCCTGGGACAGGCAAAGACCCAGCTTTTGACTCGATTGGGAAGCCTTGCGGCCGGGCTATCGGAGGGGCTGCCCCAGCTCTGTTAAGCCGGGGTTCTGGCGGTCTTTGTGTCGAGATCCTTTCTCCAGGGCACCGAGTAGGGGGGAACGCTTCTCCCTTGTACCTTTGCTGCTCCTCTTCCACCTGAAGCAGGCCTTTCTCCAGGGCTTCTGTGGCTTCTTCCCACCTGCCTGCGAGGCAGCCCTGCAGAAGAAAGCGAATGTTTAGTCCAGTTCTTCCAGCTGAAGCCCGGCAATGCTCTCCTACGCTCCTACCCTTCGTTTCCTAGCTCTGCTTTAGCCGTGAAGCAGAACAAAAAGCACAGAGCCAGCATTCTTGCCTTCCAAAACGCTGTGTTTCACCCCATTCTATTTCACAGACAGCCCTAAAACGGAACAGGGAGCAAAGCCCTCTCCTGAGAGCCGGGACAAAACGTTCCCCGGCAATAAAGCGCTCCTGCCCCGAACTCAAATCCTGCATTTCTGGGACTGCTGGCTGCTCTGAGAGCGGCAACTGGGCAGAACAGGGGCGGGCAAACTCGCAGCGCTTCTTGAAACCCTCCGGGAGCACAATCTTGCTTTCCCCTGCCATGGCTCGGGGAGCTTTTTCGCTCCCGAACGCTCCGGCCGCTCTCTTCAGTTCGCGCCCTGCGCACTCACCGCTCCTGCTTCCAGCTGCTGCTCCAGCTCTCGGCAGCGGGTCCGGTACTGCAGGACCTGGGCGCAGACACGGCATGAAGATGAGCGACTGCAGCCGGGGACGGACCCGGCTCCTCCGGCACCGGCTTTTCTCTCGCTCTCTGCAGCCCGAGCTCAGCCCGCGCCACGGCGCTGCCGCTCCGACACCGAGTCCCTTCGGGACCGGGAAGCTTCGCTTCCCCCGAGCCCGGCCAAGCCCCGGCGAGCGGCTCGGGGGTGACCGCCGACGGGACGGGACGGGACGGGACGGGACGGCTCCCGGGGCCTCCCTCCCTCCCTCCCCCGAGCTCCGGGCTCGGCGCCGTCCCGCCCGCGGCAGCGCAGGGCAGGGCCCGGGCAGGACCCCGCCGGGGCCGCGCCTTCGCCCCCCGAGGGCTCCGCCGCCGAGTCCCGTCCGCCGACGGCGCGGGCCCCCCGGCCCGGCCTCGGGGAGCTCCCCCCGGGCAGGCGCCCCCGCTCCTCACCTTCGCCTGCAGCTTCCGCACCAGCACCGCTTGCCGGTGCCGCGCCTCCTGCGAGCTCTGCAGCCGGCGCTGCAGGGAGGCCGGGCCCGGCGCCGCCATGCCCCCGCTCGCCGGCCGGGCTCCGCCGCCTGACGGGCGCCGCCGGGAGCCGCGGGGCGGGAGGGACGGGCTCGCTCGGGGCCGCTCTGCGGCGGCGCTTTCCTGCGGGCTGCGGGGCTGCCGCGGGGGAAGAGGCCGCTCCGGCCGCGGTTCGCTCCGGCCGGCTCCGCTCGGAGACCGTTACCGGCCCCGGCCGACGCTGGGGGCGGGAGCGCGGGGAAACGGTCCCCGCGAGCCGCGTGTCGGGGGGGGCCCGCGACGGCGGGCGAGAGCCGGGGCCGCGGGGACGGGCCGTCGCCCGGGGAAGGCGGCGGCAGCGCCGGAGCCTCTGCCGGAGGCTGCGGCTTCGGCCCGGGCTGCCGCGGGAGCGGGGGGCCCGGCCCGGGGCGAAACGCCGACGTGCCCGGGGGGAGCTCCCGGACCTTGTCCTCCCCGACGGGCGGCGCGAAGGGCCCGGGCCGCCAGCAGGCAACGGGGAAGCCGGGGCGGGAGGGAAAGCTTCCGAGTTCCAGGGCAACGGGCTCCGGGAATACAGCGCTATTTCATGGGCTCAGGGGGGAAACACGACAAACGGGGCTCAGTCCCCTTTGCCCCCCGGCCTCGTCTGTCCTGGGAGTAGAGAAAGGCTGCCAAGGGACACCGCAGCGAGAGCACTATCACCACACTCCCGCGACAACGGGAGAAATCCTCGTACCTCCCCATCATTCAGCTCTTGCCTTAGTTTAGCCTTTCAGCTTCAACACCCGAAAGTTACATCCAAGTGATGCAAACCAACAAACTCCCTTTATGCTGACACACAGAATGACGCTGTCTCCCAGAAAAGGTAGTCAGGAGATCACGTTTTGGAAAGGAGAAGTCAGGACAGTATTCCTGTTAGACTGCAACACTTTGCCAGAATCCTCTCTGGTTTGTATCAAAGAACGAGGGTGAGTCAGAACAGGTAGAAAGGGTAGAGGAGAGGGTCACGTAGCCAAGGGCCACTTCCTACAACTTGTAAGCGATAAGTCAACTACAATATATTTCTCAGGTCTGCATGAACACACACAAAGTACCTGCAGTAAGGGGCAAGGTTAGGCTTCAAGGCTTGAGTCGCCAGAACCTTCCCTGGGGAGAGGCTCTTTCCTCTAACCAGGTCATCCCATTTGTCAGCCCGCTGTGATTTAAAGATACAACCAAAGCCAAGTTTGGCCAGAACAGCTGCTTCCTTTCTAGTCTTAAAAGACCATTAACTTGGGAGCTTTATTCCTGAAATGCATCCATGAGCCCTTGTCATAATTTCAGAGGGACTAGGCAAAGATTTGCCACGCAAAAGTAGCCAGTATAAAAGCAGTCGGACTGATCTGCACGTTTCATAGACTTGCGTGCCTTAAACGTGTTTAAGGTTCAACCTTAAGGTGTTTCAGTTTTAAACACCTTAAAGGTGTTTAAATGCTCGTCAGCTGTCCCTTGTTCCCGTGAAAGCCAAACCAGGCACACAGTGATGGCAGGACGACCAGAGCATCCGCCCAAGAAAGGCAGAAGAGCGCCTTACCGTGTCTCTCGGCCCCTGGAGTCACGCGATTGCCACCTTTATCCCACCGCTGCTTAAACAGGTTGTGCTCTACATCCAGCTGCTGCTCTCCTGCTCCCTCCATGGCTTCGATGCTCAAATCTGAAAGCAGTGAGCAAGGGAAGTGGTCTGTAAAGGCACAGTCATTATGGCCTGTGGTGGGCTGAGGACGCATTCAACCCGTGAAAATACAGAATCTTTCAGCCAGGGGGACAAGAATGTGCCAAAGTGAAAGGCTGTGTATGCTTGGGGCCAAGTGTCACCCAGGGAAGAAAACGCACATTGCAGCAGCCGAAATGCCCCTTCCAAATACGGGGTTGGGTTTGGTGTACAAGAAGGACTGTTTCCAGCTGCCACAGAAAGCGTTACCCTGAAGGGTAATACACTTAAGGCCAAACAAATCCACAAACCAAGCCCCTCCAAGCCCATAACCATCTTCACAAACACCGCTTCAGGAGCACAGCTTAAAACTGGTGGAAAGCTGCCTCCTACCTCAACCCCCCCACCTTCAGCTGTCTGACTCCTTGTGGGAGTGGGGTGTCTCTGAGGGTGGCAGGGATAATTTAGACGTTTCCCGACAGCGGTTCCCGAAGATTTCCGAAGGGCGAACCTTGGCCTGCCTAGGAGCATGGTTGAGAGTGTCCCTTGGGGGACAGTCCTGAAGGGGAAAGGTGCCCAGGAAGGCTGGTCTTACTTCAAGGAGGAACTCTTAAAAGCTCAGGAGAAGGCCATCCCCAAGTCCCAGAAAACAAGCAGACAGGGAAGAAGACCAGCCTGGCTAAATAGAGAGCTTAGGCTGGCCATCAGGGAAAAAAAATAGAAAGTTTATGATCCTTGAAAAAGGGGGTTGGCTACTTATGAAAAATACCAAGATGTAGTGAAGCTATGCAGGGCGAAAATCAGAAGGGCCAAAGCTCAAGCAGAACTCGTCTTGGCCACCACGGTTAAAGAGAACAAGAGGTTCTTTCAGTATATCAATAGCAAAAGGAAGAGTAGGGAAAATGTAGGCCCACTAACGAATGAGATGGGCGCCCTAGTGTTGGAAGACACAGAGAAGGCAGAGCTACCGAATGCCTTCTTGGCTTCGGCCTTCACTGCTAAAGCCGACCCGCAGGAATCCCAGGCCCTGGAGGCAAGGGGGAAGGTCTGGAGAGAGGAAGAGTTTTCCCCAGTAGAGGAAGATCAGGTTAGAGACCACTCGGCCAAACTGGACATCCATAAGTCCATGGGCCCTGATGAGATGCACCCGCGAGTGCCGAGAGAGCTGGCAGATGTTATTGCTTGGCCACTCTCCATCATCTTTGAAAGGTCATGGAGAAGAGGAGAGGTGCCTGAGGACTGGAGGAAGGCAAATATCACTCCAGTCTTCAAAAAGGGCAGGAAGGAGCACCCAGGGAACTACGGACCAGTTAGTCTCACCTCCAGCCCTGGGAAGGTAATGGAGCGACTCGTTCTGGAGGTCATATCCACGCATGTTCAGGAGCAGGAAGTGATTGGAAGTGGTCAACATGGATTTCCCAAGGGTAAATCATGCTTGACCAATCTCAGAGGCCTCTATGATGTTATAACTGGTTGGCTGGATGAGGGCAGAGTTTGACACTGTCTCTCATAACATCCTCCTTCGGAAACTGAGGAAGTGTGGACTAGACGAGGGGACAGTGAGGTGGACTGAGAGCTGGCTGTGTGACAGGACTCAGAGGGTCGTCATTAATGGAGCAGGGTCGAGCTGGAGGCCTGTAACCAGTGGTGTCCCCCAGGGGTCAATCCTTGGACCAGTATTGTTTAACGTATTCATCAAGGGCCTGGACGAGGGGACAGAGCGTATGCTCAGCAAGTTCGCGATGATACCAAAGCGGGTGGGGTGGCTGACACCCCAGAGGGCCGTGCTGCCATCCAGCATGACCCAGACAGGCCGGAGAGCTGGGCAGAGAAAAAACTAATGAGGTTCAACAAGGACAAGTGTAGGGTCCTGCACCTGGGGAGGAAGAATGTCAGGCACCAGTAGAGGTGAGGGGTGGACCTTCTGGAAAGCAGCTCTGGAGAAAAGGATCTGGGGGTCTTGGTAGACAGTAAATTATCCATGAGCAAGCAATGTGCCCTTGTCGCCAAGGCGGCCAATGGAATTCTGGGCTGCATAGGGAAGAGTGTGGCCAGCAGGTCCAGGGAGGTCATTCTCCCCCTCTACTCTGCACTGGTGAGGCCACAACTGGAATACTGTGTCCAGTTCTGGGCTCCCCAGTTCAAGAGAGACAGGGAACTGCTGGAGAGAGTCCAGCGTAGGGCAAGAAAGACGATGGAGGCATTGGAGCATCTCCCTTATGAGGAAAGGCTGAGAGAGTTGGGACTCTTTAGCCTGGAGAAGAGAAGGCTGAGGGGGCAATAAAGAGCAGGTCACAGACAACCTCCCATCGGCATGTTTGCTGGCAGAAGAAACAGTTTGCTGCCACCCGCCCGCCTCAGCCCTGACACATGCCAGCCAGCGGGGCTGGCACCAAGGAGCGCGTCCCGCAGCCTCCACCCCACCGCTGAGGGCGATGCCTTCCGTCCCAGCCCGCGGGGGGCTCGGCAGCAGCTTGGGAAGCCTGACCCACCGGGCACTCGGCCCCTGCCTTGCCCTGGCACCTTTCCTCCGAGCCAAGGCACCGGGGCTTTCCCTCCGTTGCTCCCTGCAGTTCCTCGCAACTCCTTTGCGCTCCCCACAACTCACTGCCGGGCACAAAAAGATGCCCCCAGTCATCCCCGCAAACATTTTATTGCTGACTTCCCACTTGCCCCCCACCTTGCCCCTTCTGCTCGATTGCTCTTTAAGCAGACCTTTCCCCAAACCCGCCCAACACCACCCTCCTTACCCAGCTCATCTGGGATTATTACAGCTCTGCTGAAGTTAATGCCCTCCCAACACCATCATCTTGGGGCACTCGCTACAAACTCACCAACACCAGGGCTGAGCTCAACTCAAGCCACAAGGAGGAAAGCTCTCGCAGGAAGGGTCTCAGCATGCGGGGGGGAAGGGAGAAGGATGGCTTTGGGCAGCAGCATCCGACTGGAGACCGGGTGCAGGCTGCTCCCTGCAGCGCCTGACCCTGGGACAGCCCGGACACCTGCGAGTCCCTGGCTGAAGCCCCTGTGTCCAGGGGAGCCTTGACAGCCGGGGGGGCACGGACAGCTCGGCTCCGCCAGCCGACACCCACCGGACACACACACACAGCCCCGACCCAGCCACACGGAGAGAGGGGACCCCGCATCGCCCCCCGACTCCGCACCCCAGGCAGCGGCCCCTCCGCAGCCCGGCCCCCGTAGCCCGACCCCCGCCCGGGCAGCCTCCCCCAGGGCCAGCAGCAGCACGGCAGGGCGCCGCCGCCCGCAACCCCCATGGCCGGCAGCGCTCCCCGACCGCCTCCGCGGGGAGGGCACCACGCCCCGGCCGCCGCTAATGAGGCGCTAATGAGGCGCGGCTAATGAGGGGGCGGGCGGGGCCGCGGCTCCCGAGCGGCCGGCGGCAGCCCCGTGGCGGCAGCCCCGGCCCCCCGCGGCTCCCCGCATCCCGCACCCCCGGCCCGCACGGCATCGCCCCCCCTCGCCACTCTGCCGGCACCCACGGCTCCCCGCACCCCGACACACTGCGCCCACGGGCCCCACCGCACCCCTGCACCAGCTCCCTCTCCCCAAAGCCCCCCGCAGCCTGCGCTGCCCCCTCCACGGCTCGCCCCGAGTGGGGACCAGGGGCCGAGGCCGCTGCCAGCAGCAGGAATGCCGGCAGGGTGTAAGAGACGGGCTGGAAATTCCCTGCCGAGGGGCAGAAGGCCCTCCAAGCCTTCAGTGGAATGCCTCAAACGCTCGCAAGGAAATAAATAATGCAGGACCGGCCTTCAAGGAACTGGTAAGGCCAACACTTCTGGCACCTGAAAGCATGGGAGGACTGTCTTGTGAAGACAGGATTGTTCTGCCACTCGTGTGGTGAGCTCGCTAGTTCTCAGTTCTCCAGGCCATTGCATCCGATAAGTGACCTTTGCATCATTATCCGCGAAATGCATATGAAAGCGCACACCCTGCATATGCTAATGAGGATTATAGGGATCACGCTAAACACGTATGACTATGACACTCGTCTCTCCACCCAAACCAAGCTACACCTCACCTGGGAGAAGGGAGAAGCCTGGGACGAGGCTGTCCTCAGCAAGAGGGGTTGGACCATGCTCATTCAGCAAACAGAAAAGGGGAAAATAAGTGCCCCTAAGGGGGAACAAAGAAGAAACAAAAGAAGAAGATAATGCCTGGGAAGATCCTTCCCAAGAAAGAAGATCATAGCTGGGAAGATCCCCTGAAAGAGACGCTGGAACCAGGAACGGTGATCTCTTTATCTCTGTCTTTTCCTTTCTCTATCTCTCAGTTTCTCTTTACTCTTACAGCTGTTAAGTAATGACCTTAAGTATGACCTTAAGTACCGCTTGCCATAAGTTGTCCTGTACCTGTTGTTAAGTAACACAATGCATACCCCACCACTTGCCGTAATTTGTCATATACCTAACCAATTATTGTGGACTTGTTAAAACCTATGCTAACCGTTTGGGGAAGCTAATAAATATTTCTATATGGACCTTGAGATTTATCTCACCTTAGTGCGCACTCTTGAGAATTTATGAATCTGAAGTCACTTACTCCCCCTCTTTCCTGGGAGTGGGACGTGACACAGGACAAGGAGGGCTTTGCTCCAGGCTTTGGCTCTGGGCACGGCCCCGGGTAAAGCAAGGCAGAACTATAAGCAAGGACCTGAGCGTGGGGATGTTCAAAGCCTTAAACATCAGCCCCTGCAGCTCCAAAACCTTCTCCCATCATCCTTGTACCAGCCATTCCCAAGGATGTCATGGCCCTCGGCTGATCAGTTTGCATTTTACAGCTCTACAGCCCCATCCTGGCTTGTGCCCCGTCCCTCCCTTTCATTTCCCTCCAGCAGCAAGGGCAGCAGCAGGTTTCCTGCCTGCTTTGATGGCATCATGGCAGGGGTCGGTCATGGCAGAGTCCGTGCTTGGCTGGGGACCCCTTTGCTCTTGGGGACACCACTCTCCAGCAGCTCATGAACCCCGCTGGTGCCCAGGAACGTCCCCTCCGTCACCCGCACCCCATCTGTGCACAGGGACCCCCTGCCCCCGGGGCGGCCGTGCCACCACCCCCAGCTGCCTCCAGCCCCGCGATCCCCGACACACTGGAACCACAACTCTGCAAACGCCGCGGGTGCCCAAACAAAGGCAAAGAGAACTTGGGTGTGAAAAACATGAACACAACTCTTTATTAACAACAACACAACTACCTACAATTACTGACAAAACCACAAGTAACTATGAAACACAACTATAGAAATACAACAACTAGAGAAATACAACAACATAAAAACTATAGAAATATAACAACTATAGAAATACAACTATATACATCTCTTCCTCTTCACAGCTCCAGTACGTTGCCTCGAACTCCCACTGGTCTGCTGCCCCTGGAAGAAAAGCCAGCGGCACGGCCGTTTGGCTAACGAGCAGCGCCTCGCCGAGCAGAGCTGGGGCTTCCCGAGCCGGCTCAGCGGCAGCAGCTGCTTCGGGTCAGGCTTCGCCCTGACGGGCATTCGATGGCCACAGCCCTGGGACACGCTGGGGACAGCGGGACTCTGCCGCCAGCGCTGAGCCCCGCCTGGGCTCGGGCTTACACTTGCCTGTCCCGGCCCTAAGAAACCGCTCCCGGCCCAAAGCGGAGGGGGGCTCAGGGCAGCGCGCTGGGGGCCGTTGTGCCGCCAGCAGGAGGGCAGCGGGCGCCGTGTCCCTGCAGCGGGGACCACCCAGCCCAGCCCCAGCCCCATCCCGGTGGCAGGAGACCCTCCCTCCCTGCGGGCAGTGCATGGGGAGCACGTGCCTGTCCTCCTGATGGCGGGTCCACATCCATCGCCTCCTCCTCCTCCACATCCACCTCCATCTCTTCGATTTCCTCCACCTCCTCGACCTCCATGTCTTCCTCTGTCTTCACACTCCTGGCAGCATCCTCCGCAGCCTCCAGCGCAAGTTCTAACATCCTAAGACAAGAGGCAAGCAGAAAAGTGCATTCGTCCTGCCCTGCCCAGCTGAGTGGACCCGTGGGACAGGGCTCTCCACACCCCTGCCCCTCTCGCTGGCCAGGGAGAGCCGTGGGCACATCCCCAGCAGGAGCTGGCTGGACCTGGGCAGCTCCTTGGCCACCAGCACCCACCAGAGCTGATGCCCCAGCGCCTGCAGCTGGAGGCTCCTGTTCTTCTGCATCTTCATCATTTTCGGGTGGGGCACAGTCTTCTGGATCTGATGGTGCAGAGAGGGCAGGGGTGAGCAGCCCTGCTCCCTGCCCCGTGGGGCCACGGGCACACACGCCGGGGCCCCCACACACAGACCCCGGTCCACGCGTGGTGTGCCTGGGCGCCCAGAAGCTCCTTACTCGGTGCAGGCGGCCTTTGGGCTCAGCGCTGCTCCGCTGGCAGGGCTCAGCTCCCACGGCTCCAGCCTGGAAAGGGGCAGCGCAGGCACCGGCTCAGGCTCCGGCCAGCACCCGCCTGCTCCCGCCGAGCATCCCTGCGGCAGCAGCCCGGGGCAGCCTGGGCTGTGTGTGGGGACGTGTCCCCCCGCGCAGGGATGCTGCACCCCAGCAGGGCATGAGCAGCCCAGAAGGGCTTCTGCCAGCCCCTGGCCTTGCAGGGGTGGGGGGAGAGGGCGAGCCAAGCTGCCGGCCCCCCCACCACTGGGGGGTGCCCCCCTCCAGGGAGCAGGGACATACCTCTGCCAGTGCAAGCATCTTGGTCTTCGTCGCCTTCATTATCACAACGCTTTGGGAAAGGTAATGGAGCAGGCGGGATGGGAAGGGAAGGGCTGGGTGGAGGGTCGGAGCTGTGAGGAGCAGGAGAGCAGGGCTGTGTGGGGAGCAGGAGAGAAGGGCTGTCGGGCGCAGGGCAGAGGGGATGCGTTGTGCCCGTCGCCGGGCACTGGCAGTTGCAGATGGAACACGGGCCATGGCAACGGGAGCCCCAGTGACAACTGCACAGTGGGGACGGGGACGAGCCCCCTTAAAGCGGGGGGCAGCTTTATACATACATACGTGCCCCCCAAAGTTAAGAATCCCAACACATTACACTTCATCCCTGTCTTCAGCGGCTCTTCCTAACCATCCCCTCCTCCCTGGCAGTCACACACACCCCACAGGAAAGGTCTTCTCCAGCTATTTCCTGCGGGAGCTGATGTTCACCTCACATCTCATGGCCATCCCTGTCTGGTCTCTGCTCTCGCTCTGCATCTGTACAGCACGCGGTGCTCACCAGTGCCCAGGGACCTTTCTCCAGTGACCAGCACACCAGTTGAGACCATGGTGTGTGGCAGGGCTCCCCGGGATGCTTGTGCCCCCTCCAGCTCTAAGGCAGGAAGAGCATTGCCCATCTCTGCCACGGCAGCAGATGGAGTTACGACAGCCCTTGACAGTCCTGGTGGGTTATTGCCAGGGCAGGAATGCTCACAGCAGCTGGTGGAAGCCCGTTTGTCGGGTCTTTAAGCAGTTGGATTTGCCCAGGGCATTGCAGCCTGTCTGTGGGACGCGGGGGCAAGTGGTGCCCGTCCTTCCCAAAGAGGTCTGGACGGATGGAAATGCCAAGGAAAAACCCAGCCCGTCCTCACGTGCAAGTGCCAGCCCAGGCTCCGGGCAGCGCCCTGCAGGCCTTTGAGCCGCCCACCCCTCACCCTCCTCCATTCCTTACGCTCTCATCGTACAACAGCTCTTACGGGTTTGGAGGTGAGCAGCCATAACATAGACCCAAAGGCAAAGCCCCACAGCAAACCCGGCTACAACTCCGAAAAGCAATCGACAGCTCCCGCTGACACCAAGAGGGTCATGGCAGTCTGTGGGCAGGGCTGGAGCCTTTCCTGCTGGTGGCACCTGAGCCAAGGCAGCTCCTCGAGAGCACCCAGCTCTGCTGGGACGGGCCATGCCCTCTGCGTGGGCTCTGACGACGCTGGGACCCTCGGAGGCCGGGCAGCGCGGGGGCAGGTGAGCAGCCCTTGCCCATGGCTGCAGCATCGGGAATTCCCAGGGCCTGGGCAGGTCCCTTCCAGCGCAGCCCAAGGCCGTTTGTGCTGGCACAGCTCGAGGGAGACCCTGGCTCCTGCTTTCCGGGAGCCGAGCAGCCTGTGCAGAGCAGGGTCAGGAGAACTGAACGTGGCGAAGCAAAGCTCCTGCTGCGCCGGTGGATGAGCCTGGGACCCCCGGCTCTGCGGCGGAGTTGGGGCTCTGCTCCTTATCTCAGCCCTTCGCCAGCCAGGGCTGCTGCGGTGGTGTCATGGTTTGAGAAAACCCATAACAAGTTATTGTCGTTTAGGTAACTATTCGATCACCTGATGACCCCTCCCCACCTGGAAATGGGAATCGGGAAAAGCAAGGCAACACGAGGGTTGAAATAAAAATAGATTTAATAGGAGAAGACCAAATGATTAACAATAACACGAAAAGAACCAGTATCGATCCCGATACCAATGTAAGATAGACAAGGGTCATTTCCAGCCCGTTCCATCAGCAGAAGCCGTGCACTCCCCACAGGGGACTCCCAGCAAATGTGGGACACTGCAAGCGCTGCGGCTTCGGGAGGAAGGGAAGGGCTCAGGGCTCCGGCACCGGGGCAAGGAATTCTCTGGACCGCCAGCATCAAGGGAGAGAGAGAAACTACGCAGCAAACTTTCTAATTTATATTGCACGTGGCGTTCATGGTATGAAATAATCCTGTTGTCCAGCCTGGATCAAGTGCCCGGCTCTCCCTGCTCCTCATCCCTGCACCTGCCAAGGCTCAAAACCACCCAGACTTTGAATCCCACAAAGCCTAGCTGGCTAGGAAGTCAATATTGTCACAACTTCAGTCACTAGAGTCTTCTAAAAGTGCAGGTTTTCCAAGCATTGGAAGAGAAGTCATTCCTGTGTGGCTCAGTCCAGTCGAGGTGTCACCGAAGGTGTCCCCTGGCCCGTCCCTGTGCCCGGGCCGTTGTTGTCCTTCAGGGCAGGAGCTTTGAGGGCCCCAGAAGGGCCCCAGCTCCCGAGGGGAGGAAAAGGCCAAAACACCCAAACCCAAAGCCAACCCTACGTTTGCTTGGACCGGGGAGACATTCGGGCATCCCCCAGGAGACAGAGCTTGGACTCGGTCCCCCCAAAGCCCAAAGCTTTCCCAAGCGGCTCTCCTTCGGCTTCGGGGCCCTCACAAAGCCGAGGGAGCAGGAGGCCAAGGGCTGGCCATGGCACGGGGACAGAGGGGAGGATGGGGTGTCCCCCAGGAGACAGAGCTTCCCCTTTACCCCCCACACCCACGTTTGCGGGCGATACCCAGCTGGGAGGTGCCCTTGGCTCTCTGGAGGGGCGAGAGGCCTTGCAGAGGGAGCTGGCTGGACGGGAGCATGGGGCCATGGCCAGGACAACATACTCTAGACTTGGCTTCATGGGCTCCTGAAGAAGTACCACAAAGAAACACACCTGGCTTTTGCCCAGACCAGTCTACCAGGGGAATTCACTTATTCACCATTCAAGTCACAAGGTTTCAGAGCCCGTAACTCTTAATGCGTGCGCCTCTGAGCAACAAATAAAGGAATCGTTTACCGAGCCAACGGTGACAGCACTCATTCCTCCTCCTCCGTCACGGTGTGGCGTCCCCTGTGTCACACTGGGAGGCACAAAAGCCTCAGCTGCTGCTGGATCCACTCCAAAAGCTTTGTGAGGAAGCTGATGGTGTCTACTCTCCAGCTTGGAGGTTTGCTCTCTACCGTTTCCATAAGGCACCACATTTGGACCAAAGCGCCAGAGATGCCGGCCGCAGGAGGCAGCACTTTGCAGGTGTTTTCCCTCTCTCCAGCCCCACGGCACTGGGGGTGATGGGCACAAGGACCCTTGGGGTCTCCCTGGAGGGATGCCCACATTTTCTGCATTCCTTGTCCAGTAACAAGGGTCCCCTTCTTGCTCTCTCCTGTCAGGGGACACTACACCCAGGAATCAGCGCTCTGCCATTCTCTTTGGCCACAGCTGTTTCATCCGCATGTTTCCACGGCCAGGCCTGCAGCCCGAGAACACATCCAGGGTGACAAGGACACTCTCACAGTCACACCATTGGAGCACCGGAACAGAGGGAATTTGCCACTTTTCAAATGGCCCCCACGGTTTAGGGGGTGCAGCCCCACTTGTCTTCTCCTCCTGCGCCTGTATCATTTTGTTGAGGCGTCGTCCCAGCAAGAAGAACATTTCAACATTTGTTAGCAAGCTTCAGTCATTTACACCTTCATTTCTGACCAAAAGGAAGTACAACATAGAGCTAGTGCAATACATAAAATGCATTTGAATTCTAGTAACCCTAAATTTGTGTCATCTCTTAAAAAAATAAAAACATCGTATCCTATGGATGTTATGTATTAACCCCTGCAGCTCCGCACCAGCTGCCGCCTCGCACGTGGCCATGTTTTCCCCCAGCTGGAGGACGCAGTCCCACAAGCCTTGGTAAACACTGGCGCAGGCGGTGCCTGATGCCAGCAGCCCGGCCAGGTGCCCTGCCAGCCACCCACGGGATCGGCGTCAGCGCCCACACCTCGGGGCGCAGAGCCCACCTCCCCCCGCCTCCTCTCTGGGCATGGCCCCGCGTAAAGCACGGCAGGACCAGAAGCAAAGACCTGAGCGTGGGGAGGTTCAAAGCCTTAAAGAGTTTGCCTTTTGCATCTCTGTGGCCTGACCCTGCCTCGTGCCCCGTGAGTCTGAATCGGCCATGGAAGAAAGAGGCTGACCCTTTGATCCCCCACCTTTTCTACGGAGATTGGGGCAGATGGGAAGTCTCGCGGGCCACCCAGCGCTGTGTAACCAGAGCTTTTCAAGCTGGACTGCCTGGGACACGGCTGGGCAGGGCTTTTGTGGGAAGGGAGAGGAAAGCACACCGAGGTAGGGGAAGCAGCACGTTCAGCCATCAGCTGCTCCTCAGTTTAGTCTCAGCCCAGGCTCCAGGCAGCGCCCTGCAGGCCTTTGAGCCGCCCACCCCTCACCCTCCTCCATTCCTTACGCTCTCATCGTACAACAGCTCTTACGGGTTTGGAGGTGAGCAGCCATAACATAGACCCAAAGGCAAAGCCCCACAGCAAACCCGGCTACAACTCCGAAAAGCAATCGACAGCTCCCGCTGACACCAAGAGGGTCATGGCAGTCTGTGGGCAGGGCTGGAGCCTTTCCTGCTGGTGGCACCTGAGCCAAGGCAGCTCCTCGAGAGCACCCAGCTCTGCTGGGACGGGCCATGCCCTCTGCGTGGGCTCTGACGACGCTGGGACCCTCGGAGGCCGGGCAGCGCGGGGGCAGGTGAGCAGCCCTTGCCCACGGCTGCAGCATCGGGAATTCCCAGGGCCTGGGCAGGTCCCTTCCAGCGCAGCCCAAGGCCGTTTGCGCTGGCACAGCTGGAGGGAGACCCCGGCTCCTGCTTTCCGGGTCGTGTCATATTCCTTCTCATACAGCCAGTTGTCAGAGTCTCTCCTAGTTGTTGGAAATCCCTTGGGTCTTATTGAGCCAAGGGACGACGTTCCAAATTCTGTCCCACCAACGATATTTTCACCAGTCCCAGACCCTTGTTTTCTCTGACGTGGGATCTGAAGCACGCTAGCGTTGATACTCCTGGTAAGGACACAGACCAAACCCTCGGCCCAAGGGGAACCTTGCAACAGTTTTGAGATGTACACTTGTCGTTTCAGTCGGGACGGACAAACGACAAGACTCTCCTTGAAGAGTTAAGTTAAGCTCTCTCTTTATTGTAAACTTGGCTTTCTTATATAGCTAATCTTTTGTTCACGCTCCGTTCACGCGTCCTTTCTATGCTTTCAATTGGTTCGGTTACATAGCACACATGCTCGTAGCTACAATGCGACTGGTTATCAAAATCCTGTTCACATTGCTCAAAATCCGACTTTCTCACAGCCTAGTTCCTCCTTGTTCTCTGAAGCAATCTTCTTCTTTCTCCTTTTTCTTCCATTGTCCTTACATGACGCAACTCGCGGCCTTCTTATGGGTACACTGCAATCTCTGTCTCTTCTGTCAAGGGGTCTACGGACCCGCCGTATCCCCCAACAACTGTGAGGTTTCTTTGGAAAAATACAAGCCTTCAGAAGCCAAAGGAGAACGTTGCCACCCGCCTTCTGCGCTGGGGAAAGGAGCTGATGGAGGCCCAGACCTGAGCATTGGTCCTTTCAAGAGAAAAACAGAACCAAAATAGAGATTTATTTTTTTTTTTCCCCTCTACTGGACATGAAGATTCAGCAAAACTTAACCAAAGCCATGAAAATGTGGTGGCCCAGAAAGAACAAAAAAAACCCAGCTTTTTTTATACCGTCGGTAGAGACAAGACACCTTTCTTTCCATTTCCTCCCTTCAACTAATCAAACTCTCCACGTTCCCTCCCAAACGCCACGTTAATTTATGCTAATTTATGTTAATTTATGTTAAGTCTTTGGCGGTTTTTGTAAATTTGTGAGACCAAGCTCCGTTATTCCTCCTTTTGGGAACTCTTACGCTTTGCTGCGTGGTACGACAGAGTTTCTGACGTCGGTGGTTCAACAGGACACATCGTGGGCGATTAAAATATTAGAATTAATTGGGCCATCGCTTAAAATGAGGCTGAATTGAAACACGAGGCATTTTGCTCGGCGCGAGTGAGTGGAGCGGGGAAGCCTCAGGCCCCAAATCCTCACGGAACATGAGGGTTTTTTGGTCAAAAAGGAGAAGCGCCGGGATTCTTGCGCAAGGGAGGGCCACTGGTCTGAACCTCAGGGCTCGGTGGAGGGTCTCCCCGACTCCGAAAACACATATTTTTGGGGGTTGAAAGTCAATGAAAACCGCCAAGCGGCCCCGGGGCAAGGGGAATCCTCCAGCTGCCCTCCCCCGCTGCCCCCACGGCTGCTTTTTGAGCCCCAAAACAGCCGCTTTTGAGAAGAAAAAGGAAGAGCTGACCTTCCACACTCGGCGCAGGGGAAAAATCCCGGATCTCCGGCGCTGCCGTCCCAGCACCAGGAAGCGCCGGCATTGATGGAGGAGCTGCCGTCGTCGTGGGGCTTCTCTTCCTGACTCCCCGACTTTGGATTTTCCTTGGGGATGACGCGCTGCCTCTTCTTTGTGCTCCAAAGGGCCTGTAAATCAGGTAAAAAATAGCTTGAAACAGCTGCGGACGGCAAAGGAATCGGATTTTCTATGCTGGAGGTACCGCGTTATATCAGCCCAAACCCGCCCGGGTGGACTCTGAACACTAAACAGTCGAAAAAAACCACTTTAATTCCTCTGGGAGGACCAGATCTTGAAGGAAAACCCGTATTATTTCTTTATTTTTAGCAGAACAGCGCCTTCAGCCACAAAAATCTATCCCAGCGGGTTGAAAACATGGAATTCCAAAGCACCGAAGCGACACCGTCACCCCGTTTCTACCACCACAAAGCTACAAATATTTCTGTGAACCAAATCCGCTGGTTTTTAAGGAATGTTTTCCCAGATGGCTTCGTGGAGGAGCGAAAGCTGGCACAAAAATCCCTCCCCCAGCAGCTTTTCTACCTCGTCTTCAGCCTTTTCTCCTCCTCCGGGCGTCTCGGGCGCTTCTTCTGCGTCAGGCGAGGCCGAGTGCAGCCAAAACAGGTTTTCTTCTTCAATAGTCCCTTGCCATCACACATGAGGGCAAAAACTTGTCTCGTACCGGTGGTTTTTTAGCATGAAGAAGGGTCCTAAGAACAGCATTCCAACACGCAACTCAAAATATGACTTTCTGGGTTGAAACTGCCCACGCTAACGAGCTGCACCTCCCTCTAACAGCTTTACCTGCTTCTGTATGAGGCGAAAATTCTTCTTATGGAGGTGAAAAGCCTCTTTAAACAATTGCTCCTCCACTGGTGTCCAAGTATCCGAGCCTAGGAATTAACCAGCAACAGCCAAACTATTACAATAGGCATCCCCCGCCTCCAAAAGCCTCGGAAAGGGATTAGAACTACTCTTTTCCCCACCCCAAAAGAACATTTGGAAGCCTCAATTCAATCAGAGCAAAGGGAACGGCGGGAGCTGTTCTCCTCCTTTACCTGTGTAATGATAATCAGCCAGGGGATGGGACTCGGGTCTCCGAGGCGGCCCAGCACGCAGCATCTCCGCCGCCTCCTGCCAGATTTCATAGGGAAAAGAGAGTTAAATTCCTCCGGAGGAGGAGCCAAAAGGGAAATTCTCCCTCCTCCTGGAGAGGCCCCAGCAGACGCCCAGCCCAGGGGTGTTAAATCCCTCCTTCGAAGAAGAGGGAGCAAAGCAGACCCGCTCAGGGCTCCCCCCCGAGTGAAACCCGCCACCCGATTCTGCAGAACTGAAATAAAGACAAATATCCTGACCGAGTGTGTTGACTGTTTTTGCACGTCGGGGGAAGAACCCTGATTTAGGGACATCTCCTCCCGCCCTGGTTTTTCCCATTCCCTGCTTGCAGCTCCCTTTGGGTGAGCCCTGGCACCGGCTGCTCGAACCTGCCCACCTGCACCGTTCTGGGCCTCCACAATAGAGCTGCCTCCCCGCTGCGCAGCGAGGAGACCCAAAGGACAGGTGGCAGAGCGGTCCCCAGGGGGAGACGCCACCGTCCGTCCCCGGAGCGGCGGGAACAAGGGTTTTGTGCAGGGCTGCTTGCTCTGAGGAGAAAGAGCCCTGGAGAAAGGATCTCGACACAAGGACCGCCAGAACCCCGGCTCAACAGAGCTGGAGCAGCCCCTCCGATAGCCCGGCCACAAAGCTTCCCAAAGGAGACAAAAGCTGGGTCTTTGCCTGTCCCAGGGATTGGGAGGGAGGAAGAGGAGGGAGAACATTGCAGGGAAGATGCCCAGACAGACGCAGTATGGCCTGGCCGGAAGGAAGGAAGGCACAAGCAAAGACGTGGGAGTAAACTCTTTATTGCAATGCAAGCGGGTGAGGTCTGTGTCTGCTGCCCAGGGGCTCTACACCTCGCTTGCCGCACACCTCCTCAGGTCATGGGCCACAAGCCTTCCCGCGAACCCCCTCCTTTCTGACGCGGGCGGCTGGGGCTCGCCTCCGACAGGCTTTACACGCAGTGATCTGCGCCGGGCTCCTGTCTGGGCAGGGGGCTTGGGACCTGCTGGAGGGACGGGCTGTCGGGACCACTGCGCGCCCATGGAGGGGAGGGCGTCCTTAGCGGGACAGCACGGCTTTCCCTCTCGTGGTGCGCGTGGTTTTGTGACACGCCTTCCAAAACTCAGTTCGGGGGACAGGGCAGGCCCACATTGACAGAACCGCTCCGACGCAGAGTCGACCGTGCAACGTGACCTGGTCCTCACACTCAAAGTGCTGGCTAAAGGTGTCTCAGAGTCAGCATCGCTACTGACCCTCCCGGCCAGCTTGGCCTCTTCCCGTCCCCACTCGTATTGGGAGAAGATGTGGCCTTCCTCCAGATCTGCTTTCGCTCTTCTGCGTCGCCCTGATTTCAGGGAGATCTTGGGTGGAGGTGGGCAAGCTGGTCTTCGAGGCTGCAGCAGCCGCTCGCCCAGGCAAGAAGTGTTGATGGCTCCCGGTCGTCTGGGGGCATCCTTCAACTTGGTCATGTGTTGCCGAAGCCTTTCCTGAGGAGGAGACACCAGGTTGTGGCTCGCTGTTGCCTGGACAAGCGCTCGCAGCCCTGCGTGCTGAGGCTTCCCGCGGGCGCAGGCCAGGGCTCCGCTTCAGCCGTGCGACGAGGGCAGAAGAGAAGGGCTTCCCTCGGCACTCTGCGTGGCTGCACGTCGCCTTCCTGCCCGTGCCCACCCCAGCACCCTGCGCAGGCTCAGCTCCGAGCCCCGCAGTCCTTTCCCCGCCACACCGCCTGGCCCAAAATGGCAGATCGAACACTGAGGGTGATGAAATTCTATTCTTTAAAAAAGCAGTTCAACTTCCTCCCGTTAATTTTCCACCCCTTTATCTCCATTTTTTTTTTTCTCCACTTTTCGGCTTTCCCGCCGCCCCCCCCAATAACGCGGTCGGGTGGTTTTATACCGAAAAGGGTCACCATCGGGTGTTTTTGCGGGGAGCGATGGCGCACAGCAAGGAAGGAGCAGCAGGTCAAGGGAAAGGGAATCCTTGAGCGCTTGTTATTTAACAGAAGTTCTCGTTATTTTCTTTCAGAGAGAAACAATTTGGATTGGAGTTGGGATGCGAAGGACTTGGAGGCCAGAAAATGCACCCCAGTCCCTCGCTGGTGCCCAGAAACCATCGCCAGAGGACACAGGAGATGGAAAGCGTCCCTCCAAAGCCGAGATGCCTTCAGGGGGACGTTGCGGTGGCTCTGCCGGCTGATTGCCTTCTCGGTACCGTCCACGAGAAGGAATTTGGCAGCAGGGAAGGAGGTGGGTGGCGATTTTAGTGATTTTTTTTGAGTGTATTTAGAGAAAACTCCCTTGCTGGAATGGCTTCTGTGAGCCACTGGTCAGCAGTTCAGCAGCTCAGCTAATCCCCCCAATTCTATTCGACTAAGACGGCAGGAATGGGCTTGGTGGTAATGAACGCTAATGGTAACGGAGTTGGTAAAGGTTCCAGTGGCCTGTTGGTGGAATTTCTGGGAAACAGGTAACCTGTTACTCACTTTGGAGTTGCGATTTAAGTTCCTCCTAAAGCCGCGACCTGATTAGATTGTGCGAGTTTGGGGTAAAAACTGAAGGTAAGCATTAAAAACGTGCAATTCAAAAGACTGGAGGATGGTGAGGAAGGCTAAAGGCTGGTCCTGGTGGAATGATTTTTCTCTCGGGTGTTTTTTTTTTGCTACCTTCCGGGCAGAATTGCAAGGGGGTTTGGGTGTTTTGGCTGATGAAAGAGTAAAATGGGTGCCCAGCCGTGGGAAGAAGAGCAAAGTGTGGGAAAAGGTGGGACGAGGGAAGTGCCGTTGAGGAGTGGGCGTGTGGTTGGTGCAAGGCCTGGTGTGCACAGGCCCTGGCAGTTGCCATTGAGCTTCTGCCGGTGGCTCGGCCAGTCCTCAAGGGCGGGTTTTTTGGGGCAAAGTTGGCCAGAAATGTGCGGAAATGCCCGGCCGAGCGCTGTCACGGAGCGTTGCCGGCCTCCCGCGTTCTACACAACATTCCGAAGGACTTGGTGCTCGGCGGTGGTGGCTCTTGCAGCTCGCTGCTCTTCTCAGAGGGAACCTGACCACTTGGGAGAGGTTTTGAGGAGGAAGAAACCCCCAATTTTCTTGCCCGATGGGGCCCAAGAGGACTCAGGAGGCAGAACGGTACCGTGGTGGTGCTGGAGAAGTTGTTAGAGGAGAGCGATTAGCGCTTTCCTGGGAAATAGGGGCCGTCTTTCTTACAGCTCCTCCCGTATGCACGCGTTTCTCCTGCCGGAGCTGTTCCCCGCTCGCCTTCCTCACCTCCTCTTCCTCACGCTTTCAGGCGCATCAACATTGGAAGCCAATTCCAAGCGGAGCTTCCAGACCTGCAGGACCCATCCCGTTTGGAAGAGGAGGAAGAGGGAGCGTCGCTAGTGTGGAAGCCCTGGGGCGACGTGGAAACCAACCCGGAGACACAGGAGAAAGGTGTTTGGCTTTTTTTTTTCCTACCTCTTTTCTTCCACTTTGACCCCAGCCAGGGATAGGAGGGGTTGAAAATGCCACCTTTTTGGGCGTGTCTCCCTCCTTTTCTTGCCCACCTTCCCGTTGGAGGGAAGGAGATGGCTGGGTTTTGTTGGGAGAGTGACTAAAGACTAACGGGCGACGCTCTCGGCAGCGTCTTGCATGAAAAAGGGGCGTTTGGAGCCCTCCCAGCTCAAGTGCGGCCCTTGGGAGAGGGGAGGTTTCTCTCTGAGCTTTTAAACAGAGCTATTTGGGGTACCGGACTTCTTTCTCTGCCTTTTCCTCGTCTGCGGTCTCTGCTGCGCTCGTCCTGTTTTCCCTCCCTCTCCTCTGGCCCCTTTTCTGGAGGAAAACTTGACTTTTTGTGGGTTTTCGTTGCGTTTGTAGTTAGAAACCTGCTCCATTTGGCGTCTGCCAAGGGCGGGCCGGGGGGCCGGGTCAACGCGGAGCTGGCTCTGCATTGCCTGCACGAGGCTCAAGGCGATGTGCTGGTAAGAAGCGGCAATTTCTAATGAAGAACGGACTCTGTTCCTGGTTTGAGCTGGGAGTCGCTCCGAGTTTTGTATTGCGCAGGCGGGAGTCTCTTTGCCGAAGGCGCAGGAGGTTCTTGGGTGCTGCCTGACGCGGCGTAAACGTCTCGTGGGCTTCTCGAGCCCTCTCCTGGTGCATCACTAAGAGTTTGTTGTGATTCTGGGACGATTTGGAGAATAGAATTGCTCCCGAATGAAGGGATATTGGCTAAAACCCGAGGTGTGCCCTCGATGAGCTCTGAGCGGGTCTGCTTTGCTCCCTCTTCTTCGAAGAAAGGATTTAACACCCCTGGGCTTCTGCTGGGGCGTCGCCAGGAGGAGGGAGAATTTCCCTTTTGGCTTCTCCTCCGGAGGAATTTAACTCTTTTTTCCCTATGAAATCTGGCAGGAGGCGGCGGAGATGGTCCGTGCTGGGCCGCCTTGGAGACCCGAGTCCCATCCCCTGGCTGATTATCATTACACAGGTAAAGGAGGAGAACAGCTCCCACCGTTCCCTTTGCTCTGATTGAATTGAGGCTTCCAAATATTCTTTTGGGGTGGGGAAAAGAGTAGTTCTAATCCCTTTCCGGGGCTTTTGGAGGCGGGGGATGCCTATTGTAATAGTTTGGCTGTTGCTGGTTAATTCCTAGGCTCGGACACTTGGACACCAGTGGAGGAGCAATTGTTTAAAGAGGCTTTTTACATGCATAAGAAGAATTTTCGCCTCATACAGAAGCAGGTAAAGCCGTTAGAGGGAGGCGCAGCTCGTTAGCGTGGGCAATTTCAACCCAGAAAGTCATATTTTGAGTTGCGTGTTGGAATGCTGTTCTTAGGACCCTTCTTCATGCTAAAAAACCACTGGTACGAGACAAGTTTTTGCCCTCATGTGTGATGGCAAGGGAGTATTTAATCTCTCTGGGAGAAAATAGCAGAGATGTTAAAAGAATAACGACAGTTTTTGTTGTGAAACGGAGAATTCTGCCCTGAAATTGCTTCTTGATGGCGTTTTTCAGCAGGTGACGGTTTCTTTTCTGTCCGAGCTCCCCTGGACGTTGCGTTGCGAGAAGCACAGGAGAGACTCCTGGTTGATCGGCCCCTTGGGTATTTTACTGCCGCGTTTCCCTTATTAAATGGCTCCTGGTTTTCCTGCCGGCAGATCCAGACTAAAAGCGTG